>NC_136919.1:106514112-106881058 GCF_949752795.1 Hyperoodon ampullatus
CTTTTTTTCTTCCAGTTTTATTGAGATGTAATTGACATGCAACACTGTGTAAGTGTAAGGTGTACAGGGTAATGATTTGACAATCATTTCGTAAATTTAGCAAATATCCATCATCTCATATAGATACAAAATTAAAGACATGGAAAAAATATTTTCCCTTGTGAGCATTCTTAAGATTTATTCTCTTAACTTTCATATGTAATGTACAGCACTGTTAATTATATTTATCATGTTGTAAGTTACATCCCTGGTACTTATTTATCTTATAACTGGAAATTTATACCTTTTGACTGCCTTCAACCAATTCCCTCTCCCCCCACCCCTGCCACTGGTAACCACAAATCTGATCTCTTTTTCTATGAGTTCGTTTGTTTTTGAAGTATATTTGGCCTACTACACTGTTAGTGATTCGATATTTCTGTGCATTTTAAAATGATCACCATGATAAGTCTAGTTATGATATGTCACTATACAAAGATATTACGTAGTTACTGACCCTGTTCCCCACACTGTACATTTCATACCCATGACACATTTATTTTGCAACTGGACTCAAACTTCTATTTTGTTACAGACCAATGAGGCACATCCCTTGGCTTATACCTGATTGCGGCCACAGTCACTGAATTATGTTCACTTCACATCTCTCCTTGGTGCCTTCACTGGGGTTCCACTTCCCATTTTGTCCATTTTGTCTTTGGTATGTTCCCTTTGAACATACCATCTACTTGATCTATTAATGATGTGTTCGTTTTTTTGTCTGCTTCCCAGCCCCAGGGCAGAGATCCTCCTTCCCTTTGTTGATGTATCCCCCAGGCTCCTGGAAGGGCATCTGAAGCATAGTGGGTGTTCAGGACATGCCTGCTGAGTGAAGATGTCAGCTTCCTCCCCTGGAGTCTGCCCCTCTCTGCACTCTCATGCGGGAGGATAAAGCACAGTGCTTATTCTCAAATACATACAAAGGCCTAAAGTTAAAGAAAAAAAATGTACATCGTAGTCCCAGAATTTTCAAATCAGACAGTATGTTCTATATCAATATTTGGGTCCTAATAAAATCTCATATGTAATTCACTAAGGATTAGATTATTTTCTAACATTTTACGAGTGACTCCAAAGGGGAAAGAAATATCTCTTCAAACTTTCATTTAACACGGAGTGTCTTCTTAGGGGTTGTGGATTTCTGGGCCCTGGGGAGGGCCTTTGGTTACTTGCAGACAGTCGGGATAGGTGGCCTCAGTGGGACAGATGCAGGGGGGTGCTTGGCTGCTTGGAGCAGTCCCAGCCAGCTCGTCAAACATGTTGCAGAAAAAGGCACGTTCAGTACATGTTGGAGCTGACAGTCGGTTCTTCTCTCCCTCGATTCCACCCGGTAGTGCACAACAGACACGCTAAGGGATGCAGAGGAACCTTTCCAGTGAGGTCAGAGGAAGCAGAATCTAAGACTGGGGGGGCCTGGGTCCACCCCTTCCACCTTCCCACCTCCACCTGGCGGGCTTAAAGACCTGAGCACGCTGGTGGAAGCAGCTGGAATGAGAATTTGTATCACCAGCTGTCAAAGGGAACAAGTTTGTCTGGAGGCTTGGCTAAATTGGTATTGTAGGAACCCAGGTTCGTGTTTGGTAAGAAGAAAAAAAATTAAATGAGGCCGTTAAACATGTGAAATGATCCTCTGAGATTTTTGAGTGACATTAATGCTGGAAGTGAGGTGGAGGGGTGGAGGGGGAGGAATAATATTTGGAAGGCTATAAATCTCGGGTTAGTTGTTCAGATAGTCCTGTGCTCAGAGACAGAGAGGGATCTGTGGGTTTATTGAACCATTACTTTTACAAGCTGGCCTTTGCTTTAATGTGAATTTATACTGGTATTGGTATAAATTCTTTAAATATATTGGTATTTAAAGAAAGAATGGACTCAGAGAAAATAGGCTCATGTACAAATCCAGAGCACATCATGTTACACAGTTTGGCTGAGGAATTTTGGTTGCCTGAGAAATCAGCTGTTTAAAAGCAAGGGATCTTGTGTAAAAATCCTAATTATGTTAGTAGCTATAAGGAACACTTACTGAGTGCCCGTTTAAGAGCAAAGTGTTGCCTTGGGCACGTGAAAAAGTTTGTTCACAACATAGTATTTGTCCTTAGAGATTTTCCAGTGTGTTTGGGAAGCTGGCCTACATACATTTTAAAATGATGTAAAATCCTAGACAGCGATTGCGTCAAGAGGAGGGGGCTGGAAAATCAGGTCAGCAGGGGATGTAGACTCCAGAAAGTGACCACTGTGGTGTCTAGGGGAGATCTGGGGATAGGGATCTAGGGAAGATCTGGGGATGGGATCTAGGGAAGATCTGGGGATGGGATCTAGGGGAGATCTGGGGATGGGATCTAGGGAAGATCTGGGGATGGGATCTAGGGGAGATCTGGGGATGGGATCTAGGGGAGATCTGGGGATGGGATCTAGGGAAGATCTGGGGATGGGATCTAGGGGAAGATCTGGGGATGGGATCTAGGGGAGATCTGGGAATCGACAGAAGCTCAGTGTACAGGCCTGACAAGGGCCAGAGGAGGCTGATTGCTAATTCTGCCCTGTTTGTTCCCTCAGCTTCATTCATCTGTAATGAAAGCAGTTTTTGCTACATTTAAGCAAGCCGCTTAGATTTGACCAGAAATTATGTGCTCAGGACATTTGCAGGTGCTTCTTGCCCCTTTTATTTCAACAGCAGAATTATTGAGATGATAGAGTACACATACCATAAAATTCCCTTTCAGCATGTGCAAGTCACTGTTTTTTAGGATAGTCTCAAAATTGTCCAGCCACCACGACTATCGGATTGCAGAACGGTCCATAGCGTGTGCCTGTTTTGATGAGATAGAAGAGGTTGTACCGTACAAGATTGACTGCCTCTGACTGTTTTCAACCTACAAAGATGGCAATCTCCTATGTTCCAGTTTTCAAACATTGTCTTAAAAAAGTTTCTCCTGAAAGCTAGCATAAGATTTTTCCTCCATCTTAAACTACCCTAAAAATGTTTGGGCGTCAGGAGCCCTGTGTGTGGAGAAGAGTTAAAGGGGATTTATGGGCAGCCCACTCTTGGGCCACCCTCAGGCCCTTGAAGTCTGTCACATGGGAGAACTTGCCCAATGGCTCTGTGTGCTTTGGCTTCTAAGGGAAACAGTAGTAAGGGGACAGTAGGGTCAGTGGGAGGAGGGATTGGGACACAGATTTCAGCTTGATACAGCAATGAGATTTCTAGGTGTAAAGCTGCCTAACCAACCAGCTCTGTGCTGTGTCCAGTCATCACTGGGTGAGCTTGAGCTGAGATGGGGTATGCCTGGGCTGGGGCACAGGTGGAAGGTTCCCCCACTGGCCTCTCTGGCTTCTTCTCACCTGTCCAGGTGGTCTCCTGAGCACCCCACTTGGGGAGTGCCCTCAGCATCCTCAATCTGCAGGAGCCACCTCTTCTGTCCGAGAAGCCCCCCACGTTTGCCTGGTCAGCGCTGCTCCCAGAAGATGCCCTCACTGTGTCTGTGTCCTCATCTGGGGTCCCCCAGGCTGAGGATGGTGTGACCCCACTCTGGGCCCTGGCTCCCCTGCTGGACCAGAAGCTCCCTGAGGACAGGTCTGTGGCCACCTTTCTCATTGCTGCACCCCCGGCCCCCTCTACGGTGGGCCCAGGTCCCGAGGTTTTCAGTGTCAGAAGAAATGTTGGGACTTGCCTTGTAAGCAGGTGTGAGTGTGCACACAGATATGTGTGTGTGTGTGTGTGTTTTATTTCGTGTATATCCAAAGGAAAATAATTCTATTAGATTACAATGAATGGTATGAAATCACTGCCTTTGTGGGTTGAAAATGGTGAACGTTGAGTGATAGCGGCCAATCTGAAAAGGCTACGCACGGATCCCAACCGCATGATGCTCCGGAAGAGGCAAAACTATGGCCACAGTAAAAAGATAAGTGGGTGTCAGGGGTTAGGGAGGAATGGAGGGATGAATTTTTAGGGCAGTGAAACTGCTCTGTATGATACTATAATGGCAGGTACATGACTCGGACATTGGTTAAAACCCCTATAACTTTCTAACAAAAAAGAGTGAACCCTATCGTAACTATGGACTTTAGTTAATCCTATTTTATCAGTATGGTTTCACTAATTGTAACAAATGTACCACAGGTTGAATAGGAGCAGGTTTTTTTTGTTTGTTTTTTTTGCGGTACGCGGGCCTCCCACCGCCGCGGCCCCTCCCGTTGCGGAGCACAGGCTCCGGACGCGCAGGCTCAGCGGCCATGGCTCACGGGCCCACCCGCTCCGCGGCATGTGGGATCCTCCTGGACCAGGGCACGAATCCGTGTCCCCTGCATCGGCAGGCGGACTCTCAACCACTGCGCCACCAGGGAAGCCCGGAGCAGTTTTTATGATTCAACCTTCCCTCTGTTAGATTCTTCTTAATAATAGTAATAGCTTTATATGATTCATGTGTCATAAAAGTTTAAAAGTATACAATTCAGTGGTTTTTAGTATCTATCACCACAACCAATTTTAGAACATTTTTTTAGCTCTGAAAAGAAACCCTGCACTTCAGGCCCTGACCCCTCTGCTTTCTGTCTCTATGGATTTACCTGTTTTGGATAATTTCATATAAGTGGAATCATACAAGAGGTGGCCTTTTATGACTGGCTTCTTTCGTCCAGCGTTATGTTTTCAAGGCTCATTCGTGTCATACATCGTATCAGTACTTCATTCCTTTTTAAAATTAAATTCTTTATTTAAGAGCAGTTTTAAATTTACAGAAAAAATGCCAAGATAGTCCAGAGAGTTCCCATATACCTCACACTCCGTTTCCCTAATTATTAACATCTTACACAAGACTAGTTCATTTCTCAAAATTAGTGAATCAGACAAGTCCATAACTGTATTTGTATTTCTTAGTTTGTACCTAATGACCATTTTCTGTTCTAGGATTCTACCTTCCGTTTAGTTGTCAGTTCTCCTTAGGCTCCTCTTTGCTGTGACAGTTTCTGAGACTTGTTTTAGATGACCGTCACAGTTTTGAGGAGTACTGGTTGGGTAGTTTGTAGAGTGCCCCTTAATTGAGGTGTGTCTGCTGTTTTTCATATAATTAGACTGGGTGTGTGGGCTTGGGGAGGAAAACCACAGAGGTTAGGCGCACGCATCCTATTAAGGGACCACGCTATCACCATGCCTCGTTACTGATGCCGTCCATCTGGGTCACCACTCTTTTCCTTGTTGTTGCTGAATGTATCCCATTGTATGGAAGTATCACTGTTTATTTATTTGTTCATCAGCTGATGGACATTTGATGTATTTCCACTTTTTGGCTATTGGGAATCATGCTGCTATGAACATTTATGTACCAGCTTTTGTGTGAACACACAATTCCCGTTCTTTTGGGTATCTACCTGGGAGTGGAATTGTGGGGTCCTATGGTAATTCTATGTTGAACATTTTGAGGAACCTCCAGACTGTCTTCCATAGTGTCTACACCATTTGACATCCCCACTGGCAGTGTCTGAGGGTCCCAGCTTCTCCACATCCTTATCATCACTTGTTATTGCCTGTCTTTTTGATAGATTCTGTTGTTGTTTAAGAGACCCAGTCTAACTCCTTGAAATTACCTCTGGGCATTTTCTTAGTGTCACATGCGTCTTCTATGCTTCAGAGTTTAGCTGGCGCATCTATCTTGCAGCTCAGAAGCATCAGAGAGTTGGGTCTGTGCCTGCTGTGGAAGAAGGTGGGGGGTGGGTAGGCAGGTATTGGGTACTCAGGCCCTCCTGGGCAGCTTTCTAGTGTTTTTAGCTCATCTGTTTTAGCACAGAGGGCTCTTTGAATCAGAGGTCCAGGAGGTTGGCATGCCGCTGCCTCTGACGGTGAGGGCACAGGCCTTCCCCCCTGCTGCATAATGAGCAGTGCCAGCAGCCTCAGCATTAATACTTCCCCAGAAAACCTCTCTCTTGGTAGTTTCTCCCCAGATATCTTCTTCCCCCAAGTACCTGGGCTTTGGATTCTATTTCCTGAGTAGATTTTTAGATAGCAGTGGCTCAAGAGTTTAGAAACCTACAGACCAGTGGAGCGGGGACATGACAGCGTGAAAGACAGCACACAGATTCCGTTTGCAGAGGGAATTTGAAATCCACGCCAGACCAAAAACGGCTGAGCTGAAGTGTTGCTCTTAAACTGTTCTAGAGAGTAGGAGGAATGCAGTGGGGTCAGGAGGAAATTAATGACCGTCGACGGATGGTTGGTGATGAAACAGATAAGCGACACTTGAATAAACACGGGGAATTAATTTTGGAGCCACTGGGAAGAAGTAAAGCTAAAGAATTATGGAAGACACAGTGTCTTGTGGTTTTATTTGTTTCCCGAGACTCAGAGGCGGCAGATATTTTCCATCGAAGCATGGGAAAACCTTGAGCCAAGTGAAACTTTGTTCTTTTTAAAGACCTTGAGAGGGTCTTTCTACCATGCTGGGGGTCACCTGCGGTTTTTTTCCTCCTTTGCCTGTTTCTTGCGAGAAAGTAGTAGTTCAGTGCCATTTATATAATGAGGTTTCATATTCTAAAGGAGTGTTGCTAAGTTTCTCTTCTTTTTTTTTTTAATTAGTTGATTAATTAATTCATTTTTGGCTGTGTTGGGTCTTCCTTGCTGCACGCGGGCTTTCTCTAGTTGCGGAGAGCGGGGTCTACCCTTCGTTGCAGTGTGTGGGCTTCTCATTGCGGTGGCTTCTCTTGCTGCGGAGCACGGGCTCTAGGCACGCAGGCTTCAGTAGTTGTGGCTCGCGGGCTCTAGAGCACAGGCTCAGTAGCTGTGGCGCACGGGCTTAGTTGCTTCGCGGCATGTGGGATCTTCCCGGACCAGGGCTCGAACCTGTGTCCCCTACATTGGCAGGCAGATTCTTAACCACTGCACCACCAGGGGAACCCTAAGTTTCTCTTCTTAAAAATTTTTATTAAAAATTTTATGAAATACTGGGCATCAGGGCATGGGAAAGGCCCCCAAGTAATTGTCACCTATTTGGATGCTTTGCTTGAGATCTGAATTACCATGAGGAAAACCATGACCATAATGCAAACAGATGAGATCAGCTGGCTCATGGTTACAATTCATATTTTAAAGAAGGGTTTTTGGATTTGAATGTGAATGTTGGCAGTTGGGTGGAGGAAGGATAGTGAGGAAAAAGGTGAGGGGCAGGAGTGACTGGAGGCCAGGGTCCCTCAGGGTTACTCTGCAGGAGGCAGGTGACCAGTTGAGGCTTTGGGGAGGGGGCAGGGAAGCGGTGAGATGGGGCTGGTTGCTGACTGAGCACAGGCAGGGCATTGCACATCGGAAATACTTGGCTAGATTAAAGAATTCACTGACAGAAAAGTCATGGAAGCTTCCCCTGAACAAAATTAGCTAACAGGACTTGAAATTCTTCTGAGATTATTCATGACTTCAAGTTTCTAATTTCATTCCAGAGTTATGGACATCTGGCAAGACCATGGAAGAATTCCAGGTGCCAAAATGATTAGTGGCCGAGGAAACCAATTTCCATGATTTGATCAAGTCAGCAGTGGCTCCTAGGAAGAGCCACCCTGCCCTTCTGAGTGGAGCCAGTTGTAGCCAAGATGTGACTTCACATCCATCCCAGAGACCACTGGGCACAGTCCTTTGTGAGACTGAGCTCTTAGAGCCTCTGTTCACAGATGCTGTGATGTGACTGACGAAGACACATTAAGGATTGCTGGACACTCAGTTCTAGAACCTAAGCTAGCAGCCTGCCTTTTACATCTCCTGCCTCACTTCCCCAAAGGGAAACAGAAATGTACTCAACTCCTCCCCTGAGGGTGCCAGAGAGAAAGACGGATTCTAGTTAGAAGGAGCCACTTACGGCAGGCCACGTGTGCAGGCCGTCTGTTGGGGGCCACGTGTGGCATTCAGAGTCCTGTATTCAGTTCAGGACCCTGTGTGAGGTGGAGGGTGTGGAACCTTGGATTCCTCCTTCTCTGTCACAAAGGGGCCGACACAGGCTGGCTGCTGAGCTGGTGTTGAGACCTCAGCACCTGGAAATACCAGCTGTAGAAAGCCACTGCCGCTGTTGCTAGGATGGTGGCCCCTGGGCTGGAATGGCCAGTTGCTGACCCTAGAAGCAGTCCTGACGTCAGATGCTACACTAGGGGGATGGGGATGTTCTGACATGGGTGGTGGAGCCTCCTGTGGAGGTAAAAGGTGGCCCATTGGCTCTTAAGTGGTGGTGTTGAGTAGACTTGTGATGTTTTAATCCAGAAACCAGCAAAAGAAACAGAAAGATTAAGCCCTATGTGGGGGCTTCCCCTCCCTTCCCTGAGGCCTTCCTTGTTCACCTTGTTGCAGCCAGTGTTCAGGTGTCCTGGAGCTGGCTGAGGCTCTGAGCTCAGACACAGTCCATGGCCCACCTGACCACTAGTCATGGTTGGCCAAGACCTGTCATGGCAATCACATTCTTCTTTGCTAGTGATTGGTCTGGGGCCAGTCCATCTCCTGGTTCTGACCAATGAGATGTGAGGGAAGGGGGGGCTTCTTCCAGGAATAAGGAGAGTCTGTTGGAGAAGGCCTTTGGCCACTGCCCCTCCTTCACTGCTGATAGCTGGTGTGATCCCTGGAGCTGCCATCTGTGACTATGAAGTAACCAACAGGAGGGTGGAAAGCTCATTGCTAAACATGATGGGATGGACAGATAGAACCTTAGGCCTCTGTGATGTCACTGGACCCCTCCCTGAAGACCTCTTCCTAAGTAAAGACCCTTATGGTTAGGATTTTTTGTCATACTTAGAGTCCCAAGCACCCTAACTGCTGGACACAAATATAGATTTGTATTGTATGCATATCTCTCATATTGTATGCATATCTCTCAGGAATTCAGTTTCATTCTGGTGATTGATTTGCTGAACAAAATTGAACTGAGCTTTTTTGGAGGCTTAACCTCTCTGCAGATACATTTGGGATACTGTCATGTTATGTTTGGTAGGAAAAATAAAGTTTATGAAGCTACAAGCTTATCTAATGAGCTAACATGAGGCTAGTTGGTGGTGAGTTCTTAGCTCTTGAACTTGAAGTTGACTTGATCCTGCAGAGCTCTGTCTGCAGCTTCCCTCTTTCCTAGGGCCTGGCTGTGGTCGAGGCCTACTCTGACGATGTAAACGCACAGGTAGGCACCTGGGCTGGTGGCAGTGGTGGCATTAAGTACATTTACGTTGTTGTGCCAGCATCACCACCATCCATCTCCAGAACTCTCTTCAGCTTGTAAACTGAAAAGCTCTAAACGATTAAACACTAACTTCCCGTTCCCCTCCCCTCAGCCCCTGGCACCCACTGTTCTACCTTTAGTCTCTGTGACTATTTAAGTTACCTCATACGTAAAAGCTTTATGAAAATCCGATTTCTTAAACTCTCAAGACTTGTGAAAGCATTGACTGGCCGGCACAGAGTAGGATTTGGGGATAACTTGGAAAAGAAATGGGGGTTAGCTTCCTGGGAAGCAGAGCTCATGACCTTGGGGGAATTTTCATAGAGCAAGAAGTGGGCATTGCATTTGCCTGATATAGTCATTCTGAGTTGAATCTCTGCCTCTCACTGTTATTCAGAACTTTCCTTGGGCATTTTACTTCTTGCCTTCCCATTGCCAACTAGAGGTAATTAGCTTCCTCTCAATTGATGGCATCTCTTTAAGTAATAGTGGGTCCTGGGGCAGCTATTGGTAATTGTCTTCCCCTTGGTCAGCTTTGGCCATTGAGTCTCTAGAAGGCAGCTGAAAAGTTCTAGTGAATTCTCTCAGCTCACGCAACATAGAATTCCATGTCCTTTTCATTGACTTGAAAGGCTGGGATCTTTTTGTAGAGAGAAAAGAGACTAATCTTTCCAGCGTGATTCATTCCAAAGAATAAAAGTCTGCTCAGCCTGTATCAAGTGAGGATCCTTGTTACCAACACATTTGAAGGCTTTCTATCATGTAGTGTCATCTGATAGATTTTTGTAGTCAATTTAAATTT
Organism: Hyperoodon ampullatus; assembly: GCF_949752795.1. NCBI lineage: Eukaryota > Metazoa > Chordata > Mammalia > Artiodactyla > Ziphiidae > Hyperoodon > Hyperoodon ampullatus. The sequence goes on from NC_136919.1 coordinate 106,524,127, forward strand.
TAATAAATGGTATCAATTTTTCCCTTAAAAAGATGTACCATTTTATATTCTTTGCTGGTGTACTGCTTAATTATTTATGTCCATTTTTATGATCTTATGAAAATATTAACTAAAGATCTAATTACTGTATTCACTAATACAATATAGAAAATACAATATTAAAGAAATATTATATTTAAACATTGCTTAAAGAATAGAGTTATAACTGATAAATCAAGAAGATCCTAAATTTTTACCTATTGCATGTTTGATGGATTTAATAATTTTTTTCTGAAAAATTTATTCTTCACATTCTTTCAAATACATTGTTTTTTTTTTAAAGAATCAAGGGTTATCTTTTTTTTTTCTATTATTTTTGACTGTGTTGGGTCATCGTTGCTATGCGCAGGCTTTCTCTAGTTGTGGCGAGCGGGGGTCACTCTTTGTTGCGGTGCGTGGGCTTCTCATTGCGGTGGCTTCTCTTGTTGCGGAGCACGGGCTCTAGGCACACGGGCTTCAGTAGTTGTGGCACGTGGGCTTCAGTAGTTGTGGCTCACGGGCTCTAGAACGCAGGCTCAATAGTTGTGGCACGTGGGCTTAGTTGCTCTGCTGCGTCGGGGATCTTCCCGGACCACGGCTCAAACCCGTGTCCCCTGCATTGGCAGGCGGATTCTTAACCACTGTACCACCAGGGAAGTCCTTGATTTTTGTCTTGACTTTAGAAGAAAGTGCATCCTAGCAGAAGAATACACACGCACACGCGTGCATGCACACACAAATACTTTTATTTTGAAGTAAGTTTAGATGTATAGAAAGGTTGCAAAAATCGGGCAGTTCCCTTAACCCTTCACCCAGCTTTCCCCAATGTTAATATCATATGTCGAGGTGCACATTTATCAAAACTAGGAAATTAACCTGGTGTGATACTGTTAATTGAGCCACAGACCATATTTGAATCTTGACAGTTTTCTCATTAATGTCTGCTGTTGGTCTGGGATCCAATCCAGGATTCCACATTTCATTTGATTCACACCTTTCTTCTTTTTCAGTCTGTGACAGTTCCTCAGTACTGCCTTGTTTTTCTTGACCTTCACACTTTTGAAGAGCACTGGTCAGTACTTTTGTAGAATGTCCTTCAATTTGGGTTGGTCTGTTTTCTTATGCTTAGATTCAGGTGATATATTTTTGGCAGGAAGAGGACAGAAGTGATGATGTATTATATCAGTAGGTGTGTTATGTCCACATGTTCCTCTGGTGGGGAGGTTAGCATGATCACTTGGTTAAGGTCATGTGTGCCAGATCTCTCTGCTGTACAGTTTCTATTTTTTCCTTTTTGATTAGTACATATCTTGCAGGGAGATACTTTGTGAGTATGTAAAAATCCTGTTTCTCGTCATGGATTGTCCAATGATTTTAATAGCCAGAATAATTCCTGTGGTTTTCGACCAAGTGGCTTTGTATTTCCATCATCCCTTCTACATTTAGCAATTGGACTTTCAGAGAGAGCTTGTGTTTAGAGAACTGAGTTTTGTCTATTTTTAAAAGGAGCAGGTGACAGGGTTGGGTGGAGTCATAGTGATGGGACCAACAAGGGCTAGTCCCTTCCTTTGTCCCAGATATGTATTTGAAAACATCATCTATAGTGAGTGCATAATAGTATTCTTAAATATTAACAAAATGAAGAATAAAAAATCATATGATCATCTCAGTAGATGCAGAAGAAGCATTTGAAATAATTCAACATTCATTTATGATAAGAACTTTCAATGAAGTGAGTATAGAGGGAACATATATTAACATTATAAAGGCCATGTGTGACGAGGCCACAGCTGACATCATACATGCTCAACACTGAAAAACTGAAAGCTTTTCTTTTAAGATCAGAACAAGACAAAGATGCCCACTCTCTCCACTTTTATTCAACATTAATATTGGAAGGGATAGAACAATTAGTCAAGAAAAAGAAATGGATCCAAATTGGAAAGAGAGAAGTAAAACTGTCACTGTTTTCAGATGACATGATATTATATATAGGAAACCCTGAAGACTCTACCAAAAACTGTTAGAACTAATAAATTCAGTAAAGTTACAGGATATAAAATCAGTGTACAAAAATCTGTTGCCTTTCTGTACACTACTAACAAACTCTTAGAAAGAGAAAATTAAGGAAACAATTCCATTTACAATTGGATCAAAAAGAATAAAATACCCAGGAATAAACTTAACCAAGGAGGTAAAAGACCTATATATTGAAAACGTTAAAGAAATTGAAGAAGACCCAAATAAATAGAAAGATAGTCCATTTTCATGGATTGGAAGAAGTAATATTGTTAAAATGTCCATACTACCCAAAGCGATTTACAAATTTCAGTGGCATTTTTCACAGGAATAGAACAAATGGTTCTAAAATTTGTATGGAATCATAAAAGACTCTGAATAGTCAAAGAAATTTTGAGAAAGAAGAACAAAGCATGAACATATGCTCTGATTTCAAATGATATTACTGTAGCAATTAAAACAGTGTGGTATTGGCATAAAAACAGACATAGATCAATGGAACACAGTAGGGAGCCAGAAATGAACCCATGCATATATGGCCAATTAATTGACAGCAAAGGAGCCAAGAATATACAATGGGGAAAGGACAGTCTCCTCAATAAATGATGCAGGGAAAATTGGACAGCCTCATGCAAAAGAATGAAATTGGACCACTCACTTACACCATACTCCCAAATTAAGAGAAAATGGAATAAAGACTTGAACTTAAGACCTGAAACCATAAAGCTCCTAGAAGAAAACATAGGTGGTAAACACTTTGACATAAATCTTGGCCATGATTTTTTTGAATCTGATACTAAAAGCAAAAGCAGCAAATAAAAATAAACAAATGGGGCCACATCAAACTGAAAAGCTCTGCCAAAGGAAACTATCAGCAAAATGAAAAGGAAACATACTGAGTGGGAAAAAATATTTGCAAATCATATATCTGATAAGGGGCTAATACCCAAAATATATAAAGAACTCATACAACTCAATAGCAAAAAACCAAATAGTCCGATTAAAAAATAGACAGAAAATCTGAATAGACATTTTTCGGAAGAAGACATACAGATGGCCAGCATGTACATAAGAAGATGCTCTACATCATTAATCATCAGGGAAATGCAAATCACAATGAGATATTTCACTTCACACCTTTCAGAATGGCCATTATCAAAAAGACAACAAATAACAAGTATTGGCGAGGATGTGGAGAAAAGGGAAACCTGTGCACTGTTGGTGGGAATGTAAATTGGTGCAACCACTATGGAAAACAGTATAGAGATTCCTCAAAAAATTAAAAACAGAACTACCATATGATCCAGTAATTCCACAAATTACTTTACTTTGGATAAAGTAATTTCTTTATCCAAAGAAAATGAAAACACTGATTTGAAAGGTATATGCAGCCCCACGTTCCTTGCATCATTATTTATGATAGCCAAGATATGGAGACAACCTAAATGTCCACTGATGGATGAATGGGTAAAGAAATTTATTCACACACTCACATATAAATATATATGCATATATATGTATATATACACATACATATATGTTATTTAGCCATAAAAAAGAATGAATTTTTTCCATTTGTGACAATGTGGGTGGACTGACAGGCCATTATGCTAAGTGAAATAAATCAGAGAAAAATAAATACCATATGATCACTCTTCTATGTGGAATCTAAAATAAATAAATAGTTAGACAGGTAGATAGAGCCAAGCTCATAGCTAACAGAGAACAGATTGGTGGTTGCTAGACACAGGGGGTGGAAGGTGGGAGAAATGGTGAATTTTTTTTTAGTTTAAATAAACTGAATAAAATTATTTTCTTTTGTCCTGTTTTAATTTGCTTCTATTGTGCTATATCATTAAAAGGGTCACATATTTTATGCATTAAATATAAAGCCAAATTTCTTTGAATATGGGCATCTCTCTGTATTCAAAGCTATTTCTTAAACGTGGATTCCCACATGTGAAGCTAACAGGTCCTTACCATATTTTGGGGGTGCAGATATTAGCAGTCATAAGAATAGGTCCAGGTATTTTGAAGTGGTGTGATTAATCTGACCAGATGGCCTCTAGCACACATTCATCAATCTGCTCTCCAGTCAGCAGTGTCTGTTAGCAGTGTCTCCAGTTAGCATAAAGCTTAAGAAAAAAAAAAGCAGATGGTTTGAAGTAAAAAAAAGCACAGTATTTCTTTTCTTTTGAAAGAAATAACGTTTTTTCAAGGGATCGAAATCCACGGATGGGACAGGAGGGAAAAACCAGGTCTGAGGTACAGTTAATCATGTGTGTCTGAGAGACAGAAGTGGGCGAGGATACCTGTCAAGAGTTTGGTCTTCATTCTTGTTTCCCAATCAGTGGGGATAAACCTCTTCTTTCCGCAAAGAAGAGGAGCTTCCCTGGTTTCTGAACTGGGAACCAATGTGTACAGCCTCATGTATACTGTTGTCATCCGCTTGTTTGGGCCACTTCCCTGCGAGCACTGGCCAAGGAAGCAGCAGCTGTGTGGAGGGACTGGCCCCTGGCCCCCGGGGTGGAGGGTGTACAGACTTGACTCTACCCTGGTGGGCGAAGCACACCCAGGTCCAGAGATTTGAAGACAGATCGCAGGATAGGAAAAGCAATTAACAAGCAATTGAACATTTCTCTTCTGAAAGAAATTCTATAGGTTGTTTTTGGCAAAGTGGCGTGTTGCGTTAGGCTCCGTGGACTCTGCTGCTCTGTAAGTTAAAGAGGTTGGAGTCATTGTGGTTTCTTCTTAAATTCCTCTTGTTGGCTTGATGCCGCCAGCAGCTGGATCCACCATGATGTGCTAATTTGGGGGGATGGAAGAGAAACTTTCCCTCCTGGTCAGCAGATTCCAACTGCCCAAGGTGTCAGCTTTATGGGTTTCCATAAGGAAATTGTAAGGGCTTTGATTTCTAGGAATTTGAGTCATTTTTCTTAATTGGCATCTTCCACTTGAAACTCAGTGCTGTTTCTTTTGGCTCTATTGAGTGTTTTAAAATCTCAGTGGGGCTCATTTTGGATAATCTCTTAATGACATTCATTTTATTTGTTATTCATATCATTAGTAATCAATTTTGAAGGAACAGTGGAGGGATGTTTAATTTATTTTAAGCATCTTTCTTTGGGACTAATATTGTTTATTTCCCCATGGTAATGATGTCCTCTGGATTCCTATGTAAACACCCCTTCCATAGGGTAAGTACCAGCACCGACCTACCTCACAGGGTCATTGTCTTGGGGATTAAATGATTTAATAGTTATAAAAACCTTTGGACCATACTTGGCTTGCAGAGAGTGTGAGATTGGTGTTTGCTAAGATAACTTCTATAGAGCCTGTTTGTGCTTTTTGTTAAAAAGTTGTTAAAACCTATATTTTCCCTAGCTAAATATTCTTTTTTGAAAAACTGTCTTTGTTCTCATTGTTGGGAGACGTTTTGGTGGATGTTTTCCATAGATCCATTGCTACAACAGGTCTCGCACTGGATGTGCTGGGGGTGCCTCAGAGGCTACAACTCCAAAAGCAAACTTGTCGTCAGCCTCCTTTGGGGTCTACCAGCCTGTCCTTCAAGGCAGAGAGTGTCCCCTCCATTCTGTCTGTGACCAAGACAGAAGCCAGGGAGTGGCTCCCGACTCCTGCCTCTCTTCACATCTCTCCTCTTCCTCCCCAGTGGATAAAACAGCCATGTGTTAGTTTCAGCTCCAGACTAATTTTGGATTCCCCTCTCTATCTTATCCCTCTCACCCAGCCTGTCTTTGCCTGCCACCTCTGCTGTGGGTGCCACTAAAATCTGCGCAGCATCCTCAGATTTATTTCAAGGTGTCCTTACTGTAAACTACAGGGTGCCCTTCAGGCTCCTCCTGGTGTGCACAGGTGACTCACACGGCTGTAGAGATGTGGGCAGAGATGCTGCCTCTCCACGGGCACTTTGAGGTGCCTTTCAACAGAGCCTCGATGACATTCAGGCTGCTGCAGAATTCAGGACTGGCTTCTAGAAGCAGTGAGGGTAACCAGGCTCCTTTCTCATGCCCTGTTGTCTTCAGGCTGCACTCCTGGGTCTTACCTCCCTCCCCCTGTGATGCCTCATTTAAAAAGCAGTGCACAGGAGCTTTTAGGATGGTGGCCAGCTTTGTTTCAGGATGGACGGTCCTCCATGCTTGCTTCTGCTCTTTTCAGCCTGGTGACCCTCCATTCTGACCCTCCTCCTCATTTTGTCTTCACTGCACACATTTGGATGGAGCCCTCTGAGACTGTCATTGGTCGGAAGAGGCCAGTTTCTAGGAAAACAACAAAATTTAGGGTGGAAACCAGAAACTCCTTTGAGGGAAAAAAACAAAGGCCACCCATGCTTTGTAAGGCCCCACCCATGAACCCTGGGATTAATTAATTAATTAATTAATTAATCAATTAACTTTTATTGGAGTATGGTTGCTTTACATTGTTGTGTTATACTCCGCTGCACAACAAAATGAATCAGCCATACACATACAGATATCCCCTCCCTTTTGGACTTCCCTCCCATTTAGGTTACCACAGTGCATTAGGTAGAGTTCCCTCGGTATTTAGAAGCATCTTTACAAAATCTAGAATCTGGGGTTTTCAGGTACATAACCTAGCATGTGTCTGTGTAAGGAGCTACTTGATTCCCGGTTTATTAACCTGGAAGGAGGATGGGCCCTTGAACCTGTTTCCCCATTGTAATCCCAAATGCCCAGATGCGTGGAAGACACTTAATAACTAGTCTTGGGTTTTAAAAAAATCTTAAACATTTTTTAATCGTGGTAAATTATATATAACATAAACTTGACCATTTTAACCATTCAGCTCAATCAGTTAAACAGTTCAGTGGTATTAAGTACACTCAGACTACTGTGCAACCATCACCACCATCCATGCAAAGAGCTTCTTTTCGTCCTCCCAAACTGAAGCACTGCACCCATTAAACAATTCCCTGTTCCTCCCTCTCCCCAGGCCCTGGCAACCACCATTCTACTTTCTGTCTCTGAATTTGTCTACTCTCTATACTTCATTTTTTAAAAGTTGAAGTATAGTTGATTTACAGTGTTGTGTTTATACTTCATGTAAACGAAATCAGACGTTACTTGTCCATTAGTGATGGGCTTATTTCACTCAGCATAATGTGTTCAAAAATCATCCATGTTGTAGCATGTGCAGACTTTCCTTCCTTCTTAAGGTGTAGTGTTCCACTGCAAGTGTAAACCTCATTTCGTTTATCCATTCCTCTGTCCATGGACACTTGGGTGGCTTCCACCTTTTGACTATTGTAAATAATGCTCCTGTGAACACGGGTGGGCAAATACCACTCAGAGACCTTGCCTTCTGTTCTTTTGCTCTCAATTCTTTTCAATACCCAGAAGTGGAATCGCTGCATCGTAGGGTAATCCTATTTTTAGTTTTTCATCGTGGAGTTTTTGCATCGTGGCATTTGCAGCCTCCAAGGAAGTTATTTGTCATTACAGTTTAGTTTCATCACAAGCCCCAGATGTTTCCCGAAAACCAGACTCTTTCTTTCTCTTTACTCTGAGGCTTTGCCCCGCCCCCACTGGGGGCAGTGTGTGTGGGGTGTCCAGGGCTCCCTGGATGCATCCTAAGCCTGGGGGGCGGGGGTGGCCCCCGATCCTGCACTGAAGAGGCTGGTAGGAGGTAAGAGGCTCACAGTTCATTTCACTCCATTAGCGGGTCCATTTAGAACATGAGACGATGACTTCTATTTAAGGAATGGAAGCTGCCCCTTTAGACATTAAACTGCGTGGTGTGCTGGCTGAGGAGCCCCGTAGTATAGCTGTTTAGAGTGTGGTTTTCTCAGAAAGATGGCTTAATTGATTTTTTTTTTTTTTCGGTACGCGGGCCTCTCACTGTTGTGGCCTCTCCCATTGCAGAGCACAGGCTGCGGACGCGCAGGCTCAGCGGCCATGGCTCACGGGCCCAGCCGCTCCGCGGCATGTGGGATCCTCCCGGACCGGGGCACGAACCCGTGTCCCCTGCATCAGCAGGCGGACTCCCAACCACTGCGCCACCAGGGAAGCCCTTGATTCATTTTTGATCCCTTCTGTTTTCAAATCCCCTTTCCCAGCCCTTTATTTTTTGGTTCCTCAATCTGCAGAATCTCAGGTCACTTATGGATTAATAAGGTGATGCCCTGAAAGAACTTGGGCTGGGCAGCCGCACAAATCCTCGTGCCCAGGGAGTGCAGGAGAGTCCGTTCTTCCCTTCCTTTCCTTGTGGATTTTGTTTTGTTTTGTTTTTTGGTTTTTTTTGTGGAAGCCCTCCTTGTGGATTTTGGAGAAATTCTTTGCATCCATTTATGTTTGGGAAGGGCATTCCCATGTGTGTCAGCTCCTGTGACACAGTCACTGTCCCACTGGTCATGCACAGCCTGGGGGCTGTGGCACTGCTCGGCTGGGAGAAAAAATGCACACTGGCTCCTGAGAATTTGAGGCTTGACCCCCTTGTAGGGAGTAATGGCTTCCTGTCTAGGGTTTAAAGATAATTATGCAGATTTCTCACTTGATGAGGTTTCATTTGCTGCTGTGATTCAGCCCCTGCCGGTTTATCTCCCTTGATTTTAAAAATAGATGAGATCCAATGGAGTTGTTGTGAATGAGACAGAGTTTCAGTTCTGCAAGATAGAAAAGTTCTGGAGACGGAGGGTGGTGATGGTTGCACAGATCTGTGAATGTACTTAATGCCACTGAACTATGCACTGAAAAATGGTTAAGATGGTACATTTATGTCATGTGTTTACCACAGTTTAAAAAATATATTTTTAAAAAAGCCTGGAAGCTTGAGTGCACTGGGCTGGATGGAAAATGTGTACAGCTGAAGCCCAGACAGTTTGTTAACAATCCTCTGTGCTCCTCAGACTGTCAGGGAAAGAACTGGCTGGGTTTTTTCCCCAATCATTGCAAATTGGTGCTTTTCTAAAATATAACAGAAAGAATTAATAGAAAAACAAAGACAAAACAATTAGATGAAATCCATTTAATAATGCAAAGATCATATGACCATAACTGAAAGAAAAAAACAATAAAATAAATAAAATCTAAGGGATTTTCTTAAACTCCGTGAAGGAAGTTGGGAGAGACTGTCAGTCTTCCTCTCGGCAGGTCAGACACCGAGGACCATCCCTGGCTGCAGTTAGGTGGTCCCTTTCTGGAGCTGGGACTGTACATGTGATCTCGACTTGGTGATTTCTGTGGCACCTGCCACCACATGCCGGTGGGAAGACTGCTCAGGGTTTGGTGGGAGTCCACATGCTGAGCCATCCTCGAGGGGTTCTTTTCCTCCAGATGCACAGACTCTTAAAGGTTACGATGCACAGACCTTGTTCTGTTGGTCAACGAAGGATTTTCCTTATAAACTGCAAGTTTGTCATGGCTGACATCCCAGGTCGGCACCCAGGACCTGAAATGTCAGTCTGCACCCCTGCACCCTGTGCCCCAGAGCCACCTGCAGCCCGGCGACATACAGGCTCCCTTGAACTCAGCCCCTGCAGGCCAGGCCAGAGGGGCGCCCAGGATGGCTGCCATCTGTGTGCATGACACTGATCCCTCAGCCCTGTCCGCATCTCCTGCCGCCAGAGCTGAGGTCACTGCTGGGACAGCAGGAGCTTCAGGGACAGCCGACGCCTCTCTGGGGCTGGTGTGGTTTAAAAACCCTCCCCTGAATTTAGCTGTATTATGCCTGCTCAGCAATTATCACTTTTTTTTTTTTAAAGAATTCTTTTCAAATGAGCAGTGTTTTTTCTTCTTCATTAATAATAGTTTCTCAAAACCAGCAATTCAGTGTTGCACATAAATCTAGCCTGTAATTTTCTGCATTTTCTTTAATATGCAATCTTCTACTAAGATCTAGAATTTCCCAGGAGTGCTTCTACTCTTGGCTCTTAAAAGAAAAGAAGAGTATGCTGGTTGGCTCCCTTTCTTCGTTCTTGGACTATCTCCCCCATTTCTTCATATTTGCTTTCATTTCCATTTTCTTTTCTGAAAAGTGTGCTGTTTCGCTTCCTCTTCTCCCCCACCTTGTTCATCTACCGTGTGGAGCAAGGGCTTGTGGTCTTTAAAAAAAAAAAAAATTGGAGGTGTGTGTGTCCATGCACATGTGTATGTGTGTATGTGCACGTGCGGGCGTGCATTCTGCAGCCGTGAGCGCAGTGCAGTCCCAGGCAGCAGGTGGTATTGAAGGCGGTGAGTAATAAGCAGTTTGATTTTTCCCTTCTGGAGGCTCTGCCTTGTTAGCTTGGAAGCAGGGGCTCCTAAAGCCATAGGTGGCATCAGAAATGAGGAGCCGTCCCATGGCTGGTTGGGGTACCTGGTTTTGGAGACAGGACACTGGCAGGCTGGAAGGGCCCTGCAGCATGTCTGGTTGCCCTCCATCCTCGCCTTCCTGTAAGGCTGGTGGCTGCTCTCCTCACGCAGATAGGGGGTCCCCCTGCTCTCATATCTCAAGGGCAGCCCCAGGTGGCCGGCACTGTGCCTAGATCCCTGCCACTCTCTGCCTCCGTCTCCTTGCTGGGAAACGGAGGGGGTCATGACTTTTCTCCAAGGTGAGGGCATGTCTGGTTTGGACCCAGGTCCTGCCACTCACTTCTAGATGGTGGTCTGGAGGAAGTCGGTGCCCCTGCCCCAGGCTGAACCCGCCTGATGGAACATTCTTGGACCCTGGTGACTCAGGGGCATCCTTGGGTCCAGTGATGGCAGAGTGAAGTTGGGAGGGCTCTTGGGTTCAGACCTGGGGAATCTCCTCACCCCGGTATCCTGTCGTTCCCCTGACTCCCAATACGGCTCAGGGTTCACATGAGGCTGCCACTCACACAGGTAGGGCAGTGATGCCTGGGCTTGTGGATGGTTCACCTCTTCTTTCCTCTGAGTATGTACAGCCAGTCTCCTTTAAACATAGTTCAACCATCACCTGATTGTATTTTTGAAAACCAAAGGGATTTTTTTCCAATCAATAAACATTTATTTATATAACCCCCCTTTTCCCCTGTGGTATCAGTTGATATTTCTCCTCTTTGATTTCTTATTTTATTTGGGTCCTCTCTCTTTTCTTCTTGGTGGGATTAGTAGATACAAACTAATATATATATATATATATATATATATATATATATATATATATACACACACACACACACAACAAGGTCCTACTGTATAGCCCAGGGAACTATATGCAATATCTTGTAATAAATTATAATGGAAAAAATATGAAAAAGAATATAAATATATCTGAATCACCTTGCCATACACCAGAAACTAACACAACATTGTAAATCAACTATAATTCAGTAAAGAAATAAAATAAAATAAACAGTTATTAGGCCCATACTATGTGCCAGACTCTGTCTTAAGAGCTGGGGATATAGCAGTGAATAAAATAAGGCAAGTTCTCGCTCTCGTGGTGCATCCGCTCTAGCACGCCAGGCCCTTCGTGGGTCAGGAAGAAGCCAACGCTTCCTGCCCACCCACTACCCTGCCCAGCCGCCCCCCTTATGGCCCCACCTTGGCCCGGCTAGGCAGTGCTCGCAGACGCTGACCTTGTGTTTGAAACAGAACAGATGGGTCACCTTCCTCTTAGGACACTTGCCCACCCCATTGTTGACCGAGGAAGGGGCCTGAGCTGGTAGGAAGCCAGGTTCTGGTGGCCTCCACACACACACTCACCAGCCCAGTTAGTTTCCACTCTTAAGCCCCCTAGACACTCTCGTATTTGCCCCAACCCCCAATTCCTGCCCATCGCTCCGCTTCAGGATTTTGTGTTGAGAATGTGCAATAGCCCTTTAAATGCATAAAACAAGCGTGGGCCTTAATTGCCATATACTTCCTAGTTACCCTTAGTCTCAGGCATTTTTATGAGCTCCTGGTAAACTTGCTCTGGAAACCGACCGAGTCCGTTGTGAGCCCCCTTTGTCTGCAGGGCTGCTCGTGTTCTCGCTGAGCCCAGGGGGACCTGGATGACCAGGGGGACCAGGCAACTGTACCGGCTGGGCGAGTGCTGCCTTCCCTGACACTGAGAATGTGGGGAAAACCCATTTCTGGGGAAGGAGCCGATTTGCTGGCTGCAGGGAGAAAGTTGTTATCTTTACAGAGAATACTTAAGTTGACATGTTTGTTCTGACCTGTGCCGTAGAAGAATTTGGAGACGTGGACCTGGGCTTCATTGTGACTTGAGAAAGTATGGAATGACCTCTTGGGGTACATTTATTTGGGGGGGCTTGTGTTGCAGAAGTGAAAGGGTGCCCGGGGGTGGGAAAGACTGAACCAGAGCCCCTTGTCTTGGCTTTCAGGGCCGGGAGGGTCCCCAGTCCAGCATCCATGTGGGCTGGCTGGGAGTCAGGCCTGCTCTTGGGTCCTTCCAGGCAAGATCACAGAAAGATCTGATTGCTCTTTGAAGTGGCGGTTTTTCTTTTCCTCGAATTCACACTTTAGGGGAGAATATTCTTTTTGTTGTTTTTATTTTTGAGTGTATGGCCTTTTTCCTTTTTAAAAAAATTACGGTAAAGTGACACATCATAAAATTAACCATTTAAATCATTTTAAGTGTACCGTCTGGTGGCATTAAGTATATTCACATTGTTGTGCGGTCATCATCACCATCCATCTCCAGAACTCTTTTCATCTTGCAAAACTGAAAAACTGTTCCTATTAAACCAACTCCCCATTCCCGCTCCCCAGCCCATGGCACCTACTATACTACTTTCTGTCTCTATGAATTTGACTGCTCTAGATTGCTCATGTGAGTGGACTCATACAATATGTGCCTTTTTGTGACTGGCTTATTTCACTCAGCATAATGCCCTCTGGGTTCATCTGTGTTGTAGCATGTGTCAAAATTTCATTCCTGAAATTTTTCATTATGAAAAATTTCATACGGTTTTTAAACAGTCATTTTGTTTTGCCAGTGCCGATAAATGTTCATATGTTAATTCTACTCTGATGAACCAGGTTTATGTTAAAATAGTTCCAACATGTTCTTTTGTTGTTACTGATGGGCTGGTGTGTCAGTGAGGGCAGCCCCGCCCATGGGGTCTGGTGGGGGTGGGGCCCTGGACCTTATGCCCTGACCCACAAGCAGTTAGGAGGCCCCAGGGCATGTGGATCCCATCAAGAACTGCTTTTGGAGATATGCTTCCAGTGGGGGCTGCTGTAGGCTGAGGGAGGGGCTGGGGGTATGGGAAGGCCCAGCTTTGTGGCTCTGGCAAGTCAGGTGGGCCCGTTAGAGAGCTGGCCCTGGAAGGAAAGAAAGCGAAGGGCTCTGAGAGGGAGGGGGAGGCTTACTTCCTTTGGGGATAAGTCAGGAGAGAACATTGAACATTTTGCATTGTCTTGATGCTTTCTCCCATGTAGGAAAGAATTAGATAAAGAAAACACAAGGAAAACTTTTGGAATGATCGCTTCTCCGTCCTTCTCCATTTTTGTGTGTATCCCAATCTCTTAGTTGTTTGCAGAGTACGTGGAATGCCAGTCAACCACTTTGGGATTGCTTCCCCCATGACCCTGGGAGGCAGACTCCCCAGTTTGGAGGAGATCCTGTCCTGTTCAGGCCTTGGCATTATCATTTGTCATGGAGGAGAAAGCACAGAAGGCCTTGGAGTTGGGATTTTGAGCTGGGTGGAGCCCTTGGGAGTTATTTATCTCCCCAAGCCTCAGTTCTGCATCTGCAAAATGGGCATGACAACCCCATTATGTGGATTAAAGTGTTGGGACTTGTTGAGTGAATTGAGGGAGGTACTTTGTGCAAATGGTCTTTTTTCAAATGCCTTTAGCGCTCTTGGCCTGATTCTCTAGGCCCAGCTAGTGGCACCTGGCACAGGTACAGATGGCCTCTTTCACGGAGGAGCTTTGGAAGAATAAACCAAGTTCCTCCTATGCCTCAGGTTTAGAAACATCAGAGCACTTTTATTTTTAACCCTCTGCAGAAGGAGATAATGTACTGAGCCAACATTTGAAATTACACGGAGCTTTACCGCCTGTTGGAGAACCTAGAACATAGTTCTAAATTGGAGGGAAATCAAGCCATTGAGGTCACTGAAGGTTTGGTTACATTTGAAGCAACTTTTAAACTGTCTCTCCTTAGTTGCATGTGTCTTATGACTTCCCAGAGAGATCTGAAACACGCCCACAAACTGTTAGCATGCACGTTTACATTTCCAGTGGGTATGGTTGGATAAAGTATAGTTTACAGTGGATATACTATATAATTTATCTATTTATATACACCATGTATTTTATACCATCCCTGTTTATAGTATAGTTTGCAGTTCAGATGGGTATAGTTGGGCAGAGAAGCAAAAAAATTTGATGCTACAGTTCCTGTTTCTTTAATTGAATGACAAGAGAAAGATTAGAGAAACCACAGGCGATGGTGTCGAGAGCCCTGTGATCAGCCCCTGTGTGATCAGTAAGGCAGAGGGGCTCATGGTGCAGCTTCCCAGCTTGTACAGGGAAAACCCTGTAACTTTTCTTTTTCGTCTGCCTGGAAAAGGAATTTACAATCTACTACCTGATTAAACTGTGTCTTTTAATTTCAAGAGTTTTGCTTCTTAGTTGCTCTTTAATTAATAACGGATTCCCTTCTTAAAAAAACACATGTGCATTCTTGACTTAAAAGTTTTTTTGCCTCCAAGAGGGGATTTATGTTCCTCTGTTATCACAGAATCGAGGTGCAAAGTGGGTGCAGTCGTAGTGACAATTTGGGGACCGTGGTTTTACGAGAGAGACAACGGCTGGTGAGAGGGACCTCCCTATCCCCGGCCCTCCCTAGCCTCCATCTCATCCGAGACTCATCGTAGGCACTTGGCAAAATGGGCCCCAGATCTCAAAGCAGCTGTGCCTTCCGGCCATGGGGTGCCTCAGCCTGCGCAGAGCTGGGAGCCCCTGGGGAAGCGGGGTGCAGCCGTGCCACACAAGCTCTCCGCAGGCGTTCTGTGGCCAGGCCTGATGGCGCTGCTCAGCCCTGCCACCTTAGCATTTTCTAGGGGATGCTGGCATCTCGGGGACCCGTTGGCCTCTGTCACCACTTCAGCACGCTTCTTTCTTGTTCTTCAAGTCTGCATGGTGCGGGGCCTCTAGGCCCTGGGGCCCTGTTGCACACGTGTCCTCATCTCAGCTCTGTGTGTCTTCTGGCATCTGGAGCCCAGGCGGATAAAGTGCTGAGGCCAGTTCCCTCCTCTCCAACTGTCTGTTGCTCAGACTGACTAATCTCCGTGGTCGAGAACCGCCGGGTTAGGGGCTGGATGTTTTTGGTCCCTAGGTACTTAGAGGTTAATGTTTCACTAAGTTATCAAGGCTGCATTCACAGGTCACTAAAGATTCTATACTTCTATAAGCTTTATTTCCTTACTCTTGGTTTCCTGGTGTGTGGGTGTGTGTGTATGTGTGAGTGTGTACCGCATGCCTGTAATGTGTATGTGTGTACCTGAGTGTTTGTGTGGTTTCCTGGTGTGTGTGTTTGGCATGTGTGTGGCTGTGAGTGCGTGTGTGTATATTTGTGTGTGTGTGTGTGTGTGTGTGTGTAGTTTCCTGGAGTTTGTGTGTGAGTTCGTGTGTGTACGTGTGTGTATGTGTATGCAGTTTCCTGGCCTGTGACTGTGTTGGGGTCGAGGTGTCGCTGAGTAAAGGCAGTGTTTGGGGGACCCTTTGGGGGACCCTTTGGGGGACCTGGTCTCAGGTGGATACCTCAGCCCCTCCTCCTCTCCCCTCCGTGAACGGCAGAGGGTCTTCCCAGCCGCCACACCACCACCACCCAGTCCTGCCTCTCCTGGCTTCTCTGCTTCTAAGGAGGCCTGTTTCCCAGGGGTAACCTAACCATTTACACTCGTGTGCACCTGACCATGGGGCTGGGAGGGCAAGTCGCACCCGGGCACGGGCACGGGCAAGAGGAGGCCCAGCCTCCGGTCACACGTGCAGTGAGCGCCTCAGCCCAAGACCCTGCTCTTCCCGTTGCACTCAGATGTTTACAGACCCCCAGCTCCATCCCCCCCCCCAGCCATGGCGCATGAGCCCTCTTAGCTGCCTCCTTTGTTCCAGTGGTTCCTTCTCCACCGTCACCCGCACCCCAGGCCTTCCTGGTGTCACTTACCGCCCAGGTCCTCTCTCACAGCACGTGTGCTCTCGTGGACTGATTTTGGGGGATGCGAGTGTCCCACCCACTGACTCGGCCACAAATCCCCGAGGGAGCTGAATGGGACGAGGCCTCCTGCTGTGGCCTGGGCGGCTCCTGGCAGCTGTGTTGCCTGGACACACGGAGAAGGAGTGACAGGGCTGCCTTCTCAGCTGCCCTCCTTGTTCAGAAAGCTGCCTCTGCTGTTGCTTCTTGAGCAGCACAGAGCGACCAGGGGCAAGACCAGGGCGAGGTGCCTTGGGGCACATGGTATGTGGGGGTCCCAGACCTCCCCCAGCCTCCTAGAGGCCTCGGGTGGAGGCAGGACAGCATTGGCCCCACCAGGCGAGGCCAGTAGGTGCCGCTCCCCTGCGGTCTCTGCTAGCTGACCGGAAGCTCCGCCCTGAGAGGGGGAATAAATTCAGCTTTGTAAACAGGACTGTGTCCTTTTAAACTGATGCAGGAATTTGTGAGTTAAGGGCACCTGGGTGAATGGTCCACTTGCCAGTAGGTCTCTGGCCCAGACACCCTGGTAAAAGGGTGCCCTGCATTGTTCTGCTACACAGGTGAGTGTTCATCACACCCAACCATGGGTCCACATCGTCACGTGTAAATTACACCTCAGTAAAGTGGATGTGAACCGAAGTGTGGGCTCTCTGGGACCTCTCCAGCTTCAGATCCTGGCTCTTTCCACGTGTTTTGGGCAGATCATTTAATATCCTGGGTCCCGTTGTCCACCCGTAAAAGGGAACACCACTTCTTCCCTCACAGGGGTGTGACCAGGTTGAGCACCAGCACACTGCTGGCCTCTGGTGTTGCCCGGGTGACCGCTGTCATTGCTTGGGGTCTTTGAGTCGGCCATGGTCACTCTTCCTCTGAGGGAAGCTTGGAGTGGACCGTTTGTGGAGAAGAAACTCACCACACGCACACAGATAATCATTTGGGACATCCTTTCCAGAAGTAGTGACCATGATGGTGAGGCCCAAGGGGTCCAAGGGTCTGGGGACCCAGCCGTGGCTGGGTGTCCATTTGGCCTGTCTGTCATGTTCCCTCCATCTTCAGGCATCTCCAGTCTCACGCTTTGTGGCTCCCAGGCATCAGGGCTGCTCCCTTCGTAACCACAAACACGCCTGTGGACACAGTGATGCAGCCTAGGACGCTCTCAGAAGCTGATCTGTCTTCAGGGTGGGAACTCTGGGTGTCCCAGCTGGGTCCACCCCTAGGATTCCTGCCTGGCCGCTCTCTTGGAGCCTTGGAGTGGACGTCCCAGGCCTCGAATGTTTTCATCTAGAAGGAGTGGCGAGGTTCTGAGTGAGCTGGTCCCCCCAGAGTCCCTCCCAGGCAGGATTCAACAACTGCCCAGCCCAGGTGCTCCCACCTCTGGGCTCTGGGGAAGCCTGTTGTCTGCCCACTGTGGGCTTCTCAAGCTCACCCCACATCCAGGCCTCCGCACCTTTGGCCAGGTAGTTCCCTCCACCTCGAACACCTTCAAAATCCTGCTTGCTGGACTGAGTACTGCTCCATATGACTTCCTGCTTTTATCTCATGAAAATTTCCTGAAGTGATGGAATTTTGCATTACTTTTTAGGGGGGCCCAGCTGTGGGACTATTTATACCATTTATTAGCTCCAAGACGTCTGCAGTGCCTTAGAGTAGGGTATGCCAGGAGATTTCGGTTACCTTCCTCCCTCTATACAAATGGGACGGGACTGTCTACCCTGGATCCCTGTGCGATTATTATTATTATTATTATTATTATTTTTTGGTACACGGGCCTCTCATTGCTGTGGCCTCTCCCATTGCGGAGCACAGGCTCCGGACGCGCAGGCTCAGCGGCCATGGCTCACGGGCCCAGCCGCTCCGCGGCATGTGGGATCTTCCCGGACCGGGGCACGAACCCGTGTCCCCTGCATCGGCAGGCGGACTCTCAACCACTGCGCCACCAGGGAAGCCCCTGTGCGATTATTTTGACCTCAAACAAGAGATCGTATTTGGATGCACTTTGAAAATTAAGTAGTATAGTTTTTTGTTTTTTTTTTTTTTTTTTGCGGTACACGGGCCTCTCACTGTTGTGGCCCCTCCCGTTGCGGAGCACAGGCTCCGGACGCGCAGGCTCAGCGGCCATGGCTCACGGGCCCAGCCGCTCTGCGGCACGTGGGATCTTCCCGGACCGGGGCACGAACCCATGTCCCTTGCATCGGCAGGCGGACTCTCAACCACTGCACCACCAGGGAAGCCCTAAGTAGTATAGTTTTAATTGCTAATATTAATAATTAGCTTGACTCTCAAGTCTAATGGGACTTGAAAACTCCCCACCTCCCACTTAATTTGGGGGTATTGATTCTGATCACAGCACCTTGCTGGGCTGGGTGGGGGCTCCCCCAGCACCCTCATTATGTCCAGGGTATACCCAGCTCTCGGTGCCAAGTATAACTGACAAGAAAGAGGAGCTCTTGTGGAGCGGAAACACACCCCCATCTCTCCCACAGCTCATGCTCTCTCTTTAAATGAGCTGTGTTACCCCAGGAGAGGGTCTGAGGAGAGCAGTGTAGGACGGTGGAGCCCAGCAGTGTTTGCTGGGGCCTGGCCAAGTGGAAAGTGGGCCCGTCAGGAATGATTAAAGAGCCCAGTGTTAGAAAAGAACAAGCCTTTATGTTGGTGGTAAAATGATTAGGAAGTAATAAGAAAAATGCAGGTTTGGACAGAATATTGTTTTGTTTAATCAGTTCTAAGTCCAAAAGGAAAAAAAAAGGACCCTTAGAAGTCATTTAAAAAGAGATTACAACATACACGGGAATGTTTTTTCCACCTAGCTTACAGGTTTAAACTTTAGGGGGAAGGGATAGACAAGTCTCTATTCCTGGTTGTGTTCCTCATTCCTCAATCAGATGAGACAGTCTCTATAATGGGAACTGGAAGCAGAGAGTAAGTGAGAAACAGACTGGTGTGTGAAGAAAATGTCACCTGGTGCTTACAGTTCTGTCTGCTGCACAAAATCCAGATGGATCAGATTGTCCCAGAAGCTGAAGGGAGAAACCTGGAGTTTGATCACCTTGCAAGGAGAAATGGGAGCTGAAGGAGAGTGCATTCTGTTGGTTTTACAGTAATGTTGTTTCTGAAGATAAACCTGATGGAGACAGAATCGTGGAGGAGCAGGGGGTCCAAGGTTCTGTCAGAGACAAAGTCAAGGACTATGAATATGCCCAGGGGAGCAGCACTGGCAGAGCCTAACAGGGTAGCCTGATGCTGCTTTTTCTTGTAGACTACAGGATATAAGACTGCTTGAATGTTCCTTCTCGAGGGAGGAAGACAGACAGATTTGAGGAAACCTTTTTATTAATGAATCCTAATTTCACTTGGACTCTTTGGATTTTATTATTGCTTGCAACACTATGACATTTGTAAAAAATGGAGGCTGCTTGAATATTCTTAAGTGATTTGACAAGGGTTAATGCTTTACTGATATGCTAGCAGTCTCAGAGCTTCCCTGATGAGAAGCACTGGCACAGGGCTGTTGTAGATGGACAGGGCTTCTCTCCGTCACCAAATGCCTGAATCATCAAGTAAGGAAGAGTGTTTTTTTTTTGTTTGTTTTAGGTGCCTTTATATTTTAGAGCAGTTTTAGGTTCACAGCAAAACTGAGGGGAAGGTACAGAGATTTTTCATATACCTCTTGCTCCCACTTATACATAGCCTTCTCCATTGTCAACATCCCTCATCAGAGTGGTACATTTGTTACAGTTGATGAACCTGCATCGAGACATCACAAAGTCCGTAGTTTACATTAGGCTTCACTCTTGGTGCTTCACATTCTGTGGTTTAGGAAAATGTGTAATGACATGTATCCACCATCATATAGAATAGTTTTGCTGCCCTAAAAATCTTCTGTGCTCCACCTACTCATTCCACCCCCATCCCCAACACCTGGCAACCACTGAACTTCTTACATTCTCCATAGTTTTGCCTTTTCCAGAATGTCATAGAGTTGGAATCATACAGTATGTAGCCTTTTCAGATTGGCTTCTTTCACTTAGTGATATGCATTTAAGTTTCCTCCATGTCTTTTCTTGTCTTGATAGCTCATTTCTTTTTAGTGCTGAGTAATGTGCCATTGTCTGGATGTACCATAGTTTATTTACCCTTTTACCTACTGGAGGGTATTTTGGTTGCTTCCAAGTTTAGGCAATCATGAATAAAACTGCTGTAAACATCTGTGTGCAGGTTTTTGTGTGGACACGAGTTTTCAATTCATTTGGTAAGGTACCAAAGAGCGTGGTTGCAGGATCGACTGGTAAGAGTATGTTCAATTTTTTAAAAAACTCTCAAACTGTCTTCCAAAGTGGCTCTGCCATTTTGCATTCCCACCAGCAATTAATGACTGTTCCTACTGCGCCACATCTTTGCAGCATTTGGTGCTGTCAGTGTTTTGCAGTCAAATGCCCTACCCCCTGCCTGTTTTGGATAGGAAGAGTTTTCAGTGAAGACTGAGTATCCTAAAGGGACTGGAAGGGACAGACTTTCTTTTCATCCCCAGGAATCACAGTGGAAATGCTCAGGACATCCCGTGTTTCTCACCAGGGTCCTGGGCATATTTTGGGTACGTACAAGTTCCCTATGAAAATTTCCAAGTTTTGTGCTTTTCTGTTCAGTGGCAATCTCATCTAAAATTGGTGCTAACCAGTTTGAAAATGGCCATATTGTGATGTGAGTGGAGATCAGATGAGCCTGAGTGAGGCACACTGTGCAAACGAAACGAAGGTAGAAAATGAGGGGCAGAAACTCTGGAATGTATAAGGAAGTACTTTCATGGTAGAGGGAGTGGCTGGTGCAAAGGACCTGAGGCTGGAACAAGCTTGGAGTGTTCGAGGAGCAGCCAGCATGACTGGAGGTGGGTGCTGGGGGAGTAGTGCCAGGGCTCCTAGGGCCTTGCAGCCCACAGTGCGGATTTACATTTTATTCTGCGTGTACTGGGAAGCTTTTGAGACTCTTTGCGCAAAAGAACGTTGTTACCTTGTTTTATGTTAAAAAACACCCTCCCAAAGGTCAGCCAAAAATAGCAGAAGATGGAGCTCAGTCCTGGGCATCTGGCTTCATGGCCAGGCTGTTCTGCCTTTCTGAAGGTGGTGGACAGGACGCTAAGGTGCCCCCAAGCTTCTTGCTCCAGCCTCCCAGCCTGTGACTGTGATGGATCTCTCTTTCATCATTAGGTTATATTATGTGACACAGTTGACTTTAAGAAAGGGAGATTATCCGTCTGGCCTGGCCACGTCACATGAGACCCACCTGGGCCTACAGGGCAGATAGGAAATCAGAATTCGAACTGTGAGAAGGATTTGGTGTGTCTGGCTTTGAAGATGGAGGGGTCCCTGTGACAAGAAACGTGGGTGGTTTCTAGAAGCTGAGAGCGGCTCCCCGGACAACAGCCAGCAAGGGAATGGGAGCCTCTGTCCTCCAGACCCAAGGAATGAAATCAGAGGACAACCCAAATGAGCCCAGAGGCACTAGAAAGGAACACCGGCCTTGTAAACAACTTGATTTCAGCTTTGTAAGACCCTGAGCTGAGAACCTGCCATGCCGTGCCTGGACCTCTCATCTACACAACTGTAAGCTCATCAGTGAGTGGTGTTTTAAGCCTCTAAATCGGTGGAACTTTGTTGTGCAGCAATTGAAATATACTGAACACAGATGCAAAAATCCTATGTAGAATTTAGCAGATAAGACCTGGCAATATGTTCAAAGAGCAATAATAAAAATAGTTTATCCTAGGAATTCTAGGATGATTCGACATTAAAAAATCCACATTTACAGAATAGAGGGAAAAATAATCTCAATGGATGCTACAAATGCTTGTGCTAAATTTCAGAATTCTTTGCTGATGAAACAATTAAAAAAGTAGGCTTAGCTAACTCAATAAAAGGAATCTTTTAGAAACCATGCAGTGAGTATTACGTTTCAAGTACAACATTTGAACGTCAGAGACAAGAAATGGATGTCTGCTATCATTGTTATTCTGCAGTGCTGTTTGGGAAGTCCCAGCCAACATGATGATTGGAAAAAATGAGAGAAAGCTGTCATTTGTAGGTTATATAAATGTTGGCTCTGGAAAATTCAAGAGACTCAACTGACAAGTATTAAAACTAAGGAGAGTATTAAGCAAGGTGACTGGGTATGAGTTAACATAGAAAACCCACTGGCTTCCTGATGCATCATGAGTGACGCTATTAGAACAAAACCAGAAACTGTAAAACACCTAGAAATAAGTCCAGTAAGAAAAGTGCAACATCCATGAGAAGAAAACCATAAACGTTCTTAACAGACCCCAAAAGAAGATCCAAATGAAAGGAGAAACTGCGTTATTACCTAGGAAGTCTCAGTTTTGTTCAAATATCAGTTCCCCAACAGATACTCTATAAGCCTTTTTCATCAAACTCAATGAGCTGATTCTAAAATTCATGTAGAAGTACAAAACCTGAAAGCAATCAAGATCGTTTTGAAAATTAACAATAAAAGTCGGGAGGTTATCTTACTAGATATCAAAACCTAGTCTAAGGCTCTAATAATTGGAATTGTGTGATGTTGACATAGGAATAGACAAGGACTGTGGGCTGAATTGTGTTCCCCCTGAAATTCATATGTTGAAGTTCTAACACCCAGGACCTCATAATGTGACTGTATTTGGAGGTAGGGTCTTCAAAGAGGTGGCTAAGTTAAAATGAGGTCATTAGGGTTGGACCCTAATCCAGTGTGACTGGTGTCCTTATGAGAAGAGGAAATCGGGACACATAAACACAGAGAGAGAAGCCCATGTGAGGACACAGGGAGAAGACTGCCATCTGCAAGCCAAGGAGAGAGGCCTCAGGAGAAATCAACCCTGCTCATGCCTTAATCTTGGACTTCTGGCCTCCAGAACTGTGAGAAAATGAATTTCTGTTGTTTAAGCCCAGCAGACCATGGGACTTTGTTACAACAGTCCTAGAAAACTAATACAACAACCAAATAAGAAAACTGAAGAATCTAGAAAGTGAACCATGTCTGTGTGAACTAAATTTAATATAAAGATGTTGGGCCGCTGGGTATTCATTTGGGGGAGAATAGCTCTACCCTCACCATTCACAAAAATTAATTTCAGATGGAATAGTCATCCAGAAAGTTGAAGAAGTGCATGTAAGAGGTTAAGTTTGTAGTCTTATTCTGGAAAGTCTTCTTAGTGAAGAAAAAAAGACAAAAAGCTACGTGGGAGAAGATTCCAGCATTCTTTATGTGAAACATTATCATTCCATAGTGAAGATATCTTTAAGTGAGGGATTTCTTCTTTTATTTTCCTGAGAAGATCTTCCACTTTGAAGTCTGATGCAGTGGGCTCTTGTTCTGGAAAAAGGAGGCCAGGCTAAATGGGAGGGGCGGTGAGACCCTGTTTGGGAGGGTGGAGGTTAAACACACAGTGCTGTGAGGGGTGAGGGGCTTTGTTCGAGAACCACTAACATCCAGGCACATTTACTGCCAGGTCACATTCATGGTACAGCCAGTGTCGGCGTTTCCTCAGAAGCTCTCATTTTAAACCATGTGTGTCAGGCATTGAATCGTGATGTTTAGCCCAAAACATACAAGAAAAATGGCTCTGGATAGAGGGGATCCTATTTCTGTTGGAAGAGCCGTGGCATCGTATTAATGGACTCAATGTGTGTGAACATCCGTCTCTGAACAACATTCATTTGTGCTCAGTATCTTTTTAGGCCTGTGAAGCCCAACTGTGTTCTGTGAGTTGCGGTTACAGAGTTGGTTCAGAAGATCTGGATCGAGGGGTGAGCACACGCAGGGGTTTGGGGGAAGCCCTGGCAGAACCTTGGGAGGCTGGAACACTTGGGTTTGCTCTCTGGATGGGGGTGCAGAGAAACCAGTGCTGGTTCTAACAGCTTGTTATGAGAGAGGTCTTGAAGGGTGCGGGGACACACCGCCCCGAGGAGAGACATGGCACTGTCGTCCCAAAGGACAGACTCCCTGCTTGAGGTTGAGCACAGCTCCCGGGGGAGAGGATCTCTGCTCACAGATGTGTCCTTGCCCGTCCTGTCCACGTCCCCAGATGTGGCCTTTGAATTGCTCTCTGGCCCCTGATTTTCTCTTCTGGCTTTTCTTCCAGGAAACTGAGGAAAAAAGTTTGTTTCCATTTTCTAAGAAAAGAACAATCTGGGAAAAGACCGACAGACCTACTCTGGGCTTTCACTGCTCACACAGCTGAAGTCATTGTCTCCCCACCCCGACTCGGGGTGCAGCCTGACCAGCCAGCTTAGGGAACAGAGCCAGCCAGGCCTGTCTGCCCTGCCTTGGGCTGGCTGGCTTGGAGCCCTGGCTGTGGGAATGGTGACTCCCATCCCAATATCCATCCAATATTCTCAGGGGCTCAAGCCAGAATTATTCTGGAGCCTGTCCTATGTGAGGGGGTTTCCTGTGTGGGTCAGCCATAAAACACCCATTTCTCACTCTGTAGGCCCCTTAAGGAGGTGAGGTACATGAATGCGGATTTTAAAGTTGAGTGCTATGTTTTCGGACCTCAAGAAATTTCTGAGTCAGCCTTTCTGAAGCCGATCTCTGGGCCCAGTCTCAGGGAATCAGCGTGTTCTGTGCAGTTTTCGAGTCTGATGTTGGCCATGATGTTTGTAGTAAGCCTGTCTTCTGGTCTGTTGCATGCACTGGTCGGTGTGGGTGGCTAGGAGGCATCTCAGAGAGGTGGGGCGTCTGTCCAAAATCTTGGAGCAGCAGATCCCGAGCTCAGGCCTCCTGACCTGGCCACGCCAAGCACATCAGCTACATATCGGGACATTTCTCAGTTCTCCGTGGGATGACTTGCATGACGTAGCTTTGAGACGGTGGCCTTCACGGTGTGTCCACCTGCAGGCCTGATGTGCTGGGCGGCCCAGCAGTCACCTGGCCCCTAAGGCTTGGGCGTGGGCCCACCGTTGCCAGCTTCAGCTCTGCAGGCAGGGGCTGCATACTTAGCATTGGGTGTTAACAGGCTCAGGAAGTGCCCTGGGACCATTGAGTCACCCCGCCTGTCTTGCTGGAGAGCTTTCAAGGTTTATTATTGGCTAGGCATGGGGGAACGAAGCACCCATCTCTCTTTTATTACATGGTCTCTCTTCCAGATGGTGTTACCTGTGATGGATTGTTTTTCCGAGGAGTTGTTCAGACCCAGTGAGAGAGCAAACTAAAATGGACAGTTAATGTTAAATGTTAAAAAGTGGAAAAAGAAGCCCAGCAAGCCACTTGGTGACAGCCTGTGGGCAAATAGTAGTGGGTAGGGGCTTGGCCTGGAGCACACAGCTCTTCCCCTAAACGCTGGGAGCCAGAGAGGCCTTGGCCACGAGGCGGCCCTTTTCTGTCTCTGGGCTGCAGCGACTCTTCTCCTGGTGGCCAATGGTTCCTCCTTGTTAGTTTAGCCTTTATTTTCATGGCCAGACACGCATCTTGTCCTGCTGTTTCTGAGCAGTGGCCTCGGCCTTGACCAGCCTCCTAGAGAGCAGTGTGGTCCAGCATGCCTGGGCAGGAAGGGAGAACTGTTTACTTCTGTTTCACCCCATCCCAACACTGCCATACTTGTGACAGTGTAGACAGAGACGTGAAGCAAAGAGGGAGCCGTAAGAGTGTCTACTGCTAGCTGGCTACAGAGCTAGTATCAACGGGTGTTTCGTCACGTCTCCTGGAGGGGTGTCGGCATAGGGGTAGGGGAAGGAGGTTGATTACTGCCCAGGTATTTCCCTGGATACAACGCACTTCCTTCCCATGGGTCAGTGTGGTTGTGGTTCATTGTTTGTACCTCTAAATCTGTGTGAATATCCACATTCCCCTCTATCTAAATCCATGGAACTAAAAAATATTAATAGGCAGCTCACCTATGGGGAAACCTTCGAAAGACTCATGAACCTGGAAACGCAAGTTAAAACCTCAAAGAGGTACCACTTTGCCCTGTCAGAGACCAAAAAATTTAAGTCTGACAATTCCAAGTGTGGGCAAAAATATGCTGTGAGAGAAGAAACTGGCAGAGGGAGTTGATTTGTTTTCAGAAAGAAGGATGTTTTTTATTTAAAATAGTATGCAGCATATTCTGATGTTAAGATCTTTTTAAAAAATTTTTAGTGGAGTTGCTTTACAATGTTGTGTTAGTTTCTGTTGTACAGTAAAGTGAATTAGTTATATGTATACATATGTCCTCTCTTTTTTAGATTTCCTCCCCATTTAGGTCACCACAGATCACTGAGTAGAGTTCTCTGTGCTAAATAGTAGGTTCTCATTAGTTATCTTTTTTATACATAGTGGTATATATATGTCAATCCCAGTCTCCCAATTTGTCCCATCCCCTGCTTCCCCCCTTGGTAACCGTAAGTTTGTTCTCTACATCTGTGGCTCTATTTCTGCTTTGCCATAAGTTCATCTGTACCATTTTTCTAGATTCCACATATAAGCGATAATATACGCTATTTGTTTCTTTCTGACTTACTTCACCCTGTATGACAGTCTCTAGGTCTATCCATGTCTCTGCAAATGGCACTGTTTTGTTCATTTTTTTATGGCTGAGTAATATTCCATTGTGTGTGTGTGTGTGTGTGTGTGTGTGTGTGTGTGTGTGTGTATGTGTGTATGTATACACCACATCTTCTTTATCCATTCCTCTGTCGATGGACATGTAGGTTGTTTCCATGTCCTGGCTATTGTACATAGTGCTGCAGTGAACATCGGGGTGCATGCATCCTTTCAAATTCTGGTTTTCTAATATTAAGATCTTTATTGACCTGGTTATATTTGACCTAATCTGATGTAGGTGAAATATTTGTGTCTGTATTCTTCTGTCCTTTTACTGATTCCTTGTGTACCATGAGTATTCTTGATTTTTAAGCTTCTAAATAAACAGAATTGCTATCTTAATAACAATTTGTGAAATACAAAATATTTTCTGTTCAGATCACAACCTCACATTTTCTCTGTTAAGTCATTAAATTATGTGGATAATTATGTGGATAAATTACAAATTATAAATAGGTTATTTTACCCACTTCTTAAAATGAATGTGCATATTTGGATTAGCATGTCTTATTCTTAGTCTCCTTTTAGTTTTATATTTTTCTGACTAGCCCCTGCTTTTTTATTTTTATTATTTTTATTTAAAAAATTTATTGTGGTATAGTTGATTTACAATGTTGTGTTGTTTCAGGTGCACAGCAAAGTGATTCAGTTATACATATATATATTCTTTCATATATATATTCTTTTTCAGATTCTTTTCCATTATAGGTTATTACAAGATATTGAGTATAGTTCTCTGGGCTATATAGTACATCCTTATTGGTTATCTATTTCATACCCAGAGAGAGTGTAGATTGGTGCACCCATATTATCAGGTAGCTGAGCCCCAGCTGGAAAAGTTGGATCCTGCCACACCACGAGGCAGGTACCAAAGAAACCCTCACACAGGGCAAAAGGGAACCGCAGTAGGGGTATTCACAAAAACTGCAGACAACTCAGATGGTTACAAATTGTGATGTATTTATTGAGTGGAGCCACAGGTTCTAACATGGATGGCTCTCACAGCATAGCTTGAGTAGGAAAAGCCAGTTGTAAGAGGATCCAAATGGCCCGATTCTATTTATGTAAAGGTTAAATCTATGCAAAGCAATCTTATATGTTGCTTTGGGATAATTGCATATATGGTAAAAGCGTAAAGCTATTTATGAGAATACTAAAATAATATAAATTCAGGATAGTGGGGGCCTTTGTAAGGGGACTGAGAAAGGAATAGGACTGTAATTTGGCTGTTGTATTATTCATTCACCTTTTCTGGATACATCTGAAGTAGTACCTCTAAATGACTCCAAGCGTGAAAAACAAATGAACCCCGAAGACTGTGAATAATCGTATGTTAGAAATGGAACTCTGATCTTCCCTCAGTGTGCCCTGTGCCTGGGATGGGAGATTGTCCCCCGAAGCAAAACGCTTACCCGGCGGGTCCTGCTCGGCCTTGCCTTTGTGGGTCCCTTCTGGGGAGCCAGAGACGTTAAAAGCTGTTTTGCTCCAGATGCTTGAAGAGGTTGAATTTCCTTAAGATCCTGGGATCCTGGATAAAAGAAAGGCGGGCTGTCTCTCCTGTTGTCAGGGGAGCCCCTCTTGGGTCTGTTTTTATATATTCATAGGATCCTCTCCTGCAGGGCTTTTAAATGGTGAGTAATGGGTTCATGACCCTTGGTGAGAAGAAAGATAACCCCAGCAGGTAATATTATCTTTTCCTTTCATCTGCTAATCTCCCTGCTGCCGGCCAAACACCCTAGAGTGCTGGGTCTCTGTGCTCTCCAGAACCCTGCAATTACACCCTTTGCCACCCACCCCTCCCCCACGAAGCTGGAAAACCTGATTTTCTTAAGGAGAAAAGAAAAGAAACCTCATCCCGGGAACGGAATTTGGTTTGTATTTCCAGAGAAGCATGGGGGTGGTCAGGGATCACTTCCTAACCCTCCTGCATAGCCCCCCGGAGCAGGAAATCGGAAGACCTTTGTCTCAGCGTTGGGTGGGTGGGGGGGAGGCAGCTGCTCCCATCCTGGCCCCCCTGCCCAGACGCCGAGGTGTAGACAGTCTGAGGTGTAGACAGAGTCCGTGGTGTACACGTCATCATTCCAGCCCAGGTCAGCCTGGACTTGTGTCTCACCCTCAAAGTGGGGAGGGGGAAGGATTGCTAGGAATGATAGGAGTTTTCTTTACGGAAAATTTCCGACTCCTACAGGAGTAGAGGGAGTAGCACCCCTCTAGCACCACCCTCCCCGCCCCACCGTGGACCCCACCCCCTCACTGGCTCCAATAATAATAGTCTATTCACACCTCCATTCTCTCCCCTTCTGCTCTTTGGATTCATTTCATTCGTACTTAAACATCTTATTATGTGTCTTAAAAAGATAAGGACTCCTTGACAAAGCAACTGCATTCTGCCATTATCACACTTGAAGCAGTGAACAATTGTTTCATAAAATAAAATATGCAATCAGTGTTCACATTTCACTGTTGATTTCATGATTATTTTATTATTTATTGTTCAACCAGGACTGAAATAAGGTCTTACACCTTGCAAATGGTAGATTGACTTAAACACATTAAATTAAATCTCACTAATGGAGACGCTCACAAGCTGGGCAGGGAGGGGCTTTGGAGGTTTCATGTTGGAATTACGTTGTGGTAACGCTCCCGTTCCTTTCTGATCCCAGCCTCGCCCAGGCATCTAGCCCTGTCCTTTAATTCCATCCTATGTCATACTCACCTGGTGCAGCAAGGCAGGCATGGCGTCACACTCTACTTCTGGCCACCGAGAAGCCCTTCCCCTGCCACCCCAAGTGTGGGATGAAGGGATCGTGAAGCCCTTTAAGGGGGACAAGTGGTCATCCGGACGTGACAGCCTGTGTTGGGCTTGATGACACAGGAAGTCTGTGGAGGCTGGTTCATTCCTGTGGAGGAGGTCGGGGAGTGGGCCTCCAGAACCGTAGACCACTCCCCACAAACTTTTGCAGAGGCTGTCTAGTTTGTTTTGTTTTGTTTTGTTTTTAACCTCTCCGCGGCCCTCTGCTGCCCTGCCCCCCCCCAGTCCCTTTGTTTTCTGTCCAGCTGTAGGCCATGCTGCTGTTTGGAAACTGGGCTCTCTCCCTGGGTCTGGCTAACAAATGGGAGAGAGCTGGGGTACAGAGGCTCGTGCCTTTCAGTGGGGGAAAGTGGAGGTGGAGAGGGCTGCCAGCTTAATCACCTTGGGTTCTGGGAACCGCCAGGTCTGGACTCCTGAGCTCAAAGGCGTGTTAGCTTTCTTGGTAGAAGGCTTAGTGAGCACTGCCAGGTAACACAGAAAATTCTGAATTAGGGCAATAAAGTGTTTCCTACATTGTCTCGCCCATCAATTAATCACCTTCTCAGCACAGGAAGTCGATGACTTAAGTTAGAAAATATGGTTTCAAAAAGTTGGTCCCAAAGGTTCTTTGGACTTAATTCAGTGCATGTTAATATCTCTCCAGATTATATCCTGACATTCATTTAATTAAAAAAAAAAAGGACTCAAAAAGTTTTGCCAAACTGGAAACGGAAGCGTGCTCTGTGGATGCACAGATCAGTCTTGGAAGTGCTTGGCAGTCCGAGGGATGCTTTAGCTGCTGCTCAGCCAAAAATCCGGTAGAGGAACGAGTTTGTTAGATAATTGTCAGATCAGGGAGAAGATTGAGATACAGCCCTGCAGCATTAATAGTCTGACAATGTTAAAAACTGTCAGGAAAACAGTCATGGTGAATGGAGAATGGAGAATATGGAAGCTGTGTGTACCTAGAAGGCCTGCCTTTTTTTTTTTTTTATAGGTGATCAAGGATAAGTGGAGAGTAAGTAATCCTCTTTGTAGGTCAATTAGGTAAATTGCACGTGAGTTCTCCCCCCAGTGATTCCTGGAGGGGTGACTGTCTGTCACACACACATCACTGTGAGGTGGAATCCGAAATGCTAGCGCAAAGGGCATCAACCGGGGTGTTTCTGCTTGTGTTTATTTGGATTTAGTTGGGCAGAAACTGACATGTGGACAGGTGAGGCAGGCTTTATTGGATGGTGTTGAATGAGGAAGATGGAACTGAATTGAAAAGCACTGACAGACAGAGTGGTGAAAGGAAGGGGAAAAGAAAGGGATTAGGACTTAAGCACCTCAACTTCCCAGATCGAGATTCCTCGGGGGACTCCTCCTTTTGGTTGAGTGGCATGGTGGTTCTAGCTACCTGTGGGCTGGTGAGTGTTTTCTCTCTCTGGCTTTTCCCTCATGTGGCTTTGGCAGTGACCATAACATGCTTCCCAAGACATATATGTACCCTGGCAAGAACCGTGTTGGTGTGAAATCCCCTGAGATTTTACCCCCAGCTGGGACTGGGGTGGCATCTCCTCAGGAGAAGGGACTTTGGCGAGATTTCAGCTCAAGCGAGTGCTTTGTTAAAATGGACCCAGCAACTTCCAGAGGCAAGGGCAGTGCTGAGGTAGTTGTGGCTGCCAGAGCACAGAACAAAGGGAGCTTTCCTGTTGGGAGTGAGAGGATTCTAGTCCTCACTGTCTCATTCTGAGGCCTCTTGTAGGTGAAATCGTATGGAGCAGCACTGCCCAATAGAATTTTCTGCCATGATGAAGACATGCTACATTCATGGTGTCCAAAATAGTAGCCACCAGCCACGTGGCTATTGAGCACTTGAAATGTGACTAGTCCAGCTAAGGAACTAAGTTTCTAATTGTATTACTTGATTTTAATTAATTTAGATTTAAAGAGCCCCATGTGGCTAGTGGCTTCCATCCTGGATGGTGCAGTGTTGAGATCCAGCTCCCTTTCACCTTTAAACATTTTATATTATCACGCACAATAGTACAGAAAATGTGAGTGTACAGTGTGAAGAGTGATAAAATGAGCGGTTGGGTACCTACCACCCAGTTTAAGAAACTGAGCTTCCTTCTCGGTTCCTAAGAAGTGTTCTGGGTCCCATCGGTTTCCAAGGTAACGATTGTCCTCTTATTTTGTGCTAATTGTAATTTTACCATACAGTAGTGTGTACCCCTGGATTAGTTTGCTAGAGCTGCCATAACAAAGTGCTTGGGAGGCTTAAACAACAAAAATTTATTTCCTTATAGTTCTGGAAGCTGGAGGTGCAAGATCAAGGTGTAGTCAGGGTTGTTTCTCCTGAGGCCTCTCTCCTTGCCTTGCAGATGGCTGTCTTCTTGCTGTGTCCTCCCATGGTCCTCCCTGTGTGTGTGTCTGTGTCCTAATCTCCTCTCGCAGGGACACTAGTCCTACTGGATTAGGGCCCACTGCAACCACCGCATGCAAATTTAATTACTTCTTTGAAGACCCTATCTCCCAACTGTAATCACCTTCTCAGGCATTGGAGGTTAGGACTTCAATGTGTGAATTTTAGGGGGGATACAGTTAAGTCCCTAACACCCCCTAAATGGCATATGGCTTAGTTTTGCTTGTTTTTGACATTTATATAAGTAGAGGCATGTTATGGATGCTTTTGCTGCCTGCTTTTTTCACTCAGCATTTTCATTGCTTCTTCATGGTCACTTAGAGACCAACTTACAACTCTCTTGGGGTGTGGTTGCCTTGGTAATGGGCCAGTTCTTGGGGCTGAGGGATCAGTTCTGGGTTCTCTTTCAGGGTTGAACGGGCCAGAACCAAACCTTACTTGCTGTGGAATCAGTAGGCTTCTGCCCTGGATTGACAAGGAGAGGTGGCTCCGCCCGGAGCCTTGCACCTCCTCTGCCCAACTAGATGGGGACACACTGATGCCCAGCCTAGGAGAGGCTACTGCCCCCCTGGCCCGTTAATAGAACTTTCTTCCCAGCCTCTGCTTTAGAATTTTAGTCTCTCTTTTTGTAAATTTTTATTGGAGTATAGTTGATTTACTATTTTGTGTTAGTTCCTGCTATACAGCAAAGTGAATCAGTTATACATATATATATTCCACTCTTTTTTAGATTCTTTTCCCATATAGGCCATTACAGAGTATTGAGTAGAGTTCTCTGTGCTATATAGTAGGTCCTTATTAGTTATCTATTTTATATATACTAGTGTGTATATGTCAATCCCAATCTCCCAATTGATCACACCCTCCTCCTTACCCCCTGGTAACCATAAATTTGTTTTCTACATCTGTGACTCTATTTCTGTTTTGTAAATAGGTTCATTTGTAACCTTTTTTTTTGGATTCCACATACAAGCGATATCATAGGATATGTGTCTTTCCCTGGCTGACTTACTCAGTATGACAATGATCTCTTTTTTTTTTTTTTTTTTTTTTTTTTTTTTTTGTGGTATGTGGGCCTCTCACTGTTGTGGCCTTTCCCGTTGCGGAGCACAGGCTCCGGACGCGCAGGCTCAGCGGCCATAGCTCACGGGCCCAGCCGCTCCGCGGCACGTGGGATCCTCCCAGACCGGGGCACGAACCCGCGTCCCCTGCATCGGCAGGCGGACTCTCAACCTCTGCGCCACCAGGGAAGCCCCGACAATGATCTCTTAACACCTCTCCCCAGCATCCCTCCGCCCTGCACCGCCCCCCACCCCCCACCCCCCACCCCCCACCCCGGCTCATCCTCTCTTCACCCCGCAAAGCTCCTTGTCCTCATAGGGACTTTCCCTAGAAGCCCTTTTTCTTTGCAATATTCCCACATGGCCTTGTTTTTGCTCTTTGATAACGGCCTTGGCTGACAAGGCTTAACAGCCCGGTGGTGCTCACCCGCCTCCTAAATTTTTCACCTATAAAATGGGTGCATGGGGCTTCCCTGGTGGCGCAGTGGTTGAGAGTCCGCCTGCCGGTGCAGGGGAAACGGGTTCGTGCCCCGGTCTGGGAGGATCCCACATGCCGCGGAGCGGCTGGGCCCGTGAGCCATGGCCGCTGGGCCTGTGCGTCCGGAGCCTGTGCTCCGCAACGGGAGAGGCCACAACAGTGAGAGGCCCACATACCGCAAAAAAAAAAAAAAAAAAAAAAAAAAAAATGGGTGCATGTATGTCAGTATTCGGAAGGAAAGTAGTATAAAGAAGAAAACAAATTATTTGTAATTACGCCCCTGGAGATAATGCACTCTTAAAAATTTTGGAGTATTTACTTCCATTTTCACACATTTGTAATCATATCAATGTGCTTTCATCACATAAACATTTTTTCTTGTTGCCTATTTAGTCTTTTTATAACCATCACTTTTAATGGTTGCATATTATCTAATCAAGTATGATATTCCTATCAAGCACTCCAATGTGTTTAGTCGTGTAGAGTTTTTTGACTTTTCCAAATTATATGTATGAAGTTCAGAGCTTACTGGAAAGTTGCAGGTACAGTACACAGAACATTTTTCCCCTGAACCATTTGAAAGTAAGTGGCTGACAAGATGCATCATCACCCCAAATACCTTAGTGTGTATTTCCTACAAACGAGGACATTCTTGTACGTAATCCTAATTTTACCACCATCAAAATCAAGAAATTAGTATTGATAACATAATTACCATCAGATCCCATCCAGGACACTTTCACTGGCGGTCCCAGGGATGTCCTTTGCACAGAAGAATCCAGTTCAGGATCACATGCTGAATTTGGTCTCTTCCAGTCTGGGACATTCCTCAGCCTGTTTTTTTTTTTTTTTTTTTTTTTGCCGTATACGGGCCTCTCACTGTTGTGGCCTCTCCCGTTGCGGAGCACAGTCTCCGGACGCGCAGGCTCAGTGGCTATGGCTCACGGGCCCAGCCACTCCGTGGCATGTGGGATCTTCCTGGACCGGGGCACAAACCCGTGTCCCCTGCATCGGCAGGCGGACTCTCAACCACTGCGCCACCAGGGAAGCCCCCTCAGCCTGTTCTTGATCTTTGCACTCTTGACACTTGTGAATGGAACAGCGTACTTCTGTAGAAAGTCCCACAGTTTGGGTTTATCAGGGTTTATATATTCAGTAGGACTAATGTAGACGTGATGTTATGTGTATCTTTCTCACTACCTTCTATCAGATGGCACGTAGGTCCAGTCTGTCCCTAACTGATGAGGTTTACTGATGAGGTGGCATCTGCCAGGCTCTCCCTTTGAAATTGATCAGTATTTGGTATTTGGTGGGGAGGTACTTTGAAACCATCCTG
Source organism: Hyperoodon ampullatus (assembly GCF_949752795.1). Lineage (NCBI taxonomy): Eukaryota > Metazoa > Chordata > Mammalia > Artiodactyla > Ziphiidae > Hyperoodon > Hyperoodon ampullatus. The sequence goes on from NC_136919.1 coordinate 106,558,936, forward strand.
TTCCTCATCAAACCCTCACTTTATTCATTAGTTTACTTATGTTAGTATGTTTTATTCAGTGGATTATCATCTGCCACGGCAGCTTGTGATTATTGTGTCATTACCTAATGTGAATGTGTCTACAACCACAAACACTTTAAGTGTATTTATTACTATATTAGGTTGCTAGGGCTGCTATTACAAAGTACCACACACAGGGTGGCTTAAACACCCGAAATTTATTTCCTCACAGTTCTGGAGGCTGGAAGTCTGGGATCAAGGTGTCAGCAGGGTGATTTTTCTGAGGCCTCTGTCCTTGGCTTGTAAATGGCCATCTTCCCTGGCATGTGTATCTGTGTCCAAAATTCCCCTTTTATAAGGACACCAGTCAGATTGGATTGGGACCCACCCTAATGACTTTATTTTTATCTTAATCACCTCTTTCAAGGCCCTTTCTCCAAAAACAGTCACGTTCAGAAATACTGGGGGTTAGGGCTTCAACGTATGAATTTTGGGGACACCATTCAGCCCAAAGCAGTTATTAACTGGGCTTTTTTTTGTATTGACATTCTATCTGGCCAACACTTGCTATGATGAAATACTCAGTTTTGCCCTCCTTAACCTTGCTAAGAATCTTCTCAGACAATGTGAGTGCAAACAGAGGCAAAGGCTCTGAGTTTAAGAGGAGTCACGGGCAAGGGCAGGGGTTGGAAACTAAACCCTCCATAGTCCTTGTCTAAGTTAGCAGGACTCTCCTGATACTTGTTGAGGTCTTCACTTAGTCTTTGGGGCCCAGGCTTTGGTCATGCCCCAGGGTTTTCCTAGGATTTGTTTTTTGGTAGGCATGTTCTGACCGTCATAAATGCCTGACTGTACATCAGAAGAGATCAAAGATTTGTGGATATTTAAAGAAAGCTGAAGTTGTTGCCTCTGCAGAGTGGGGGGATGGGTGACTGGGGGGCAAGAGTGGAAGAAGGCCTTACTTTCCATTTCTTTATAACTTTTGAATTTTGATACATTTCGCGTGTATGTATGTATATCTCTTATTCAGAAAATAAATAACTAAATTTATCTTTAAAAAAAAAAAGGAAGTAGGGCTTCCCTGGTGGCGCAGTGGTTGAGAGTCCGCCTGCCGGTGCACGGGACACGGGTTCGTGCCCCGGTCCGGGAAGATTCCACATGCTGCGGAGCGGCTAGGCCCGTGAGCCATAGCCGCTGAGCCTGCGCGTCTGGAGCCTGTGCTCCGCAACGGGAGAGGCCACAACAGTGAGAGGCCCGAGTACCGCAAGAAAAAAAAAAAAAAAAGGAAGTAGAGTGGTAAAGAGGGTCGGTTCATCTTCTCATGGCCTTATCCTTTGTCCTTAAATTTAGAAGGATGTTGTCACTTTCCCCACTGCTCCTGTGGCCCAGGATGCTGGGATTCCCCATCTCCTTTCCTGGAACAGAGCCCAAGTCCCATTCGCTGGTGACGTGAGTGAATATATGCCACGTATTAAGAGCTCCTTTTTGATCAGTTTCCATGACCTTTGGGGGTGCCTTTCTTTTGGATTTGTCTTTTTAAGAAAACTGGAGTTTTGCAGGAGTATTCTAGAAACATGGTTGGCTTTTAATTTTGTCCTCTAGAAAGTGAGAGCCCTTCTCACGTTTATGCTTCTTAGAAGATGGTGGGCCACAGTTTGCTTGAAGCCTCTGAGTGGTGTTGCAAAGAGACTAATTTGCCACATGCATTCAAAAAAGAAAGGCATCAAGCCCAAGAGAGGCCTGAATGTGTAATGAGGAGCTTCTCGGAAGGTTGACAATGAATAAACAGACTCTGTCCTTAGGGAACCTGTGTTTTACAGGAGGAGCCAAACAAGTGAATAATTGTTCAGTTTGGTAGATGCTATGAGGTGGTTGGGTCTGTATGAAATACCAGTTGATGACTTATAAATAAAGCACCTGCTTCTGCCAGGTGAGGCCAGGAAAGCTTTGTGGAGAGGATGTGGCCTCTGGAGCTGACGGTGAGGGGCAAGTCATTTTCACAGGTGGAGGACAAGAAGAGCCGTGGAGGTGTGAAGGAACACAGGACCTTGAACCCGAGGAGGGGAGGGGCTATCATGGTCTGTTGGGGCAAGATTCATTCATTCTTACTGCCCTCCACCACCCCGTCCTCTACTGGTCTGTAGAATAAGAGAAGTGAATGAATGGGCACAGTTACCATGCTACTGTGGTATTTTTCTAGCCAGAAAGGGATTTCTCAGATACTGTAAATATTCCATTTGTTGGAGAAAACCAGAGGTGGTACTGGGGCCCCGTGAAGTTCTAAACACTCTGGAAATCTTGTTAAAGCTAGAGGCTTAAACAAATTAAGGGGTCTCCATCCTTAAAGTCTTTCTTTGTTGGCTTCCTTTTGATGAGAAAATAATTGATTATCTTTGGGGATAATAATACCTTGAGTTATTTATAGTCCTTCTCCTTGGGGAGCTCTGGAACAGTTTGCAAATGCAATCTAATTATAAATCTTACAACCTCCTACTGAGGTAAGAGGCAAGTATTATTACCCCTTTGGCCCCTTTCCCCTCCTGTTTTTAGTTTAAATCTAACCCTGGGAGATGAAGCGACTTGCCTAAATATAATGTAGTCTGTCAATGGACATAACAGGAATAACTGGTATATAAAAAACTCCAGCTGCAAAATGATTTGACAATGTCATTTACTATGGTTATTCAGAATTACTAAGAGACTGAACAAGAATCGAGTGAATGTGATAGAGTTTTCTGGCAACACTTAATATGTTTCCTGGAAATTGAGTTTTTTGCGAACATCTAGATGATAATTTTGCCTTTATAGGTATCTCTTCTTTTTCTGACACAGTAGTCTTTGTCTGACCTTCTTGGTCCTTTTTGGTCACAAAAACCCTCAATCCCCTGGGGAGCTTATTCTGTGTCTTTCTGTCTCCTGTCTGTCTAGGCTGGATACCTGACTTAGGAATGGGCATGCTCGCCACACCAGGCATCCGTGGGACTTCCTGATCTTCTTCTTCTTTCAGGAAGTGTGGATGAAATCTTGAGTGTGTGGTGGTGAGTGAGGTTGGAAGGAGAGTGAAGGGAGGCATGGTAAGATGAGATAGGAACTTTCTAAGAAATGGTGTGTCAGTGGTAAGTTTTCTGAATCCTTGTAAGTTACACACACACACACACACACACACACACACACACACACGATAGTTTGACTGGGTATCATTCTCAGTTGGAAGTCATGTTCCCTGGAACATCACCCACAGTTGCCTAGCACACTGTGCTGCCTTCTGAGAGGTCCACTGCCACTTGCAGCCTCATTTCTTCTCTGGTGACTCGTTACTGCTTGGAGAGATTGGACGATCTTCTGTTTATCCTTGGTGTTCTGAAATCTCATGATGGTATATTAGATGTACATGTCTTTTACATTAGTATTAGGTGAACAACAGCATGGTTTGTTGTTCTGAGTGCTGGCTTGGCTCTTTTAATATGGATACCTGAGTCTTTCAGCTTGGGGATGTTCTTTGTATTCTTTTTTTTAACCCCCTGCTCCATTTTTTTTTTCTGTTTTATCTTTCTAAAACTCCCCCTTTCCTTTTTGCTCTCCTTGTGAAATTTCAGCTTTATCTTCCAGTCCTTCCGCTGAATTTTGCTTTTAACTTGGGCATCATATTTTAACTTCCAGTAGCTCCTCCTTCTCTAATGAGTCCTATTGCATTGTTTTCCGGTAATTTTCAAAGAATCCAATACCATCTCTCTACTGTCTCCGAAGGTTTAGTTTTCTTTCTTTTGACTCCTCTGGAGTCATTTGTTTGTTTGTGTTCTTATCTTGGTACCTCTTTTTCAAAATGGGGGCTTTCTTCAAATGTGTGGTGATTCTTCGTTGATTCCTGATTAAAGCGGTAGCATATGATTTGTGGGGCCCATTTACCAATATGGATGGGTGGACTCACTTCAGGTTAAGTGTCAGGGGCTGGGTACTTTACAAGATATATAAGTCTGTTCCTAGGTGGTCCATTTTGCTTTGCTCTTGAATGACTGGCACACCGTTTTTCTTTGGTCCCCTGTGGGGATTAGAAGAAAGACAAGAAATGGATACCTGAGCGCCAGGCCTGCTCTGGGCTCAGATGGGAAGGGGTTGTGGGCCCAGTAGAGATGAGAGTTGATGGTTTGGGTTTCTGCTTGTCCATCTATAGATTTGCAGTCCTGCTGTTTTTCACCCTTGCCTTGCTCTTGGATAAACTTGGTCAGTACTTCTGAATTCTGAGTCTTTCTACGCCTGTGCTAGCCACTTGGACCCCCTTTATACTGTTTTATTTTTCAGTTGCATCCCCCCTAGCTCCCCTAGGCTTTGGGTCCTCCTACCTGTTGTACCATGAGTCTGTTGACTTGCTTTCTTCTATAAATTTATGGAGCTCTCTCACCTCCTGTGATCTTTCTCTTGTTCTCTTTGTGATTATGGGTTTATACCTTGTTTTATCTCATTCTTATTACTCTGTGGGGCTTTTAGAAAGGAAAACAGAGAAAAGCATGAGGTCAATCCAGCATTTTTTCACTTCTGGATGCAATAATTTGAGAAGCACTGCAATTGGCCTCTCCTATTTTCTACTGACTCTTAAAAATAAGAAAATGAACCAGTTACTTTCTTAAGGGCACTTGGTGATTCCTTGAAAAGAATTTACATTTCTCCACCTTTCTCAAGTGGATTGAGTACTCTACTAGGATTTCTCCATATACTTCTTATTGCCAGATATTTGTTACTTCTGACTGAGTCAGATTCTTATCCATTTAGAAAGTTGGTATCAACAAAAATATGAAAGGCTTTGGAGAATATCTATAGGCATGACACTGATAGCGTTGCATATTGAGCTTAGAATAGAAATCTGCTTACCATCTGCTGCCAGTACTTGTAATTGGGTGGGCTAATCAAAAAAAAGCCTTTTAAAGTTAGTGAAACATATGAAAATAATAATCAATGTATTAAACATTGTATTCAACTTAAATCATATAAATATACATGAAGCCACCAGTCTTTTGATGTAAGCCAAGGTCTTTTGGCGAGGGTCACCTGATAGGAGTCCTCAGTTGTCTTTCCTTGCATAAGCTACATCCAAGGCTTCGAGTTTGGTTTCTTTAGAAATGAAATGAAAACTGAAAGAAACCTGTGAAGCAGGCCGAGGTCAGATGTTTATAATATCTTCTTAGTCATTTATAGTTTTATCTTCCACACCTCATTCTAAAATATTTTTTATTCATTGTATTGAGTCCTTTCAAAACCAACTTAGCTTTCCTAGAAAGAACTCTTTTTACCCTCATAAATATTACATATTTAAATAATATTTAATTATGTGTTTTAATGACCATAAGTGCCACTGGCATAAGCAGGCCTGAGAACAGATGTGATTGAGTCCTGGGGAGTGTGTGTGTCACTTCATGGAGCAAAAGTGGAGTCTGGATTTGCTGTGATTGGTCAGTGTATTTCACAGGGGCCATGAAGAACCTCCCGTGACTCCCAGAGGAGTTGGCTTAGTAGAAGTTGCTTGAGAGCCTTTTGCTGGAACAATCCTGCCGGGAAGCAGATTTGATTTTCCACCATCAGAGTGGAAATGAAGAGTCTTCTCTCTTTCTCTGAGTGTAAGCCCAAATTTAATGGTTCCTGGAGGGCCTTTTTGGGAGCGGGGCTTTGGCAGCCCCCTTCCAGGTGGCTATCATTCCCCCATGTCCTGACTTGATGTTCTGTGGACAGACACTGAATTACGGCTGTAAGTCTTTGTTGAAGCAAAAGAAACCCAACTCCCCCAGCCAATCCAACAGACCACCAGATGGAAAAGCCTTTAATGTACTCTCTTAGACACTCTCCTTTTAAAATCTATCTCCAAGGAGAAGTGAAAGTTAATTTGTCAAAGGTAATTTACAACCTGAATTTTCAGGGGAGAAAATGTTTCCCTGAAGGCATCTCTTTATGGAAGAATTTGGATGTAGAATGAGACGTTGGACTCTGGTATTCAGCTGCTCAGCGCTGGATAAATTACAGTGCTGTCAATGCAGCAATATTTATTGCTGGGCTGGATACAGTATGTTACTGTAGAGGTGGTATGTGCATCTGCCCTGGTTAAAATGCACTTCAGATGTCCCTGGGACTGTAACAAAGAGGCCTTATTGCACCCTGTGTTCCCTTGGTGGCATTATGGTGTTATTTCCAAACAGTTTCGCTGGCTAACAAGGGGGATACGGGCCAGAGGCACACAAGCAGTAGTAAATGAGTCAATTTGCAGTTTTCATAAATGCAAAATGATGGGATTAGGGCAGTGCGAGGAGTGGGTAAAAACCAACCTTTATGATGTTTCATCCAGAGGAAGGAATCAGACCCACAGGGCCAGGAGTCATGGGGACCAGCCTTATCCCATTGCTGTCAAAATTGGAGGAAGGTACGATGATGATGATAAGATGAAAATGTTAAGTCTCCATGAACTTCAAAAACTTTTGAAGAACTGTACTCACGTTCCCCTACAGAGTCAAAAACGTGAATTAAGGGGACATTGGGTCTATGAACCTTTGTGGGTATAGTTCCTTAGTTTTAGGCAAAGCACCCCAAGGTGCTTTAATTTTTCTCACTGTGAACAGGACCATACTGTCCAGGTCCCTTTCTGTCCCCCAACGTGTGTTGTTACTTTGGCTGTAGGCCATACCTTCCTAATTTATATTGAGGGGCTGCTAAAGGAGTTCTTATTCTGTATATTTTTATATCTCTAGGCCAGCCTCCTGGAATACATAGTAAAATGCAGGCCCTGTGTTTTGACAGTTGACAGTGCTGCCTATTGAGCACTAGGTAGTACGAGGGGGCCCATGGAATACACCGATCTTTAAGCACAGCAGCCCAAGAGGAGGAGTTGGGAAATGCTGAAATGAAAGAAGAGTTAACTTCCTAGCAACCTTACAAAAGTCTGTCTTGACAAAAATAGAGTTGATTCTGGTCATGTGTAAAAGCTGCCTGATCCCCCCTCAAGGCCGATCAGGAGAGGGAGGAAGAGTTGTTGGGTGTATTGGAAATCCGACATCTGTTGGAAAAAAAAAAAAAGTAGCTTTCCTTGAGTGATGCAATTATTCATAATTAACGTGACCGGACGGATCAAAGGGTGAATAGTGCCAACCTGAGGCTCTAGCTCCAAATGCATTTACATGAGGGAGCCAGGTCAGAAAACTTTTCACCCCACATAGACTCACTTTAACTTTAATTATACCAAAGATGGGGAATCTCTTTTATGCTGATGCTGACTTTTCCCAGAAAGCATGAATGAATGAATGAATAAATAATTAGAAAGAAAGAAAGAGCAAATGAGGTTAAATAAATAATGTAAACTTCTTTATTTAGAATTATTTATGGAGAAAATGAAATTCTTCCACAGATCTGTTTTGGTTATCTGTTGCTGATAGCAAAACACTCCACAACTTAGAGGCTTAAACCTGTAGTTTATTATTATGCCACCCAGTTCTGTGGGTTGACAGGGTTCCTACTTGGGGTCTTTTGTGAGGCTGTGGTAAGGTGTCATCTGGGGCTGCAGTCTCATCAGAAGGTTCAATTGGGCTGATCATCCAAGATGGTACACTGCCATGGCAGGTGGTTGATGCCGATTTTTGGCTCAGAGCTCTTGTCCTGAGCTTCCATATGTAACCTCTCCATATGACTTGGCCTTCTTATGATGTGGCAGCCAGTGTCCAAGAAGGACTCTCCCAAGAGTGAGTGTTCTAAGGACAGAAAGTGGAATCTGGCTAGTTACAGGCTTCATACAGACTGCCATATGGTCATTTCCTCTCTATTCTATGGGTCAAAGCAATGCCAAGGCCCACCTGGATTTTGGAGGGTGGGCTCTCCAAAAGATAGGCATCTACACATTTGTATTATTACAGTACACAAACACATTCTTCCAGTCTGCAGGCTGATTCATTCATTCATTCACCAGACATTTATCTAGTGCATGCTGCGTGATGTATCAGGACCAATAAGTGACAAGATGGAAGAATGATAGAAAGAGAGAGTAAAAGACACAGATAATGGCTTAGATAGAGAAAAACAAACAGTGATATATCAATCAGACAGCTGCTCTACACATGGAGGGAACCCAATGCATAAACACAATCAGACAGTTGCTGTACACATGGAGGGAACCCAATGCATAAACAGAGAAAATGAGACTCTCCAGGGCAGAGGCAGAGGGGAGAGCTGCATACTAGAGCCAAGGAGGGGCAGCACAGCCCAGACCATCTCAAGTTGTACTTTCTTACCTCTGGAGAAAATAGTGGACTCTCACCCTGTGAGCCGTGTTGAAACAACCAGGAGTTTCTGTGGTCAGGAGAGTTCTTAAATCTGGATGTTAGTGCCTCTCTCTGGAAGGTGCCACTTTAAAGAGTAATTTGATTGACCTGTGGAACAATACTATTTTTAATGTTTGTATTAACAATCTTTACAACTGTATTTTTATTTAATATGAACTCTGCTTATAGCATTCTGGAAACTAAAAGATGATCATGAGTGGAGTTTTCTTGCTCCTGTGAGTGTCATTAGAATAAATATTGTTCCCAGGTATATAAAAATATTATGCACACTTACTCAGACTCTCCTTAAAAATCAGTTCCAAATCTGTGGCTAAGGGCCATTTGCAGGCTGCATGAAATAATGCAGTCCAGATTGGTTGAAATGTAAGGGCTTTTTTGGTTTCTTTTGACGTCTGCATTTTCAGCATTCAGTATTTTATTCAACATTAAAAAATCATTTTTGATCCTGAGTTGCTTTCAACATCACGAGGACAGATATATTTGTATAACCACCACCAAAATCAGGATACAGAACAGTTCCAGCGCTCCCCAAACTTCCTTGAGGTACCCCTTTATAGTTGCTCCTCCCCCACCCAAAAGCTTTGGCAACCACTGATCTCTTTGTCCTCTGTCCTATATTTTGTCTTTTCAAGAATGTCAGGTAGTAGAATCATAAAGTATTTAACCCTCTGAGTCAGCATAATGCCTTTGTGATTCACCCACGTTGTTCCAGGTATCAATAGTTCATTACTTTTTACTGCTGAGCAATAGTCCATTGTATGGGTGAAGCATAATTTGCTTGTCCATTCACCTGTTGAAGGGCATTTGCGTTACTTCTAGTTTTGATGGTCATAAATAGAGCTGCTTTAATATTCATGTACCGGTTTTTGTGAGAACGTGAGTTTTCATTTCTCTATAGTAAATGCTAGGCGTGGGATTGCTGTGTCAATTTTTAAGAAACTACTAAATTGTTTTTCAGAGTGGCTGTACCATTTTGCTTTCTCACCATCAACGTAGGAAGGTTTCAGTTTACCAGTTTTGTTCTTCTTCCTTCATTCTTGATCAAGTTTTTCTTCTGATATTAACTCTCTTCTATATGAAGTACTTCCTTTAGTAGTTATTTCACTGCCAGTCTGCTGACAATAAATTCTATTAGTTTTCCTACATTTCAAAATATTCTAAAACCTTCATTCTGCAAATATGTTTTCGCTGAGTAGGTGTAGAATTCTGGGTTGATAGTTTGCTTCTTTGAACACTTTAATATCTGTTCCACATCCTTCTGACCTCCATTATTTTTAATGAGAAATCTGCAGCCATTAATGTAGTTGTTCCTTTAAAATAAATAATTTGTTGTTTTTCTCTGATTGCTTTTAAGATTCTTTTCTCTTTGTCCATGTCTTTAGGTTTTTTTTAGTGGTTTGATTATTATATGTTTGAGTGTAGATTTCTTTGGGTTTATTTTTTCTGGGGGTTCACTGAGTTTCTTTGTTTTGTGGGTTTACATTTTTTGCCACGTTTAGGAAGTTCCTAGCTATGACTTTTTCATTTTTTTCCATTTCCTTCTGGGACTCTGATGATACAAATGTTAGACTATTTATTTTGTCTCACAAGTCTGTGAGGGTTTGTTCATTTATTTCTCAATCTTTTTTCTCTTTTTGTCCAGATTCTATAATTTTTATTGACACCTCCCTATCATCTCCATACTAGTATCAATCTCATCCAGTGAGATTTTCTTCCATTTATTGTATGTTTTTTACTCTAAAATTTCCTTTTTTTTTTTTTTTTTTTTAATATCTTCAATTTCTTTGCCAAGACATTCCTTCTTTCTTTTGGTTTCCAAAGTGCTTATTACTTATTGGAGCATTTTTATAGTAGTTGTATTAAAGTTTTTGTCAGATAATTCCAGCATCTATATCACCTTGTTTTTTTTTTTTTTTTTTTTTTTTTTGCAGTATGCGGGCCTCTCACTGTTGTGGCCTCTCCCATTGCGGAGCACAGGCTCCGGACGCACAGGCCCAGCAGCCATGGCCCACGGGCCCAGCCGCTCCGCGGCATGTGGGATCCTCCCAGACCGGGGCACGAACCTGTGTCCCCTGCATCGGCAGGCAGACTCTCAACTACTGCGCCACCAGGGAAGCCCCTATCACCTTGTTTTTAATGTCTATTGATTGTATTTTCCTGGTTCTCTGTATGTTGAGTACTTTTGGATTGCATCACGGAGATTTAACATATTATATTTGGCTACAAGACTCTGAGTGTTGTTTAGCCCCTATAGGGAATATTGATACTGATTTAACAGGCAGTTGATCCATTTGGTTCAGTCTGCAAACTCCCAACAGCCTTCTGTATTTGTGGTTCCAGTGACAGTTCTGCTTTCAAAGCCTTTGTAGTGCTATTTGGATCTGTCTTGCATGTGTACCAAGCTGTGGCCAGTCTGGGACCTGAGTGGTGTTCTATTTTTCAGTTCTATTCTAACATCTGTTTAGGGTCAAATCCACACATGCACAGCTCATGGGTGGTCTCAGGAGTTTATAAACAACTTTAAGGGATCACTTTTCTGAATTTTTCCCTCCCGTGGCCTCCCTTGTACTTTCTGATTCCTTGGAACTTCCATTTTCAATCCCCTGGCACAAAACCTTGTGCTTTAGTTACGTGTTCTGCCCCGTACCCACCTTGACTATGCCTATGTCCAGGGCTAAGCAGTTGGAGGACAGAAAGAGAAAAAGGCAATGAGTCTGACCACTGCTTGGGACGCCATCTCCTCTAGTTGCAGATGTAGGTTCTTCTCCTTCTGAATTTTAGGCTCCTGCAGTCACCTGTTGCTACCTCCAGTACTACCTCCATATCACCCAATGGGGCTGGGGGTGCAAGAGAGTGAAAAAAGGAAGAAAGATAAAGAAAAACTGGGCTGCTCTCTGTGCTCTTCTAGTAGGGAAAGATATATAGATGTTACCTGACTCGTGATGGTTTGACTTATGATTTTTCAACTTTACAATGTTGTGAAAATGATACTCACTCAGTAGTAACCATACTTCGAATTTTAAATTTTGATTTTTTTTCCTGGGCTAGCAATATGCAGTACAATATTCTCTTGTGATGCTGGGCAGCAGCAGTGAGACACAGCTCCCAGTCAGCCATGCAATCGCAAAGGTAAACAGCTGATACTTTTACGACCATTCTGCACCCAAATGACCATTCTGTTTTTCACTTTCATTATAGTATTCAATAAATTACATGAGATATTCAACTCTGTATTATAAAATAGGGTTTCTGTTAGATAATTTTGCCCAACTGTAGGCTAATGTAAGTGTTTTGAGCACGTTTAAGGTAGGCTATGCTAAGCTAGGATGCTTAGTAGATTAGGTGTATTAAATGCATTTTCAATTTCTGTAGTTTTTTCAACTTAGGGTGGGTTTATAGGGATATAATCCCATGGTAAGTCGAGGAAGATCTGTACTTATCTTTATACTCCTCAAGAAGAGCTAGAAGGCATCTCCTGGCACTTTCTTCTGTGCTGATGCCCATATGTGATTCTTGGGCTGTGTTAAATTCAGGTCTGCGAGTACTGCAGAAGCCCCAACTAGCTGTTCCCTGCATTTATTCAGTGGGAGAGACAGGTACAGTGTGCTTACACCATCTTGTCCAGAACCACAACCTTTAAGGTGTTTTGATCATGGTAAGTAATTTGCAGATTTTATTTTCTTTTTTGTTTTAAAACACAATAGCACCAACTTCATTTTGAGGAGGATTTGCAGATTTCAGGTTGTTTCAAGATCCTATCCAGTTTTTTTTCCAAGCAAAAACATCTGCAGGCATTGGTTTCTTAGATTCCGTAAGTCCTGTCCCATAGAACTTTTGGGGATGATAGAAATATTCCATGTCTGTGCATGGTAGCCATTCACCTCACGCGGCTCTTAAGCACTTGGGATGTGGTTGGTGAGACTAACTGAATTTTAAATCTTCTTTAATTTTAGTTAATTTAAATTTCAGTAGCCCCATATGGCTACTGAAGGAGCCCCATAGTGGCTCCTTTACTGTGCAAAGCAGCCCTAGAACATGCAGCTGGCAAGCCTGGATTTGGGTCCAAGGAAAGGACCTCTCTGTTTCTTGCTTTGTTAGTTCATATGAAAGCATCTTTGTTGTGACTCCACTATTGTAATACAACACCTAGCTGGAGTGTTTTGATTTAGGTAATTTGGGAAGTGGCTGTTTTTCAACATACATTGCTAAGCTTGGATAGTGTCCGTGTTTGAGGCATATCCTGTGGAGCCACTTAAAGAAAAACATCTTCTTGTATTATATTTTTGGGCGTGGGGCTCTGTTGAACAGCTCTGGTAACTTTGATTCAGCTGTTCCCCTTCGTTTAGAAGTCACCTTAGGCCAGTTGACCTGAAGCCAACATTTTTCACTGTACCCCCAATCCACACTTCCAACTGAAAACCAAAGTAGAACTTAGTGATCTCTTAATTGTGTTTAAAATAAACTCGTGTCTTGGGCCCATATTTTGAAATATTATCATGCCTTTGTTTAATTGTTTTAAGGAATGACAAAGGACTTATCTGCAAAAATGTACCTCTTTCTAGCTTAGGGCTTATATTTACCGAATTGCTTTTTGGTTGCTTTGTGTGCTTTTTTAAAAATGAAAGGGCTCTTCTGCCCTCCCTAATTTTACTCCTGCAAAGTCAGCGTTTTGGTATTCTGATTTGGAAAGAGGTAAAGAGGAGGAAAGTTAATGTGATTAAAGTCACATTATTTTTCAGTTAAAAAAAAAGTCTTCGCAAATGAGTCATTTGATTCCACGATTCTCTAGTTGGGGGACTGTTCTCTTAAGCTGAGGTGTCACTTACAGAGAGGTGTCACTGTCAGTCGCAGGAAGAGCCTGCTGGTTGGAAGTGTGCAAACTGCCTGTTTACTGGGAGTGATGGGCTTAAGAACAGTGAGTGCCTTCATGTGGTTTTCCCTTTTGTTGTCCTATGAAAGAGCTGGTGGAGATCTTTTAAGCATTTTACTGGCATCTAGAATTACTCTATTTGAAAACTATACTAAAAAATAAAAGCTTTTGTCTTAGCTCTTACCTTGGGAATGTTGTAGATCACAGAGCTGAGTCAAAGACTTCGCTGTTGGGGGAGAGTGTTTTGCAAAGCACACAGATTCCTGGCTAAGGGAAATATTGTGGCCATTTGAATTTCCCTTTTGAGGAATGCTATGGCTAAAGTGATGCAAATGAAGTTTATCTTTAGGAACCACCATCTTCCCCCTTCAGAGCAGACAGAAGGAAGATATATTGGAGTGTATCACCAGGAGAAATAAGACATAGTACATTTGGATTTACCGAGTTCTGTTTATCTGTTCCTTTTTCTTTGTTCAGTTATGACGAAAAGGATCTATTTTTTAAATAACTTGTGGTGTAAAATGAGCACATCCTGAATATATCCCAGCCTCATCGACGACTCTGGCATGTCCTCATGAGCATAGGAAACAGATTCTTGGGACTCCTGTTTGGAAGGACCAACTGTGTGTGTGACCACGCTGTAAAGTGGGCCAACGTACTGTAGACCCTCTTAATTCATGCGACTTTCGCAGTCCAGGCGGGGTGCCTTGCACACACTTTGATCTCTGGTGGTGTTTCCCTGCAAACTTTGGCACGAGAATCGTAACGTCTCTAAGTCATAATTAAGATTGTATGACAGGACTGGAGTGTCCCCCTCCCCTTTGCAATTGACAGTGCTTCCTTATTCCCACACCCCCCTGTACTCCCCATGCCCATGGTCCTGGTTCTCAGCTGCCAGGGGAGGGGTAGAGAGGGGACCCAGAGTGGTTTGTCGACTCAGAGGGAAATGTAGATTTTTCTCCATTGCCTTGTTCTGGTCAGAACTACCGATATCTGTGTCAGAAACAAGAGGACCCCTTTCCCAGTGCAGTCGTCTGATAATATAACACAAGTGCTGGGTCTTTCAGGTTGCGTTTAACTTCTAGGGAACACAGAGGTGTGTGGTGGAAAGGAAAATTGGCTTGTACACGAGGATAAGGTTGGAAGCCTTGCACATTGAAGGGATCCAGGAGTTCATCCCCCACACTGAGTCTACCTCCACCTTTCCCTGAAGCCACCTTATTTTCCACTTCTTTTCTGCTTATTGTCTGAGCCTTTCCTTTTTCCCTTCCCATTTCCAGCATCTCCAAATTAGTCATTCATATTGATGTGCGTTTATTGAGACATAATTCACATACAAATGCAACTCATCATTTAATGTGTACAATTCAGTGATTTTTAGTATATTCTCAGAGTTGTGCAACCATCTCCACACTCAGTTTTAGAACTTTTCATCACTTCAAAAGGAAATGTTTCCTTTAGCTATCATCCCTCTCTGCCCATCCTCCCACCCATCTCCCAATCCCCAGCCCTAACTGCTCACTAACGTAGTTTTTTTTTTTTTTTTTTTTTGCGGTACGCGGGCCTCTCACTGTTGTGGCCTCTCCCGTTGCGGAGCACAGGCTCCGGACGCACAGGCTCAGCGGCCATGGCTCGTGGGCCCAGCCGCTCCGCGGCATGTGGGATCTTCCCGGACCGGGGCACGAACCCGTGTCCCCTGCATCGGCAGGCGGACTCTCAACCACTGCGCCACCAGGGAAGCCCTCACTAACGTACTTTTGTCTCTATGGATTTGTCTGTTCTGGACATTTCGTATAAATAGAATCATAAAATATGTAGCCTTTCTGTCTGGCTTTTTTCCCCCACTTAGCGTCATGTTTTCAAGATTCATTCATGCTGTAGCATATATCAGAACTTCATTCCTTTTAATGGCTGGATAATATTCCATTGTATGGATATACCACATTTTTTCAGTATATGGACATTTAGATTGTTTCTGCTTTTTGACTATTATGAATAATACTGCTGTGAACATTCCTGTGCAAGTTTTTGTGTGGACATATGTTTTCATTTCTCTTGGGTATATACCTAGGAGTGGAATTACTGGGTCATGTGGTAACTCTATGTTTAACATTTTGAAGGACTGCCAGCCTATTTTCCACTGCAATTGCACCATTTTATATTCTCATCAGCAGTATATGAGGGTTCTAGTTTCTCCATATCCTTGCCAGCATTTGTTATTATATATCTTTTTGATTATAATTATCCTAGTAGGTGTGAATTAGTATTACCTTGTGATTTTCCTTTTAATTTCATGGATGGTTAATGATGTTGAACATCTTTTCATGTACTTATCTGTCATTTGTGTATTATCATTGGAGAAATGACTATTCAGACCCTCTGACCATGTTTGGATCGAGTTATTTGTCTTTTGTATTAGTCAGCTTGGCCTGCCATAACAAAATACCACAGAATGAGTGGCTTAAACAACAGAAATTGATTTCTCACAGTTCTGGAGGCTGGGAGTCCAAGATCAAGGTGCTGGCATTGTGGGTTCCTGGTGAGGATTTGGATCTTCTTGGCTTGTGAACAGCCACCTTCTCACTGTGTCCTTACATGGCAGAGACAGCAAGCTCTGGTGTCTCTTCCTCTTCTTATAAGGACACATCCCTTATGACCTCATCCGAACTGAATTACCCTCAAAAGTCCTCACCTCCCAATTCCATCACATTGAGTGTTAGGACTTCAATATGTGAATTTGCAGTGGGGGTAGGGCATACACATATAACAGTCTTCTTTATGTATTCTAGACACAAGTTCCTCATCAAATATGTAATTTGTAAATATATTCTCCAATTTTGTGAGTCTTTTCACTTTCTTGATGAAGTCCATTGAAGCACAAAAGTTTTTAATATGGATGCGGTCCAATTTATCTATTTCTCATTGTTGCTTTCTTTTTGGTTTCATATCTTAGAAACCATTGTCTAGCTCAAGGTCATGAGGATTTGCACCTGTGATTTCTTCTAAGTGTTTTATAGTTCTAGCTCTTATAATTATTTCGTTTCATGATTGATTTTGAGTTAAGTTTTATGTATTTTGTGAGGAAGCGGTTCAACTTCATTCTTTTGCACGTGGCTATCCAGTTGTCCCAGCACCAGGTGAATTGTCATGGTAGCCTTGGCAAAAATCAGTTGACCATAATGTGAAGGTTTATTTCTGCACTTTGAATTCTGTTCCATTGATCTATACATCTATCCTATGCCAACACCACACTGTCTCAGTTACTGGGATGTGTGAGGCTTCCAACTTCGTTGCTCTATTTCAAGATAGTTTTGGTATTCTGGGTCCCTTGCATTTCCATATGAATTTTGATGGAAGCTGGTCAATTTCTGCAAAAACACCAGTTAGGATATTGGTAGAGATTGTGTTCAATCTATAGAAAAACTTAGGGAAGATTCTTATCTTAATACTGTTTTCCAATCCATGAGCATGGGATGTTTTTCCATTTATTTAGATCTTCTGTCATTTCTTTCAACAATATTTTGTAGTTTTCAGGCTTTAAGTGTGTACTAAGCATTTAAGGTTTTGGATACTGTTATCAATGGAATTGCTTTCTTAATTTCATTTGCAGATTATTTATTGCTAGTGCATAGAGATACAATTGCTTTTTGTATATTAGTTTTTGTATTTATATTTGCTAAATTGATCATCAGAATGCTGACAGATGGGTTAAATATCTCCCCTCTCAAGCTGGCTCTTTTTTTTTTTTTTTTTTGTACGCGGGTACGCGGGCCTCTCACTGTTGTGGCCTCTTCCGTTGCGGAGCACAGGCTCTGGACGCGCAGGCTCAGCGGCCGTGGCTCACGGGCCCAGCCGCTCCCGCGGCATGCGGGCTCTTCCCAGACCGGGACGCGAACCCGTGTCCCCTGCATTGGCAGGCGGACTCTCAACCACTGCGCCACCAGGGAAGCCCTCAAGCTGGCTCTTTTCTCTGACTCCTCTGTTCCTGGTAAGGTCCCTTCATTCGTCCAGAGAGTAGGAGGAAACTCTAGGTGGGATTTGACTTCTGTCCTAATCAAGGAGTCACTGGAAGTTCCCTCTCTCCTGCTTTGCTTCTGCAGGAACCTCAGAGCCCCCGCTCACAGGGAGGAGAGTGGGCTTGACTCCTTACCCTTTCCCTCTCCCAGACGTTGAAGGTCTCTGTAAGCTGGTCAGGGGTCCACTTTTCCAGAAGCCCCTCTTGGGAAGGGCCTGAGACCCTGAGCCTTTCCTGGGGTGTGTGTGTGGGGTGTCTCCTTCTTCCATCCGGTGTCTTCTTAAACCGTCCCAGTTGGGATCTCCCCTGGCTTCCCAGAGAAAGGCCTCCTACCCTGCAGCTGTTGTGGATAGCATCCTAGGCCTGCAGAACCACACTTGCCCTAGTGCCCCTCAAGAGTGGGTTGGGGCTGGGGGTGTTTGGATCTTCTTGGTGCGGTTTTCTTTGTGATGCTCCCACCTGCTGGAGCTCAAACACGCATCCAGATTTTACGTTGAATACTGCCAAAAATACTCTTTCTTGAAAATGCTGACTTGCTCTTTTTTTTTAGCATCCCTTTAAAAAATATTCATAATGTTGAACACTTCGAAGTGGACTTTGAAATGTGTGCTGCTTACTACTTTAAGTTCTGTCTTCCCCACTCCCCAGTCTTTTAACAATGGGTGCTATTTACTCAGCTATCAGACCTTCAAGATGGCCTTTCTGAAGTGTTAGTTTGGTGTAACAGTCAAGTAGGTGGGGTGTGTGTTCTGATTACCTGGATATAATAGATATACATCAAAAGCTTTCCAATATCTTACTGTATTCCTTATAAGATTGCAAAGACGGAATTTTATCAGCAAGGTATGAAAATGCAGTTACAGATTTTAAAAAAAGTCTGTTGTGGCTCAGACTTTCAAATGCTCTGTCCAGTCAGGGCTGAGTTACCCCCCTGTTGGGACCTTCATGTTCCTCAGCCTTCACCTGGGGCAGGGTCAGCACTGGCATCTCCTTGTGGGTCACCAAATTTCTCCTTGACTGACCTGCCCCAGCCTGGCCTTGGCCTTGGACCCAGAGCTGCAGGCTCCTGAGCCCCCTGCCTCTCCGGCCTCTCTAGCATCTGTCCTTCATCTCTCCTCAGTGGTGACCCTGGGAGGCAGCACTGTGTCCTTCTCAGTGCTCGCCATAGTTGTGTGTTTAGGAGGTGGACACTGGGACCTAACCCAGTGGTTCTGTCCCTCACTAGCTGTGTGATCTTGGGCAAGTTATTCAACCTTTCTGTGCTACAGTTTCCTTACCTGTAAGGCGAGATGCTGGCACTAGCCTCAAAGGGTCATTGTGAAGGTAAATGAGTTGGTACGAGTCAGTGGTTAGGACAGGCATGCTGCGGGGAGGCGTTGCGGAAACACTAAGTGGTCTTGTTATCATTACTGCCTGTGAACACAAAAAGTGTTCTTCAGTGAAGTCATAAAATCGCTCTCTTATTTGTTTTGAATGTAAATGGACTTTGTTTTTAGAGCAGTTTTAGGTTCACAGATACTTTGTGTGGAAGGTTCAGAGATTTCCCATATACCTCCCGGCCCACCGCCTGCAGTCTCCTCCACCATCAGTATCCCCACCAGGGTGGTGTATTAGTCATACTCAATGAACCTACAGTGACACATCATCACTCAAAGCCCATAGTTTACATTAGGCTTCGCTCTTGGTGGTGTGCATTCTGTGGATTTTGATACATGTATAAAGACATGTATCCATCATTACGGTATCATAACAGAGTAGTTTCGCTGCCCTGAAAATCCTGTGCTTCACCTGTTAACCCCTTACCCCACAACCCCTGGCAATCACTGATGTTTTACTATCTCTATAATTTTACCTTTTCCAGAATGTCATATCGTTGAAATCATACAGTATGTGGCCTTTTCAGATTGGCTTCTTTTACTTAGTAATGTACATTTTAGTTTCCTCCTTGTGTTTTCATGGCTGGATAGTTCATTTCTTTTTATGCTGAATAATATTCAGTTGTGTGAATGGCTCTATTGTTTTTTAAACCAGTACTTTGCCTCTGTTTGAATAAAACCTGCTCTACAGAGTGGTGGTTCTCAACCTTTAGCCTGGAGGCTTGTTAAATACAGATTGTTCAGTCCTGCCCTCAGTGTATTGGATTCTGTAGGTCTGGGGTAGGGGCTGAGATTATGCATTTCTAAGGACTTCCTGAGGCTGCTGCTGGTGGCAGGCACTTTGGGACCCGGTGCTCTGTAGGCTCTATGAACACAGACACATAACCATGCATGTGTTCACACGTGTGCACACGTACCTGTGCATGTGTGCGCGCACGTGTGTGAATGTGTACATGTACCTACGTGTATGCATGTGCAGTTGCATGTGTGTGCATGTGAGTGCCTGTGCGTCCTTTTCCATTGCCCAGGGGGGCTGCTGACAGTCACCGCCCTCCCCGGGTCAGCCCTGGGCGGGTACAGGAGCCCAGGTTGGGGGCTGTAGGAAAACAGGTCCTCCCCTTAGGTGCGGCCTAGGTGGACATTGTCTTTGCTCCCCGGTGCCGCCATCAAGTAGGGCTCAGACTGCCTTTGTTTTCTCTTCCTGTGCAGGATTAGGGCTGGATTCTGAGTGGGAACCAGCCTTCGTTTGTATTTACTGGGCTTGGCAGCTACACGCTGGCTTCCTCTGAAATCCAGAGGATCTGTGGGCGTAGCATCTACCCCCCTTTTCCACGTTCACCCCTTTATTTTCTCATGTTCATTTCAACAGGATTTATGCTTGATTAAGTTACTCTCTTTTATCATAATTAAAGAAAAATGTGGTGGGAGAGCCCTCCAAACTCCACTCAATGAAAACCAGATTGTTGAACCTGCAGAGAAACAAGGGCGGCCCTGTGCATCCGGCGCCCGGCCGGGAACCGGCCTCCAGAGGGACAGACCGGCCGCAGTGGTGACGTGCCTGCCCGGTGCTGCCCGGGATGACCCAAGGCCATGGGCACAGCCCTGCCCTGTGTGCCACAGCCCAGCTCATAAAGACCCTTCCCCATGGGGCCCGCCAGCCCCCTTCTGTGTCCACGTGGACGTTTGTGAAGAGCGTGCTTCTAGCTGACTCACAGCTGGCCAGGCTGACTCATACAGGTGACATTGCAAGGGTCGCGATGCTGCCTGGGAGGTCACAAAGCCCTCACTTCTTGCAGGGACCAGGGAGCTAAGGGGCCCCTGAGAACTTGGCTGAGCGAGGTCAAGACTGCCAGGTGGGATGGTCTCACAGCAGAAGGGAAGACGAGCTTGCTGATGCTCATGAAATGGCTTCTGTGATCTGTGTGGGGTGCTTAGAACGTTTAGACACAGAGCCCTGAAGTCCCAGACCTACAGAGCCAGACGCGGGGAGGAGGAGGGTATGCCTGAGGAGGGGCGATGGTCACCAGTGAAGTCAGGAGCAGGGTTGGGGGCTGTCGTCCAGTCCCCATTCTGCCACAACCACACAAGAGTGTGCCCTGGGCCCCCTGACTAAGGGGCCGTTTTAGGGGCCAGGTGTGAGCATGGGTTCTGGAGCCTCACAGCCTGAGCCCCAACCCTGGCCCTGACACTTACCCGTAGGCTGAGCCTGGGTGAGTGACTTCAGCAGAGAATGGCTGATTTTCTTCCTCTGTCTATTGTGGATTATAAAAATAATACCCATCACGGGGAGTCGTGGCGGTGATTGAATGAGCGAAGCGCTCAGAACAGCAGGCACCCATCATATGTTGGGAATTATCACTGTTGTTATGGGATGTCTGTTTTAGGGCTGTGAGGCCCCAGACTGCGGCATTATATCAGTCAGCTCAGGCTGCCACAAAAGGTACCACAGACTGGGCAGCTTAAACAACAGACATTTTTTGTCTGAGTCCTGGAGGCTGGAAATCGAATTATCAGCAGGGCTGGTTCCTTGTGAGGCCTCTCTCCTTGCCTTGTAGACCCTTCTCCCTGCGTCCTCAACCTGGTCCTCCCTCTGTGCGTGTCTGTGTAAACAAGGTCTGCCTCTGGACCGAGGAGGAGGCCTGGGTCAGTGTCCGGGGAAGGGGGGATACAGGGAGCGGGGAAGGATGTCAGGTTTGTCTTAGCCAATGCTCACTGCACCCTACATGTGCTGGCACTGGGCACGCAGTGCCTCTGCCCTGATGCAGCTGACAGTTCTGGGGTCCGTCCACCTGTTAGCCTGAGACTCGTCTACCTCTTAGACCTTCCCCTGCTATCTGGTTGCAGGAAAGTCATGGGGGTGCAGTCACAACTTCTGAGGGAAGGTGCCCATTCCAGTGCTGTGGGAGACGAACCATGTCCCTTTCCTTTCTTAAGGAGGGAATCCCTGCCAGCCTGGGTGTTTGGATTTCAGGGTCTGCATGATATTCTGACCATGGCCTGGGGCCTGGCGGAGATGTAGGGTGGCCTGAATGCCATGCCCTGGGGCATAAGGCCTCTCTGGGTTGAGTCCTGTCCAACAGCTCAACTCTGCACACAGGGACATTCTCCGTGTCTTGGTCCAGAAGCACCAGCGAGAAAAAGGGCCCAGGGATTTTTATTGAGCCTTCTGGGAACATTGCTCTCTTGTCACATGTGAGAATGGGGTTGACTAAGATAAATTTTTAATAATCTAGTAGGAGCTTCCTGGACCCAGAGAACAGCTGACAGCACTTCAGAACTGAGGGGCCCATGTAAGTGAGGGCCCAGCTGCCTCCTACCTGGTAGAAAGGTAAGCCCTCCTTTGGGGGATGGGAGAGTGGGTGATAACTTACCTTTAAAAGCAATTGAGCTAAATTTTATGTTCTCAAGTAAGGGATAGTAACTTGAGGATAATTCTGTTCTTCTGAAAACAAGGTTTTAAGTATTTTAGAAATATCAGTTGTGATTATATGTGTTTTCATTTGCCTCTTCTAAAATATTTGAGTCATCACTACTAATTACAGTTTTTAAAATATAGCCTTTGCTAGTTCTTGTTGGAGGCCACAGAGGATCACGTGCCGTTAGATTATGAAACTTGCAATTCTGTCGTGTGACTTGGGGTCCTTAAAAGAGGACGCTTGATCTTAATTTCTTGATTTAAATAATCGGGAAGTGATATGAAGCCAGATCACCTTCACTAAGAGATTAGAGTGAAGAAAAATCATCGCTTTATTACTCTGCAGTCAAGACTTTGAAAATGAGTAGCATCCTCGTACAGAATGTCAGTAGCCACAGAGCATATATGTGACAAGGAAAGTGCAAGGCCAGTAATTATGTAGTAGCCAGTGTTGCCAGTTGGTATCTGCCCTGCCTCCCTCCCAGGTCACGCAGGCTGCTGACTCCAAGCCCTTGCGACTCTGCCCTAGGCCTTTTCTGGCCCAAGTCACCCTGGCCCACAGATAAGGTACCCTGGAGGTGTGGGGCGCTAGCACATACACCCGGCCTCCAGCAGCCCTCCACCAGCAATGACCAGGACCTAGTAAAGAAATATGCCAGCTGCCTTACCCATTAGGTGAGTCAGCTCCGTAATGTGATTGCACAGCCTCCAGGGGTGTAACCTGCTCATCATCTCACCTGGATGGGCTTCCATCTGGTCTCCCTCCTTCCTACTCCACTACCAGGATGTGACACAACCGATATAGATTTGGTCTCTGCACCTGGTTCCTGACACAGAGCTCCTAAAACCTGGGTCATTTCCTGAGTGACAGGCGTGCTAGGAGCATCTTTTGTTCCAGTATTTGGTCTTTGAACCCATTTCCTGATACAGAGCTCCTAAATCCCTTGGAATTTCCTGGGTGATAGGAACATCTTTTGTTCCAGTGAGGTGACTTGTGATGGGCTCCTGCATAGCTTCGGGATGAGGGCTGGTCACCAGGAACACCAAGCGGTGATTAGAAGTTTGGAAATTGCAGCCTCACCCCCACCCCCTGGGGAGAGGACAAGGGCTAGAGATTGAGTTAGTGATTTATCCTGCCGACAAGATGAAGCCTCCCTAAAAATCCCTGAACTACAAGGTTTGGAGAGCTTCTGGGTTGATGCACAAATCCACGTGCTATGAGGGTGGCATACCCCAACTCCATGGGGACAGAAGCTCCTAGGCTCGGGTCCCTTCTGGACCTCACCCTTTGTGCCTCTCTTCCTCTGGTTGTTCATCTGTATTCTGTATAATAAACTGGTAAATGTAAGTAAATATTTCCCTGAGTTTTGCGAGTGGTTCTAGCATATGATCAAGTCTGAGGGGAGGGTTGTAGAACCCCTGACTTTGCAGCCAAGTTGGACAGCAGCGTGGCTACCCTGGGGACCCAATACTTGCGACTGGCAATCTGAAGTGAGGGTATCTTGTGGAGTCTCTAGGCAGATGATGTGAGAATTAAATTAAATATGGGACACCCAGTTGGTGTCCAGAGAGTTGGAGAATTAGTTGATGGGGGGAAGATACCCCAACGCATTCCATGTTGGAAGTATTGTGAGTAGAGAAACAGTTTTCCCTTACAAGGCCGCCTGGGGTCATTCCCCAAATACACCACTTGCCCTCAAATTCTTGCCTCGGAGTTGGCTTCTTGAGGAACCCAACGTACAGTAGAAACTTCAGATTTTGGCTAGGAGGTACCTTGTTCATCCACATCTCAAAAATCCTTGTTTTGCTCACATTTACCCTTTCTATCATCTTCTATGTCTCTGTCCTTTTACATATTCAATATGGGCCCCACGGCACTGTCAGACCTAAATGCATATTAATGCGTGGAATTTGACAGAACTCGGCTGTTCACGCTTTCCTGACACAGTATCAGTTCATGTGTCATTGATTCATGTGACAGAATGTCGAGTGGGACACTTCCTGTCCTCTTGAATTAGCAACCAGGACCCTGGGCTGAGGATAGATGGGGGGAGGACCTAGGGGTGGTCACCACTCTGCAGAGTGGGCCCTGCCACCCCCAACGCTATGCCCCCCTGAGTCTCCTGCTTCTGATGATTAGAGGGTAGTGGAGGGAAGGAAGGTGGACTACAGTGTCTTCGGTTTTGTCACTGTGTCACTTGTCTGCAAAGTTCATCCATGTGGATGGCTCATCTGACATCCTGATGTCTGGGGCCTGGACTTACTCATCTCCAGAGACCCTGTCCTTCACCTACCCCAGGTGCTGACACCTCTGAAGCTCTCTTATCTGGGAAAAGCCTCCTTTCCTTCTACCTCACAGGAGCTTCTGGCTCATCCTACCTATTCATGGCATGGTCACCACTTACCTGTTCACTGAGTGACCAGTATCCTACCTGTTTATGGCACATGGTCACCTTTCAGTACTCTCTCTCCAGGTTTTCACACTTGTGCCCTCTGCTCATTTAGTCCTGGCATCATCTGGTGAGACCCAGCCCTGGAGGAGCCCAGCTGACTGTAGCCTTTGAGACAGCTGGAGGGCATCCCACAGGGTAGCGTGGTCAACCCCATTTGCTGGTGATCAGTGCCCCCAGCTGGGCTCTCACCGTTGGCTTGAGAGCTCATCCTCCTATGCTCTCCAGAGTTTAACCATTGACTCAACCAGCATTTCTCAAGTGCCCTGAAGGAGCTTATATTCAAGAGGGAGTGAGAAAGGCAATAAGCAGGTGGACAAATAGTAGGTGGTGTGAAATGATGTGTACAAATCAAGCGGGATGTTGTGATGGGTGACTGAGACCAGCTTCACTTTGATGGTAGAAATCTCCCTTTCCTTTCATCTCTTCAGGCGTTCCTGCCTTTTAACTCACAGAGACTAAAGAAGGCTTTAGAAGGGAAATCCCTCAAGTTCTTGGTCTACATTCTACCAGCATCCTGTCCTCTCTCTTCCTATTAGGACAGGAGTGATTTCTTTTCTTTTCTGAAGGACAGTTCCTCCACTTACTTCATGGCTCCATTCCTTTCCGCCTTCTTATGGACGGACTCTCATGTCTTCTTGCATTCATTTCATTGATTTACAACCCTGCCCTTTCAACTGAATTCTTCTCACCTCCTTTTAGATGTGCTCACATTTCCTGCATTTGGGGATAAGCTTCTGCCCACCACACCTCTTCACGGAAATCATCCCATATTATTGGGATATAAATCGTCACAATGTATCTTGACTTTACTCCCCCTCCACCTCCTGGGATGGAATTAGTTACTTTACTTCCCGTCGCACGTGGGATGGTTGTATGATAGTCATATCCACTATCGTGAGAGGCGACACTAGTGTCAAGAACACTGCGAGGTTGTAAAGAGTCTAATTTCTCCAAGACAAAGTTAAATGTAGCAAACAATAAGTATACGTTTTTTAAGTGATAAAACTGAAACGAATTGCCGTTGGTTCAATTTTCTGTGTATAGAAAATGCAAGGAATTCAATTGAACATCTTAGAACTAATAAGGGGAGATATGGCAAGTCGGCTGAATTCAGGATCAACTTAGAACATCAGTATCATTTCTGTTTACTTGCAGAAAACGGTGAGAACACGGGATGGGAAATACTCCCGTTCACAGTAGCAACAAAACCAATCAGATACCCAGGAATCCCCTTAGTAAGAAATGTGCAACAGCTCTGACTTCACTGAAGGGTATGAACGATTAAAATAACTGGAAAGGGAAATCCAGTCGTTTGAATGGGACATCAGTGCTCTTGAAATTAACATATTAACTTAATGCAGTTCCATTTAGTTCCCTGGTAAGTTATTTTATAGAATTCGGCTTGCTGTTTCTAAAATCTATGTAGAATTGAAAATTAGTAAGAAGAGCCAAGATAATTTTGAAAAAGAAAAACTAATGGGATCCTTGCTCTATCTGATACCACAATGTGTTATAGTGATTAACTAAACAAATAGATCAAAGGAAGAGAATAATCAATTAACAGACCCATGGAATATATGGAAATTTATTAGATGATAAACGTGCCTTGTCAAATGAGTGGGGGAAATAATGAATTTTTAAATAAATAGTGTTGAAATAATTGAATGTGCCTTTGGGAAAATATCATATGAGACACCTTCTTTACACCAGTTACCAAAAAAACGATATGAGAATTTGTTTATGACAAGTAGGGAATTCATCCTTGAATAAGTCAATGAAGACCATAATAGAACGATTGAGAAATCTTAATAGAAGCTTTATTGGGCAAAGGATATGAAAAAAGGAATTTATAGAAAAGAATATAAAAATAGTCAGTAAAATTAGAAAAAATGCTTATCCTCAGTAGTTGTATTATTTTCTTATTGCTGCTGTAATAAATACCATAAACTTAGTTGCTTAAAGCAACACAGATCTATTCTTTTTTTAAAAATAGATTTATTTATTTATTTGTTTGTTTGTTTGTTTGTTTTTGCCTGCATTGGGTCTTCGTTGCTGCCCTCGGGCTTTCTCTAGCTGGAACAAGCAGGGGCTGCTCTTCGTTGCAGTGCGCGGGCTTCTCATTGCGGTGGCTTCTCTTGTTGCAGAGCACGGGCTCTAGGCATGCACGCTTCAGTAGTTGTGGCACGTGGACTCAGTAGTTGTGGCACGCAGGCTTAGTTGCTCCGCGGCATGTGGGATCTTCCCGGACCAGGGCTCAAACCCGTGTCCCCTGCATTGGCAGGCGGGCTCAACCACTGTGCCACCAGGGAAGCCCCAGATCTATTCTTTTTTAGTTCTGGAGGTCAGATATTAAAATGGATCAGTGTGTGCTGTGCTCCTGCTGGAGTCTCCAGGAGAGAATCCGTTTCCTTGCCTTTTCTGCTTCTAGAGTCTCCCACATTCGTTGGCTTGTGGCCCCTTCCTCCATCTTCAAAGCCAGCAGTAGAGCATCTTCCAGTCTCTCTCCCTCTGGCTCATTGTCTCACATTGCCTTTTTTAACCCTCTTATCTCCCCCTTGTAAGGATCCTGGTTATGACACTGGACACCCCCAGATAATCCAGGATCATCTCCCCATCTCAAGATCCTTAATTTAATCCATCATCTCCCCATCTCAGGATACTTAATTTAATCCCTTTTGCCATGTAAGGTAACATATTCATAGGTTCTGGGGATTAGGCTGTGAACATCTTTGGTGGGCCATTATTCCTTCTACTACATTACTACTAGGAAACATAAAATAAGTTATGATCTTCAGCCATCATTTTGGCAAGGTTTAAAGAGTTTGTTAAGGACTAGTGAGGGTGTGGGGAAATGGGCATTTTGATAAACTGTGGAGTATAGATTGGTGCCTCCATTTTGGAGGGCAATGAGCCATATTTCTTAAAATCAGCACCGTGTATCCCCATGGACTTGGGCTTGCCTTCCAGCCTCACTGAGCCTGGAGCACAGAGGAGCATGTACGCGATATTCATGGCAGTGCTGTTGAGGAGACAGAAGAAGAAACATTAACTGTTTATTGTTTTGGACATGGTAAAAAAGCAAGAACAAACTCACAAACAAGGCATACATATTCATATTAGGGAATATTATACATTCCCTATGAATGAAATGGAAAATTGGAGGTGGCTCTAACCTCAAAGATCATGGCTCAGTGAACAGAAGTCATTTGCAAAATAGCAGTGATGCTATTTAGGGGAAGAGCTACACTCAAAACAACATATTTCTATAGGTAGAGAAAAATTGGGAAGCCTAAAGGACAAAGCACAAACTGGTTGTGTCTGGGGAGATGGGGGTGAGTGGACTTCATTCAGCTTTATCTACCAGCGTGACTCGGGGTGGGCAGCGTATTCACATACTCCTTGCATAGTGTAAAATAAAGTTTGAAAAACAAGGGCAACTTCTTTGAAGCAAAAGGTCAAATATTCTGTGGTGATCACCCAGCAGTGTGGGTTCTTGAAGACAGTGAACTTGGTCCTTGGACTGTGGGTTCTGCGTGAACTCGGCTGCGTGTCTGGGGCGGGGACCCAGGCTGGAGCTACAGCTCTTTGTAGTGGGTGGGTTTCCTTGCAAACATTAGTCCTAACTGCCGGGTTGAAGAGCAGAGCCTGGAAGCACTTGGTCACGCTCGGCGATCTGCATTGCGTTTTCTCACCGCCAATACCAGCTGGCTCGTCCGTTGAGATATTTTTCATGTCGAAATTTATCTCCGTCTCCTGGGTCCCTGCGGCTGGTCTCTTGTTCTCTTTCCCTGCCCTGGGACTCTCAGCATTGACATCAAGAGAAGCCTGGGAGTGCTGCGTGCCTGTGCTGGGGATGAGAAGGGGAGGTCATGGGCACAGTTTCTCTGATGCTCCTGAAATCACATGAAATCACAGTAAGGTGGACCGAAGTGATCTCCTTGCACAGTGAGCAGCCTTCCTATAATCACCTGTGTTTCCTTGAATGTGGACACGTGGGTGAGCTTGTGGACGGTGGTGGCTGTGGACTTGAATTCTCAGTTCTCAAGGGTAGAGTGTTAAGAATGCTGATTTCCCTAGAAAAGAATACTTCTGAGAGTTGCAACTGCTTTAAAAGTCTTGGAACACAAAAGTATTACATAATGCGTTTCCTTCATGTATTATTTGGAGATTATTATAAAAATGTCCTCAATTGTAGGCCAACACGAGTCCACATGATATTATGGACTACAGCCTTATGTCCTGCTGTTATTGAGATAATAACTCTTCAGGGTGACTGGTGAGGAGAGTGGATGGCCACCCTGAGCAGAGGCCCCACGTATCCGAGTCCGCATCTCCTCGAGTCTCGGGATGGGTAGACACACAGATGTCCACCCCTTTCTGAAAAGCCAGCAGAGTTTCGATACAGCCTCCCCCGCTGGTTTAATTACCTGAGCCACCTCCCTCTTAATCTTGACCTTTCAGGGGGATTCTCAGGAAAGAGCCCTTCTCCGGGCTTCTTGAATGGCATTTTCCCTTGATCGTGAACACCGACATGCATCCATTAATGGAAAGAGAAATCAAGAAATAGAATCAAACCAACACATTTCCGTGTTTTATTTTCCATAAAACACATCTGCCCCTTTACTGTGAGAAGCCTCGAGTGTCATTGGTTTTGTGCCCCAGGTGATAAACCTCAAATTTCTGCTTGCTCTGAATGATTCCACGATATAAATAACTTTTTCTTTAAAAGGCTCATCTGTTTTACATTTTGAGGCAGTTTTGACACTGCTGGGCGGGGGATGCTAGCCTAGGAGTTCTGCTGAAGCCAGTGCCTATGTACTTCCCATGCTGGAGAGTGAGTCTGTGTGCTTCTTTCAAGATCAAAGACAGACTTGCGTCCAGCTGAGCAGAACTTGAGCTCTGGGGAGTGTAGTTTTTGGTGGCGGCAAAGACATGAAGGATGTCTTCCTGCTCAGCAGCAGCCCCTCGGATGGAAGGAGCAGGGTCCACCCTGTGCAGGGGGTATTTTCACCTGATCTTCCACCCCCACCCTCAGCACACCTGACAAGGAAATGAGAAAAGCAGCTCTGGAGGACAGATGCGATTTATCAGAATTGGGTCTTGTCTGTTCAGACTTATGTTTAAAGACTGGACTTGTCGCTTTGTTTGTTGCCTCTCACATTGTCTTCTCTGGCGTCCTTGGAGGCTGCCTACAGGGGGGTGCTGAGGATGGAATGTCTGCCTCCCCAAATCCACATGTTGAAGCCCCTACCCCCACTGTGATGGTATTGGGAGATGGGGCCTTTGGGAGGTGATTAGGTTTAGATGAGGTCATGTGAGTGGGGTCCCTGCAGTGGGATTAGTGCCCTTATAAGAAGAGGAAGAGACAACAGAGCTCTCTCTCCATCATGAGAAGACAGCTGTATGGAAGCCAAGAAGACAGTTCTCACCAAGAACTGAATCCACCAGCACCTTGGTCTTGGACTCCCAGACTCCAGAACTGTGAGAAGTAAATGTTGTTCAAGCTGCCTGTCTATGGTGTTCTGTTACGGCAGCCTGAGCTGACTGAGAGAGGGGGAGATAGGTTTGGGAGCCCCTTCCAGGGGCACATTTGGGCTTCTTTGTGGTGTGGAACACAGCCTTCCATTTTGGGCTGCATTGCAGAGAGGCATAGGGTCACAGGTACTTAGCAAATATTAAGTACTTAGCAATAGATGGGTCCCTGAAAGGACCTCCTGGAGCTCAGAGAGACAGTAGCCCTGCCTGCTGAGGTTAACACAGACCTCAGGATGAATGAGAGGGCCCAGGAGGGAGGCACAGTGGCCTCCCACAGCGGTCAGGTATGGTGCCTCCACCACTGGAGCCCTTGGCATAGAGCCCATCTGGGTGGGACAGTGCTCCCTTCCAGGGCCCAGCACACCCCTGCTGTTCACAGGGCTGGCTCCCGCTGACACCTTGAATCTCATCCCATTTGTCTGTTGTGGGGACTGGGCTCATGGGGCCCATTCGGCCACAGTAACCCCGGCATACTTTTGGGAAGGAAGGGGGCATGCCCACTTCAAGTCCAGACTCTTGCATAGCTTCTGCCTCCCTGCCTGGACTCACCTCCCACCTTCTCCATTCCCTGCTCCGACCCCACGACATTTTGTCTCTTGGTGCTTTTGCACGTGCTTTTCCCTCAGCTTGTGCTGTCCTTCCTTCCACCTCCTGGGAAGTCCACTAGCCTCTGCCCCATGGCACCTGCACGCTGTGCGCTGTGGTTGGCCTGGTATCTGAAGGGCACTTTTTCTTCAGCAGGTCTTTATGCACTTTGACCCATAGTTTCTGCCACATTAGTTCTGTCCCCAGACTAGTTGATATTTGGATCATAGGATTTCCAGGGGAAGGCATCTCATCTTCCTTAGAAGGCGGGGGAGCAAAAACTACAAAGACACTCCCGATCCCGAAGACTTCCAGCAGAGGTTCAGCCACGGAGGGGACAGCAAGACTTGAAACCGAAGCCCCACACCCACGTGAATAGAGCAGATCCATCACGTGTTTTTTTTTTTTAATTTTTATTGAAATATAGTTGATTTACAATGTTGTGTTAGTTTCAGGTGTACAGCACAGTGATTCAGTTATACATATGTATGTATACTCTTTTTTAGATTCTTTTCCATTATAGGTTATTACAATATTGAGTCAAGTTCCCTGTGCTATACAGTAGGTCCTTGTCGTTTATCTATTTGATATACAGTAGTGTGTATATTTTAATCCCGTCCTCCTAATTTATTTATCCTCCGCCTCTTTCCCTTTTGGTAACCATAAGTTTGTTTTCCATGTCTGTGAGTGTCTTTCTGTTTGGTAAATAAGTTCCTTTGTATCATTTTTTTAGATTCCACGTATAAGCAATATCATACGATATTTGTCTTTCTGTCTGACTTACTTTACTTAGTATGATAATCTGTAGGTCCATCCATGTTGCTGCAAATGGCATTATTTCATTCTTTTTTATGGCCGAGTAATATTCCATTGTATATATGTACCACATCTTCTTTGTTCGTTCATCTGTTGATAGACATTTAGGTTGTTTCTGTGTCTTGGCTATTGTAAATAGTGTTGCTGTGAACATTGGGGTGCATGTGTCTTTTCGAATTAGAGTTTTCTTTGGATAACTGCCCAGGAGTGGGATTGCAGGATAATATGGTAGCTCTGTTTTTAGTTTTTTAAGGAACCTCCATACTGTTCTCCATAGTGGCTGCACCA
Source organism: Hyperoodon ampullatus (assembly GCF_949752795.1). Lineage (NCBI taxonomy): Eukaryota > Metazoa > Chordata > Mammalia > Artiodactyla > Ziphiidae > Hyperoodon > Hyperoodon ampullatus. Next base: position 106,590,598 of record NC_136919.1, read on the forward strand.
ATTTACATTCCCACCAACGTGTAGGAGGGTTTCACATCCATCACATGTTCAGTAGTGAGGTTTGACCTGAGATTTCCTGTAAGGAGAGGGTTTTACTGCTGAGAGAAAGTCTGTGTCAGTCAGCTTGGGCTGCTATAATAAAACACCACAGAGCTGGCAGCTTAAACAATTGACATTTATTCCTCATAGCTCTAGAGGCTGGATGTCCAAGATCAAGGGGCCAGCATGGTTGTGTTCTGTTGAGGGCCCTCTTCCTGGCTTGCAGATGTCCTCCTTCTCACTGTATCCTCACATGGCAGAGAGCTCTGGTGTCTCTTCCTCTTCTTGTAAGGGCACAGTCCTATGGGATCAGGGCCCCATCCTGCAGGCTCATTTAACCTTTATCACCTCCTCACAGGCCCCATCTCCAAATACAGGGACACTGGGGGCTAGGGCTTCAACATACGGATTTGCGGGGGGACACAGCCCAGTTCATAGCAAAGTCAAAATCCACTATACAGCATTCTTACTTTTAAAACAAAGAGTCTGAGTCTTAACTTGATCCAGCTACTCCAGATATGACCAGTGGGCCTAGGCCTAGGCTCCTGTCACCTCTACCACCCTGGTGAGCTGTTTTCATAATTGCCCAGCCTGGAGCAGTCCTCAGAGACTGACCATGCCAGCTCACTGCGGTCACTTCTTTTGCCACTTGCTTCTTAGGGCTGCTTGTGGTGGTGCAGTCTGTATTTGTTGACATTCACCAAGATGTGCTCCGAAAATGGGTATGTTTTACTGTGTGTAAATTATACCCCAGTATAGTTGATTAAGAATCCTTCATTGTGACATTATTCTGTGTTTGATTTTAGGATAAAATAGATATTTATGTGTGGACTAATTTTTAAAATTTTGTATGAGTTTAAAACCTTCAGAAGAGTTATAAGAATGAGACAAAGAACTTTTATTCCCCCTGACCCTCCCAAGAGCAAGCTGCAGGTATAATGCCTTCTCACATTGTTTGGAGGCTTCTAATATAGAAGAAATTGTATGTGTTTTAAAAAGCCTGATGTATGCAGTTCTTGCACTTTGTGCTTTAAATTAAGAGCATTTGCTTTATTTTGTTAACATAAAAGAATCCTTCTTTGGTGGTTGTATGTTCATTTGAATCTACCCCGTCAGAGTGGTGGGTTAACACTGGAAGTACACTCATCAGGAATTCCCGTATGTTTGTCAAGTGGGTGAGCTTTGAGTAAGAATTAAATCATGATGAGAAGAAAGATGGTTTTCCAGGATGGATATTTCCATGAACGTCCTCTGGGTTCAACACTGCTTTGAGCAGAATTGGCCTGAGGGTCACCGACTTGGGGGGAGGCCTGGCCGTGTAGCCCTGGCTGCTAGCTGCCCAGAAGAGGTTCCCAGGAGAGTCAGGGCCTGGCTCCCCCCAGACTAGCTCTGACTCTGGGCTCGCAGGCTGGACACCAGAGGTGAGGGATGCTGGGGACACAGTGTCCAGAGCCCCCCACCTTGTGTCCTCATGTTGCTGGACAGAGGGCCATGGATGAGAAAGCTATCCTCGTCCCGTCTTGAGCACCTTGGAAGTGGGAGGGCAACTGCACGTCTTCGAGAGGGCAGAGAATCAGGAATCATCCCTCTACCGGCAGACCACGGGAACTTCCCCTAGTTTTGATTAGATTCATAATTTTAAAGTGTGTCACAGATGCATCTTGCTTTGTCTAGCAAGATTTCGCAAACCATGAAATGGTTGCTTTAAATCAGGACACATGTGTGAAAAATGCAGGAATTATTCCTTCCCCCTTCTCCCTCCAGCCCTGACCCACGGGGGAGACGGCTGAGGTTATGGAAAAGAATTCCTAAATGAGGCCTTTTGGGCCCCAGTGATTTCACCTGGGTTCTGGTTTTCCTTTCAACCTTCCCAACCATGCAGGTTCTGGTGGCAAAGAGCTGTAGTCCAGACACGGAGAGAAACTGCAATGTTGCAGACAGCCCGAGGATCTCGAGTAAAACCGCAGCGCGTGTGACAGCGATTGGCAGAGAGGGAAGCGTGGAAGCGCCCTGGGCAAGGAACAAGTGCCCGTCTGTGGAAGGAGCACAGCCCGGAGCGCACAGCGCCTTCCTGGAGGAGGCCTGCGACTCGCCAACAGTGTTTCTTTGTGCCCTGGGCTCCCGGGACTAACAGCCTGAAGCTGGTAGCTAGAAGTCTAGCCACCAGGCAGTGGTTTAAATCAAACTAATCACTTTAAGAAACGGTAGGGAGCTTAGCTGGAGAACCATTTCCTCTGCCCCGAAATGCTAAAAACACGTTCTGATTTATGCTGTTGGCTCTGGGCAGCTCGCTGAAACGTTCAGAGTAACGCTGACCCCTCCGCTCTTCCTCCCCCTCTCCGGGGATGAAAAACATTTCAGAGGGAGAGTTTGCGGAAGGCCTTTAGTGCCAGAGAGTGGCTGTTGAAAGGACACAGGTCTGCAGGGAGGAGGCCATGGGGCGAGGTGTGTGGCCAGCCGGCTGGGGAGTGCGCGCTGAGGCTTGCTTCGTTTTCTTCTGAACTGAGTGTTTTAGGAAGACACGCTCTGCCTCTAACTCGACGGGGTTCCTTGAATTTGGTGTTGGAGACTCATTCCTTAGGAGAAGCAGGGGCGGCGCCAGCCTCTCGGGGCGCGTGCCGGCTGAGGCTTCGTGGTGAGGGTGGCCCTGCACCTCGTGTCCCCACCTCCGTGTTCAGTTCTGGGCTTGACTCAGTGCTCCCCTGGGGGTGATGTCACGGCGTCACACGGCTCCCTCTCTCCACGGGTGATGAGCTCATCTGAATTTCTTATGTCAAGCAGGTGTGGATTTGGGGCTGGAGGCTCATTTCCTCCCCGTCGTGGCAGGTAGGCAAGTGCCACACCAATGGGGTGGAGGGGCCGTGTGACCTCCTGGGCCCCCGTCTCATCCTTCTCATCCTTGGTCCAGCACGAGCCTTCTGCCCTCCTCCCCTTAGGTGGGGTCTAGTCTGTTGGCTTGTGGGTTTTTTTTTTCTTTTTTATAAATTTATTTATTTATTTTTGCTGTGTTGGGTCTTCGTTTCTGTGCGAGGGCTTTCTCTAGTTGTGGCGAGCGGGGGCCACTCTTCATCGCGGTGCGCGGGCCTCTCACTGTCGCGGCCTCTCTTGTTGCGGAGCACAGGCTCCAGACGCGCAGGCTCAGTAGTTGTGGCTCACGGGCCCAGCCGCTCCGCGGCATGTGGGATCCTCCCAGACCAGGGCTCGAACCCGTGTCCTCTGCACCGGCAGGCAGACTCTCAACCACTGTGCCACCAGGAAAGCCTGGCTTGTGGTTTTTATCCAGGGAACACATGCTGCCTGTGCTCAGGGTGAGTCAGATCTGGTACCTTGTTTCAAACAGCTCCGTCAGTGGGCAGGGATGACCTCCCAGGCCAAGTGGACTCTGCCAGGTGTCTGGGCGAGGCTGGGGTTTCTAGGAACAGGGGCAGGAAGAGAGAAGAAGGATGGGGATGGGTGTTCCAGGCTCCCATCTGCCCTGCGGACATTGACTCACATGTAGAAAGACACAGCCTTATGGGGCGGGGGCGGGGGGTGCTTATGGAATGGGGTGGAGCCCTGTAGGGGAAGTCCATTTCCTCCCAAGAAAGTAGGGAATTTCAGTAATAACACCCCCTCTACCCCATTCTAGAGCAGCATTTCTTACAGGGGCTGTGGGCTTTCAGGATGTATTATGTGGGGTATTAAGAACAATCAGTAAGTCTAGGATAAATGGGTTGTCTTGATGGGGCCATGTGGGCCTTTGACCCACTCCTGCACCCCTGCCTCTCCCCGGGGAAGTGTGGAGTGCCCCCCTCGGATGGGAACTGGGTATGTCCCCGGGCCTGTGGTCAGGGTCTTTCCACCAGTCCACTGGCCGCTTCCTAGGCCCCAGCCATCCTCTGTTTGTTCCCAGATTCCCTGGGTAACTGCAGCTGCTCACTCCAGTTCTGACACATTTGTGCTCACGTAAACACAGTCAGGATGGTCCCACTCTCACCCCAGGTTGTTCTCTTTCAAATTCATATTCTCCCCACAAACGTTCCTCAGCATCAATCAGAAAAGCATGTCCGGAAAGCCTTCTTGGAGGGGAGGGTGTGTTCTACCAGTGGGTAGGTGGGCACCTCGGTCCAAAGGACAGGAAGAAACAGGCCATGAGAAGATGCTGCCCCACTGACCGGGGGCCTGGGAGCCTGAGATAACTCGGTGACATCCACGCCTTTTCCCTCCAGCCACGTGTGGGTAACTCGGGGGCCCTACAGACCGAGTAGACACATGGCTGGCAGCACAGGGCCCTGGGGTCCAGGGGTTGGGGTGGCAGTGACAGCATGGCACCTCTGCCCTCCCTTGAGGCGCTGGGCCCTCCTGGTCTCCTCACTCGAAACCCTGCTGGGTACTGGGTCCGTGTCCCCTCTCAGCTCCATCCTGGGCCCCTCAAGGGGGAATGAAATGTTGAAATGTTCAGAGCTGACTGGGCAAAATGGGCTGTTTCTCCTTGTTGTCTTGGATTCAGGAAGCTGCAGGCGATTAGAACTAAGCTGGCTGTGTTGTCCTTAGGTGACAAGGAAGGGGAGGGAAATGGTGGGGACAACTGTGGCTTGAAGCTGGGCCCGCTCAGCACGGCCCCAGGTGGGTTTCTCCTGCAGGAGACTCGCGTGCAGGGTTGGGAGTGGGCATCCGAGTGCCAGCCTGTGGGCATGAGCCTCAGTGTTCTCAGCTGACATGTGGGATAACATTGGGGTCGCCAGGATTATATGGGATGACATCAGTTCTGGCGCCTGGCACACAGGCCATATGCACTGGCTGTTCCTGAAACGTGTAGCAGCAAGAGTCATAACTACAGGAGATTTTCAGAGGGTTTAGGTTTGAGAATTTGGAGGAGGAAGAAGATTAAGAAATCCTTCCCGGGCTTCCCTGGTGGCGCAGTGGTTGAGAGTCCGCCTGCGGATGCGGGGGACGCGGGTTCTTGCCCCGGTCCGGGAAGATCCCACATGCCGCGGAGCGGCTGGGCCCGTGAGCCATGGCCGCTGAGCCTGCGCGTCCGGAGCCTGTGCTCCGCAACGGGAGAGGCCACGACAGTGAGAGGCCTGCGTACCGCAAAAAAAAACAAAGAAAAAAAAAAAAGAAATCCTTCCCAACACCGACCATCCATCTTGCGAAAAAACTTGTTTTATGACAGTCTCTCCTGTTTGTGCCTTTCCTCGCCTTTTGTTCATTTGTTCCGACCCTCTCTCTTCTCTGTTCAGCACTGGCTGAGGAAATTTGGACTGCGCTGGGGTGCGGATCCATGGCCTGTTACCGAGCACAGCGCGAGAGGCCTGGCCCAGGGGGCACATTACTGCTGGGCCTTGGAGAAGGTGCCCTGTCCTCTCTTTGGGAAACACAGGCAGAGATGCTCTGAGATGACGGGTGCCAGGTTCTGGACAGAAGGTGGAGGAAAATGCACAAGCTTCTGGCGGTTGAGGTGCCCTTAATGTAAGAAGAGGAAGTTCAAGAAGAGGCAGCCTGGTGGGGATGGCATCAGGGCTTCTCCTGGGCCCAGGAGGAGCTGCCAAGGAGCTGGAACTCCAAGGGCCTTGAACGCAGGCAGCTTTGGAATCTGAAGAGTGGAGGAGCCACTGGCCATTGGGAGAGCTCAGGCGGCGACCTGGGGGCCAAGGGGAGGAGGGAGGCCACATAGGAGCACCCCCTACCCAATGCTCTTGTGGGGAAATAAATAGGGACGTTTGCAGATGTCCCTGCAGACCCACATCCGCTCTCATTTGTAGATCACCTACCTAGCAGGTGAATTTAAAATCTTATCACTTTAAATAAACCAACGAGCACAGTCTTTTAAAATTAACTTCTTTGAAGAGCTTCTGACCTCAGCCGGTCTTGACGGGGACCATCTTAGGGTCTGTAACTGGGTTCCAAAGTTGGGCCTGCACTACATTCTGAGCCCTAGGGAATTTATTAACATCTGTTCGGTGGACGAGCTTCTAAAAAGCATTGATGCCCCAAAGAGAAGCATGTAGCTTAGAAGATTGCTTTACATCACCAAGGCTTTTTGTGAGCAATTGAAAAGAAACGTGCTTGTGGAGAAAGAGGAATATGGTTCACGTTGCATCTTAAAATGAAAAGTAGTGGGGAGTGGGAAATTTTATTACACCTATCTTGATGTCCAGGTAGTGTTGTGGCATCAGCTGAGAAAAGTGGCCTCAAGCCCCTGATGTCACTCCAGACCAACAGATACACACAGACAGACAGAGACAGAAAAGCAGATACATATACTTACATAGGCACACAGGCAGACACATACTGACACAGACACACACTGACACACACACTCATATATCAGAGAGACACACCGACATACAAATGTCGCAGGCTCTGGTCTGGCCACATCGGCTATTGGAGGAGGTGTTTTGGTAAAGACAAAATAAGCCTAACAGCTCTCCGCTCCCCCATGAAACCCTTCGTCTTGTCAGATCACTAAGTTTACACCTAGTCTCCTGTCATCATCGTCTGCATTGTCAGCCGTGTGCAGCGACACAGAGGGCCTTGGGCCTGTGCAGTGTGAGCGCCAAGTATCTTCATTTTAACGTCCTTTTGACTCTTTGCCCAGGATCAGTTATGAGGTTTTCCTTTCAACCAAAGTGAAATGTGTCCACTTTCAGAGATCACAAAGAAACCTTCTCTCTGGTTTCTGCTGAAGCAGACGTCCACCGTATGCTGAAAAACGATTTTCTTTTTCCTTGTGCTCTTTTATTGAAAACTCCAGAGTGGAGCATTTGCTTTTATGAATGCTGGGTTTCAAGAAAATTCATAACATCTGTAATGGGTAAGTGCATAAACACACAATGCCTGTTTTACTCTTTTAAAAGGCCCTGGAAAGATCGATCACATTTTCTTAACGCTCGGGGTCTCTGGCCCCAGAGCCCAGCTCCTCCCCCTCTGGAGAGGATGCAGCCATGCTGTGGGCGACTCCCTGTGCACCCAGTTGGGGAACAGGCCCTGGGCTGCAGCAGACCCGCTCAGAAATGGGGCATTTTTGAATTCGAAGTCCTAAATCAGAGTGGAACCGCCCCTGGGTTTTGATCTGTCAGTGTTTTTGTGTCTTGTTTTATGAAAAGGTGTTTTATGATGAAGGCAGATGAGGTAGAGGGCTGCAGAGCAGGGGGACTAGGTGGTTCTGGAATGTTCTGGGTGCTAGGAGAGGGGGGAGTCACTGCAGGCATGGGGGGAGGGTGGTTGCAGGCCACCCCATGGCCAGGAGGCACCCTTGGGGACAGAGGGGCTGTTCCAGAGGGGTTTAGAGGAGAGGCCTTGAAGCTCAGTTCTGCATGGCTTGGGCCTCCCGACCAGTGGGAGCTCCCGATGGGTTCGCTCACCCTCATACCTCCTCTCTGGGCTTCAGGCTAATCCAAACTTGTGGTTTGGGTGGCTTTCTCTGTCCCCAAATGGCTTCGTATCGCCTGGTTGAATTTGCCTTTATGAGCTCTCAGGCATAGCTGAGCTTTTCAAAAGGATACTCTTCTCCTCTATTACGAGTTGCAGTGGACATATCTTTCAGGGTCCAAAGGGAGAATTATACACATCAGGTGTGCTCAGGTTAAGGAATATGCTAAAGATGTTAACTGCCTCATAAACTGTAAATCTCAAAATAAACTCGTGAACAAGGCAGGAAAAGCTCCAGGTCAACATGCTTACATGAAACAAGTCTTGTGAGGGCAGTGGGAGTATGGATCATTTCTGTTTTTCCTAAAATGTGTATTTAATGTGGCAGTTTGACAATGAAAACTATCATTTGAGTTTGTTTTTTTTACACGTTCCAGTCAGAATGTGTGAGCAGGTGGCACTTCACATCTCTTACTCTTTAACTTCTACTTTGAAGTTCAAAATCAAGGTGGGGGAAAATAAATTAAACCTACAACAGTGCTTAAAAATTATATTTTTCCCTACTTGCCAAATGTGTGTAAATCAATCTAAGAACCCTGAGCCTTAAGAAAATTTCTTGTGCACAATTGGAATCTTTCCTCTCCTTTTAAAACAGTTTTAACATCTTGAAAATGAGACAGCTGGGAAATGAACAATTTATGAGGAGGCTTTGAGAATAACTGCTGACCCTTTAATTGATCGGCCCCCTCCCCAAACCCCTCAAGATCCCTCACCTTTGGATAGTGCTCATAAAACATGTAGGGGATGGGCTTCCCTGGTGGCGCAGTGGTTGAGAGTCTGCCTGCCGATGCAGGGGACACAGGTTCGTGCCCCGGTCCTGGAAGATCCCACATGCCGCGGAGCAGCTGGGCCCGTGAGCCATGGCCGCTGAGCCTGCGCGTCCGGAGCCTGTGCTCCGCAACGGGAGAGGCCACAACAGTGAGAGGCCCGCGTACCGCAAAAAAAATAAATAAAACATGCAGGGGTGGAGGGGTTTGTTGTTAATATGGCCAGGTTTTTTGTTGTTGTTGTTACTTCCCCTCTTACTTATAATATTTGGTGATTTTTTAACTGTTATAAATTATGGTTTCGTTGTAGTGGATGTGATCTCATTATATATATATATATATTTTAAGACCAGGAAACACTGCCAAAGAGAAATTCTTAAGGAAAGATTTAAAAACGTGTATATATATATATATATATATATATATATATATATATAGTTTTTTAAAATCTGAAATGAACTTTTAAAATAGTTTTTCTTGGACACACATTCCTTAAAGAAAAATGACTTACGAATTTTCTTCTGATGGTTCTCTAATCCAATAATCTTAAACTCTTATAACTTCTTTCCTTTGGAAATAAACATTGACCAAAGTTGCAAACAAAAATCACCCCAATTTAAAATATTGCATTAGTCCAGTGCATTAGAGCAGACACACTGAAACCAGGGACAGGGCTCAGGTGGCCCGAGGTGTCCTCACCTGGCACCTGGGCTGGAAGGCTGGAACCCCAGACTCACAGAGGGTCTCTTCCCAGGTGCAGGGGAGCCTGGGGGCAGGTGGTGTCTCACCTGGTGGTTCTGGCTCCTCAGGGGAGTGTTCTGGGAGACGGGAAACCGAGGTGGCCAGGCTCATGAGATCTGGGCCTACGAGTGGCATGGCACCACTTCCGCCTTATTCTTTGCGTCACATGGCCACGGAGCCCACCCTGATCCTCCCAAGGGGAGGTGGGAGAGGATCAGGGCATTTGTTCCACCTTCAGCCCACCATGCTTCCCCACCTGGGACGCCTGTGATTCTCCCTTTGGACCATCTCAGTGGTCATCATCTTCAGCATTTGCTGAACCCACCTGCATGCCCAGAGGCTCGGAGTTCATTGGTCTGGGGTATAGTCTGGGAATATGTATCGTTTTAAAGTCCTCTCAGGTAGTTCTGAAGTGTGGCCAAGGTTAAGAGCCACTGTCATGATTGAATAGAAGTAGGCGTTTGGTATGCAAGTTGATGCACATAATAGGGCCTTAGTAAATACCTGCGTAGTGGGGTGGATTTTCCTAAGGTAGCTGCTTGGGCAGTTGGTGGATTGTTATGGAGATGACAGTCCGATCCAGAAGGCCTGCATGCAACTTGGGGCTGTTGATATGGACCATTTTTAAAGTCTTTACTGAATTTGTTACAATATTGCTTCTGTTTTATGTTTTGGTTTTTTGGCTGCAAGGCTTGTGGGAACTTAGCTCCCCAACCAGGAGTCAAACCTGCACCCCCTGCACTGGAAGACGAAGTCTCAACCACTGGACGACCAGGGAAGTCCCAGAGTTGGTTTTTTTAAAACCGACAAACAATGTAGGTGGCCGAAGGATGCAGAAAAGTAGGGAAGTGATTACCACAAAGCCTTGTCATAGCATCGAGAAGTGGTCACCTTTGAGAGGGGAAGGACACACAGAGGAGGCATCCGTGGAGAGTATTTTTGTAGCGTCTTCTTGAAAAACAGGTCTCACAAGGTCTTCCTAGGCTGGTGGGTGGTTTTGTCCCCGCGGAGTCAGGCTCAGTCCCCACAGGTGTGTCCGTCTGCTTCCTCCCGCAGCGGCAGGTACTTTCATCTGCAGGCCTTTCATTCTCCTGCCTCTGTGCATCTTTCTGCAGAGACGCTGTTCACTGTTACTTACGGATCTTACCGAAAGATGCCCAGCACCGATGCTGTAGGCTCCTGAGTCCATGGCTGTGAGTTAGGAGTGTTACTGGGAATATCTTTCCTGGTCGGTGATGGGGGAGCTGCGGAGAGACCTCTCTGGCACTTTAACCTGAAGTGTGCCAGGGCATCCCCAGTGGTACTGGGCCTGCTGCTGCCGCCTTTCCAGGATATGGAATGAGGGTTGGGACTGTGGGTGTGTGGAGAGAGTGGTGGAACCCTTAGATGGATGCCACTATCCAGTGAAATTACAGACGTCTTAAAGAAACCACTAAAATCGGAGTATTTTATGAAGACGGGACAAGGCTGTTTGTTACACGTTTGGTAAACAAGGCACATCTTTGTTTTCGTTAGCAAGCAGCTCTATCTGAGCCAGCCGGTTGGCTGGGCTGGTGAAAACGGTTGGAGAAGAGGGAGTTATTGGCAGAGCAAGGCTTGTCGGCTGCTTCCGGCAGGAGGGTGGCGAGAAGACCGAAGGGACCTTGTTTCTGGAAGGCCTTCGGGCATCTTAAATTCTGTCCCCGTGTGTTTAGACCTGTGCGGGCCCCGGCCCTCCTCCTGGCCCACCCGTTTGCCTGACGCTTGTGCTCAGACATAAGGCAGAGCACATTCTTGGGCTGGACTGAAAAAGCAATCATTTCCTGGCAGAGGGCTTGGTCCAGTTATAAAGTGGCCTCCCTAGAGCAGAGCCCACGCTATCGGGTTTTATTAGGGCTGTGTTTATCTTGAGCCCTGTGAGAGTCAGAGCCGTTACTGCAGGGGAACTTTTAGGCGAACCTTGGGGCTGAGTCTGATGGACCACACCTTCCTTCCTTTCAGGACTCAAGAAAAGTTTTTCTCGGCCTTAAAATCACATGGGCTTTCACTTAGGGCCCATAGCTTTTGAGAAGGCTTTAAAACTTCAATTCCACTTCAGTTTTTCATTTTGGAATTTTTAAGTATTTGGATAGATGAGTCCATTACCCAACGTCGTGGGGTTTTTGGGGGCTGGAACATAAATCTCACCGACATTTGCTTTGCTTGGCTTTAAAGAGCAGTCCTGCTGACGTGTGCTGGGGGACGTTTTCTCCCCATTCCTCCGTGTGTGAGGCTTGGCCGAGAGGTCTTCCACTTCCGCTAGAGTTAGATGTAACGAAAATTCAGACAGGGCACACGCCAGGACCCAGTGAGGATTCACATTTGCTCTGTGGCTGGATTAAAAAATGAAGCACAAAACACAATGGCCCTTCAAGCAGGGCTGGCTTTAAGAACTAGCAGCCATCCTGTGAGCTGCGGGTGGTAGGTCCGAACTGGGGGAATGCTGGTCCTGGTGGCGGCAGAGGAGCTGATGAAGTGAGACTTGCGGACGTCTGGGGCTGCGGGGGCGGGGAGAGGTGTGCCCGGGAGGCCTGCCTGCTCCAGTTCCCACACCCACCGCCCCCAGTCCTGTCCCCTGAGCCAGGGCTGTGCCTGTCTCTCTGAGTAACAACAAGATTTACAAGTCTTTGTCATGGAGATCGATTTGCAACCTGAGATGGATTTTTTACTTTCCATTTATCAGCTGCAATGGAACCTGGATGAAATTTACAGCCCCGCAGTCCAGGAGGACGGACCAGTCCCTCTCCTCGCCTTCTTGGACAGTTCCTGACCTCAGCCACCAATGCCTGAGGCTGGCGGGGAGACCGCGGGGAGGAATCATGCTCTCACAACTGCCTTGGATTTTCCAAAAGCTGGGCTGGGAAAATGCGGTTCTAATCAGTGAATTCAAACCTACGCAGCAGGGCCCAATGAGTTGGCTCGCAGCTCATGGGGAGGAGGAAACTTGAGCTCGCCCTCCCTGCAGAGTGCACCCGGGGAAGGCTAACAGGGTGGGAGTCGACGAGGGTGGTGGTCGGGTCACACGGGGTCTGCAGGCCGGGGTGGGACTTGGGCTGTTCTCCTAGTCAAGGGGAGGCACCAAGAGATGTGCACAGAGCGGACGTGTGGGTACCACTGGGGGGACCGGAGATTCCAAGCACCTGGAGGACGTGACCTCCCTGTACTGAGACGGGGAGTGGTTGCTGAGGCAGGGGGCTGCGATGTGGGCTTGGTGCATCTGCCCACCTCCCCTGTTCCTCTTCTGGGCTATTGTGGGGTCTGGGGGAGACTCCACCTGTGGAGTCTGGAGGTGCTGAGGGGCTCCTAACGGGAAAGCTGTTTGCAGCAGGGCCCCGAGGGCTAGCACTGCATCTCTTCTCGGGGACCTCTCCTCACCCATCCTGGGAGCCCTTTTTCCACTGAGGTTCAGGCCTGCAGGAGGCGCCTGTCCTCCCCCAGGATGGAGATCACATTTCTGTTTCTCTTGTTTTGGAGTGATTTGGGTTTCAGTCAGAGTTCAGCAAGAGAAACAGAATGAGTATGAAGAGCTTTATCATGAGGAATTGGCCTGTGGCTCCTCGAGGCAGGTTGGAGACGCATCGTCGGGCAGGCCACGAAGAAGGGCTGGACTCTGGCTCCGGCTGCTGCCCACACACGGCGGAATGCCTTCCTCCTCAGGGGACACCCCACCCTGCCCAGAGGCTGGTCAGCTGATCATCCAGGCCCACTGAGATCTTCTAGAGTGACCCCCTTCCTTAAAGCCAACTGGTGATGGACGTTAATCACATACAACTCATACCTTCCTCTTTGATGTAATGGCCAGGCTGTGGCCAGCACGTGGATCCAGCCATCACAGGGGCAGGGGGTGAGAGAGGATCACACGTCTTTTCTCTGCCATCTTAATGCTTTGTTTAACATCTCATTGATGTTTTTAAAAAAAATTTATCAGTGCTTTCATCTGTAGCTGACTCAAAGTTTAAATTTTAAAGTAGAAAATAGTACCAATGTCAATCTAAAGAAAGAACCCCCTCCTGGAATGACATGGACCGGCAGCCCGCTGTGTCCTGGGCACCGTGTGCGCCTCTTTTGGGCTCTCTCCGTTCTTCATCTCAGTTCTGCAAGGTCAGCCTTGTGGTGACCAGTCAAGATCACCAAGTGGTCAGCTCAAAAGTCCAAACAAGACAGAATCCCTGCTCCCAGCTCCGTGTGGGCATCTTAGGTCTGTGGAGTCTTGAGTCAGGGACGTGATCGGTTTGTACTTGGTGTCGCACAGATCATCTTTTTATAGGGATGGGAGGTGGGGCCGTCCTCTCTGGTGGTACAAGCCTGGTTTGCAGTTCCTTTGCCTGCTTTTCTTAAAGGGGGCAATCTTATATAAGTGCACAGCCGCCTCTAAGAAATAGTAGCATGAAATCCTTGATTCATTCCAACCGGACTCTCCTGGTTCCTTCCAGGAAGTCATTTGATTCATCCATCCCCAAAACTGCACTTCCTGCTTCCATTCTTTTTCTTAAAAACAAACTTATGTTACAAAACTAATAATATGAATTAAAAAAAATCCAAATCCAAAAAATGTGTCATGTTAATTCTAACCTTTCCATTTCTCAAAGACCAAATGTAGTTAACTGGTAACAGTTCGGAGTCTATCTTTCCAACCTTTTTTCTCTATATACGAACTGTGTGTGTGTGTGTGCACGCGCACACACGCGCACGTGTGTGTATTTAAAAAATGTTCATGTTAACTTTTTTCAGGAAACTCTTTCTTCCCTTACTATTGTAACATATACATCGTTTACTTCAAGGATTGGTTGTATAATTCTTTCTTATTCTTTTTAGTGGCTGCAAAATAAACTAGAAGCTCCATTTCCTGTGTTAATAAACTGACGGTTTATAAACCGTATAATAAACTGACAGTTGCCCATGGCACAGCAGCACCGGAGGCTGCTGGGTTCCTCTCCCCTAAGTCTCCACGTACCTGCTTCCACAGTGGGGCTGTGTATTTTTAGCCGAGTCTTCCTAAACCTGCTTATGGGAGCCTTGTTTGTTATCACAGATACATAATTATGTAACTCAATGTAACTGTAACCCAATGGGATACAGTATGCAAAGAAAGGAAAACTCAAGGTGAAAATGCTCTGAAAATACAGAATGAGAAAAACTTGTTAAAACTTAGCTGTTGATTTAGATATGTCATAATGAAAATTGATTAGGGTTTTGTATTCAGTTTCATAGGTGTATGTAAACATGTCACTTTAAGAAAACCAAACCAGGAAATAGATGATATATTTATGAAGAAATTAATGTAAACAAAAATCAGTAGATTTTTCACTCCAAGAAAGGGTCTGGGCTCTGCATCAGTAGGTTGATTAATGATGGTTCATTTCTGTATTTTAGGTTAAATTAAAATATTTATTGTAGGGGTACATCACTTTTTATGATTTCCCCACTTCATGTCATTGGCTTCCGTTAATCAACCATCTATAAATCACAATCACGTTGCTAAGAATGTGTCACCTGACCGGTATTCCAGAATATGGCTGTGCCTTCATTTCATCACTCCCTGCTCTAATTATTTAAATTTTTCTTTCACGTGGTTCCTGGTACACGGAAATACTCACAGATTACGCCTGAGCTTCCTGCCTGCTGTGAAATGCCTGTGTTTAATTACAGATGTGCATGTAAATGTGGCACTGTGTTTACAAGGATGGCCCAGAGTGTTAATTCATTTGTCTCCCTCCAAATGCACTGCAGGGAAGGGACCGCACATGCAGTGTAGTTTATTTAGAGATGGGACAGTGTGACAATGGTTAGTTAATGTATACTTAAGCTATATCTTGAGGTCATTTGAAAGTGGAATTCTCCCTCATTCTCAGCTTGTGTTTACTTTCTGATGTCTATAATCATTTAGACACTATAAATAGGGAGATCATGACATACCCAAAAGGCTTTTAAGAAAATTAATCACACATTTCTCATTTTACAAAACTGTAGGAAACTAGAGATGATAGAAGGATACCTTTTTTTTGTGTGTGTGTGTGCTGTATGCGGGCCTCTCACTGTTGTGGCCTCTCCTGTTGCGGAGCACAGGCTCCGGAGGCGCAGGCTCAGCGGCCATGGCTCATGGGCCCAGCCGCTCTGCGGCACGCGGGATCCTCCCGGGGCACAAACCCGTGTCCCCTGAATCGGCAGGCGGACTCTCAACCACTGCGCCACCAGGGAAGCCCGAAGGATACCTTTTTATAATGTTAATTAATATCTATGCCAAACTAAAAACAAACATTAGTGGCGTAACCTAGATAGTCTCATTAATATCAAGGCCGGTTAAAAAAGCCTTAGGTGACGTTACTCCGTAAGTCTTGCCAACGTATTAAGACATGAAACAGAAACAAGGGGAGATTTATGGATCGTACAAGATGTAGCTATTGTTTTTACGAGACTGTGTATCTTAAAAACCCTAGTAAATAGACTAAAAACTTTTTAGAATTAGTGAATTCATTAATATAGTTGGAAAAAATATATTGGAAAATCTTTCCTGTGTATCACCAAAAATCAGAAGCTGTATGGGGGAAAATTCTACTGCAAAAAGCAAAACCAGGTAAACTATACCATCATATCATCAAAAAATGTGTAGATTCTATTGAAGTAACCTAAAAACTTTACCAAAGGATATGAAATCATGTTAGAATAAGGAAAGTTTAAAAAGGCCAATAATATATTCATTCTCTAGAAGACTAAATGTTTTAAAGATGTCAGTTCTTTTCGGAGTAGCAAACATTTAAAATAATCTCAATCTACATCCCAGTGGGACTTTAAGGTGGGGGACACTGGATAAAATGACTCCAGGGATTATCTGGGAGAATAAAGAAATGGTTAAATTGCCGAGAACATTTTGAATATGGAAAGTGATAGAAGAAGATCTTTACTATGTTTAATAATATGTTTTAAACCTGCACATGCTGAAACGGTATGATGCTACCCCAAATGATGAATAATAGGGTAGGCAAAGGACATTAGTAAATTCACCGAAGAAAAATACTAATGGGGGTACAGAAATGTCAGTATCCTCAGAATCCTTAAAAATCCAGAAAGATAAAGCTTAATGATGAACTACTTTTGGCTATCGAATTGTAAAAAGTCTTAGAAAATTATAGTTTTATGCACTGCTGATAAATGTATAGACTGGACCAGTCTTTGACCCAGTACTCTCACTTCTAGGAACCCTTCCTGAGAATATGGGGAGAGAAATAAACAAAGGTTTACAGATGGGGATGTTTATCATAGCTTTATTTGGTCCAGTTGATGATGAGAAACAGTCTGAGTGTTCGGTAGCTGGAGAAGAGTTAAGTAAACTTGGTAAGCTACATAGAGAAATGTTTTGTAGACGTTTTTAAAAAATCACATTTTTGGGCTTCCCTGGTGGCGCAGTGGTTGGGAGTCCGCCTGCTGATGCAGGGGACACGGGTTCGTGCCCCAGTCCGGGAAGATCCCACATACCGCGGAGCGGCTGGGCCCGTGAGCCATGGCCGTTGGGCCTGCGCGTCCGGAGCCTGTGCTCCGCGACGGGAGAGGCCACAACAGTGAGAGGCCTATTAAAAAATCACATTTTCAGAGAATAATTAATAATACAGCAAAATCTTCATGATACAGTGTTATCTATAATGATATGGAAAAAATTTTACTGTGTAATATTCATATGTTCAACTAAGACATATAGAATGCTTAATATGCACCAGGAAGTGCCCCAAACTCCCAGGATCTGTCTGAATTATGTAGCAGGATTCCCTTCCTTATAGGGCAAAGAGTCCAGGGAGGAATATAATAATGTAATATTATCAGTGATATAATAAGAAAAAGCTCAGTTTGGGAACGAACTCTAACCTTGTAGCAAAAAGTGGTTTTTTTTTTTTTTTTGCAGTACGCGGGCCTCTCACTGTTGTGGCCTCTCCCGTTGCGGAGCACAGGCTCTGGACGCGCAGGCCCGGCGGCCATGGCCCACGGGCCCAGCCGCTCCGCGGCATGTGGGATCCTCCCCTACCGGGGCACGAACCCACGTCCCCTGCATCGGCAGGCGGACTCTCAACCACTGCGCCACCAGGGAAGCCCCCAAAAGTGTTTTTATCAGTATGTAGAGTGTGTCTAGTTTGGGAAGCCAGAAAGAAATGCACCCAAATTTTAATACTGGCTTTGTCTGGGTCAGAGTATGACAGGTGATTTTTTTTGTTCTTTCTTTATGCTTTTCCAAATTTTTTATAAAAGCTGACTTAGATTTTTAGTAATCAGAACAAAGTTAAAAAAGAATCCTCACCCCCCCAAGGCTCCCTTTCTCAAAGTACACACACAGTGATTTTCAGACACAGTAATTGTTGCTTATTCTCATTTACAAAAGGTCATTTGCTGAGCCCATGAATTGACCACTGGATTCTGCCCAACATGTTACTTTGTACAGTTGCAGGGTCATGGAATCTAACCATGATATACTCTGGGTTTTTTGTTTGCTTGTTTGTTCAGGAACACATTGGTTATAACACAAATAAAGATGTGGGTATGTCAGCGTTAAAAATAGCATGAAATAAGAAATGGGGTCTGGAGAGTATGGGGGACACAGACTGTACAAAAATAAAATAATAAGGTCAGTGTGGGTGGACTGCTTACTGCTGTTCTGTGTTCTGCCCTCATGCGTTTCACCTTGTGAGGCATCTTCCTCCTTTTACGGATGGCCTGGGGCCTGCATGCTCCCTGGGAGTGTCTGTCACCCAGTTCATACTTGGCTGAACCAGGATTTGAAGCCAGGGAGCAAAACCATAAGACACCTACAACAGTGACATCAGCATTCCCTCTGGAAAGGCAGTTATTTCCCAGTAGCGAACCTTCCTGGTTTCCCACCCAGTTAGACGTTCATAGAAGTCACAAGGGAGAGGACCTGAAAGGATCTGTCCCTCATGCCTGTGGGTCACAGCTGACTAAATGAGCCATAATGCCTGTCACTGGTGTATTTGCTAAAGAAAACGCCTTCTCTTTCTTTTCTTTGCTCAGAAATCAGAGTGTTTGTCTAAGTCAGCAGTTTGTGGCCATGGAGAAAATCTGAGGATTCTCTCTGTGGCTTTGCTAAATTGATGCTTCTCCTTTCACAGTCTTGTGATATAGAAAAATATGCCATGTGATTTATGGCCCCAGTCCTTGGGAGATGCTTCCTAAAAGATGGGATTTGGGATGTTTCCTCAACCCCCCACCCCACCCCTCCTCCACTCCCAGGACTCAGGCAGGATATCCCTGTAGAAATCTCTGTAAATAATTTGGGCAGTGGCAGCTCTCCAGATCTTCTAAGGGATGGTTTCTCGGATACTTTGCTTTCTGTTTCACGTTTTCACCCCAGAGTCCTTAGAGGCGAGTTAAATGTGAGCGGGTACCTACTGTTTGCAAGTTTGAAAGGTCTGACCCCTCCACACTGGATACCCAGGGTGGGAATGGGGCCTGGGCCTGTCCCGAACTCAGCGTCTCATACTTCACAGCATCTGCTCTTGTCTGGGGGCAAGTGGCCCAAGAGCAGTTTTTAGTATATTGCTGGTGCCGAGTCTTCCAGGATTACCGAAGGCTTTCTTCCACATCCGGGGAGGCGGGCTTGTTTGAAGGGCTTCTGTGTATTACAGACTCGTTGCCAGTGGTGTAAACAGATGTGTGTTTTTTTCTTATTGCCCCCCATGTCTGAAAAGATACATGCTATTTGTCACTGGCTTCCGTAAGGCCACAAAGAAACATTCAGCGGCTCAGCCATGTGGCCTGTCTGACTTGGGGCACAGGACTGAGCCCAGAGCTCCCTCTTCCCTTCATTTGCTGGAGGCCAGAGGACTGGGCTGCCCTGTGGGCAGTATTCTTCACTAGGTTATGGGGCCTTGTTTTGGCAGAGAAGAAATTACCGCTGGCAAGAGGCCTTGCTGGGCCCTCCCCTCCTGCCATGGTGGGCTGCTTCCTAATCGCAAACACATGGGCTAGTTCGAGAGAGCAGGGACAGATTTCAGGTCCTGCCTGGTGAGAGCTGTGTGTGTTTCACCCGATGCCCTGTTTCTCTTCAAGGGAACTGGGGCACCACATACCAGGGACAGCAGACAGCTGCCTCGGCTGGGCTGGGCCCTCCCAAGTGTGCCTGCCTCGAATGTTTTTGGTGTAAGTTAGTGAACATTTCAGTTACCCTCTATTTCCTCCTGCATTGTTAGAGAATGATTTTGAAGACTTTTCCCCTTTTCTTTCTCTTGGTATGAACGTATTTGCTGTTATAAATAGACTTCTGGAATGCAGTGTCCCGCAGAGGGATGCCCTCCATGCACGTTCCTGGCCTTTAGCCAAGTTCTGTTGCCCTCAGGGATTGGCAGGGACCCCATCTCCCAGTGCACAGGCGTCCACAGGGTGGCTGGTGTCGCTGTGCCCAGGGGCCTGGCTTAGAGGGGGGAGGCTCCCTGCAGTCACAGCGGAGGGTTGTGGGAACCTCACAGGCTCGTATCAGACCCACCTGCTTTCAGTGCCCACTTCCTTGTGGCCCTGCCATCTGGTCACCTAGCTGAGGTCTGATCTTGCTGCAGAATTCCAGCATCAGTGTCTCCTGCAGGGGGTCATGATGATGACAGGGAGCAAATGAAGTAGAGTCTGCTTTGAGCTCATGGCTCATTGTGAGAGACCTGCCTTCTAAGAGCTGGGCCTGAGAACCTGAGGGCAGCGGGGAAAGAGTGGCCACAAGCCGTGGGGGTCTTAGAGGAGCTGCCACGAATCCAGCGTGTACAGAATTTCAAGGAATTCAGGAGACTGAGAAATCTCGTGCATCAGGAACTTTGGGGGTGTTGCATATCCCGGCTTTCCCTGAGAACCTGACCTAAGTGAGCAGAATCCTGTTGATTCATCACTACCCTCCCACTGTGGGCCTCTTTATTTTCCATTACCTTTTGATGCTAAAAGTTTTCAAGTATGTAAAAAAGTTGAAAGATAGTACGGCAGACACACATAAACTCTCCACCCACATTCAGCAGCCAGTGATGTTATGCCATGTTTCTTGCTCTTTCTCTCTGCCCCCAACACATGCATTTTTTTTTAACATACAATTTAATGATTTTTGCCTATCTTTCCCCATGGTTATTTCCCAGCTTTCCTTTCCAATGAGCCCTAATTTTTTTTTTTTTTTTGTGGTGTGTGGGCCTCTCACTGTTGTGGCCTTCTCCCGTTGCGGAGCACAGGCCCCGGACGCGCAGGCCCAACGGCCACGGCTCACGGGCCCAGCCGCTCCGCAGCATGTGGGCTCCTCCCGGACCGGGGCACGAACCCGTGTCCCCTGCACCGGCAGGTGGACTCTCAACCACTGCGCCACCAGGGAAGCCCCCAACACACGCATTTTATAAAAATTGTTTGCAGGGGTGTGCCGGCTCCTCCGCATGGGCCTTTTCAGCTCTTGCCTCTCACACTTCTTTAAACACCTGTGTCTGTTCTCCTGAGCTCCACGCACCCCTCGGTTTCCCTCATGGAAGCTGGACCCACCCTGAGCCATCCTGAGTTCCAGCCCCTGACCCTGTGCCCCTTGGACTGTGCTCAGCTGGGCCAGCCGTCCCAGGAGCACCCAAAGAGCAGGTGCTGCTGCTGGGGACCTGACTGAGAACATGCAAGTGGACGACTCCTGCCCAGGCTCTAGGTGGGCAGTGCCTGGGTCTCACCTTGTCCTGGGATGCGTGTGCAGGTGGCTGCCGTCTCCATGGTAAAGGCTGATGCGTTGGCTGCACGGCTTCAGAGGGTCTGCATCTCAATCGTGTCACATTTCTACTGTGTCACTCTAAGACACGGCAGGATCTCACAGGTAGCCGAGGCAGCTTGATGCCATCCTGCTCGTGAGGGTACCTCAAAGGGGGCCTGCTGCAGCCTTATCTGCCTTGATTGTTCCCAGGGACTGAAGCTTTAAGGGTACAGAGCAAGGGAACTTTGTTTTCTGATTTCTTGGGCCAGGATCCATGTGCCTTCTGTTTTGCAAACAAGACTCCAGGAGCCTATATCACGTGGCTGGGGTGGCGTGAGAACCGGGCTCCTTGGGTGATGGTGGGAATCCAGCGGCCCCACCCTACTGGGCTGTCTTGGGGCCGAGTGCATGTGTGCACGTGTGGCACTCAGCATAGGGCTGGGTCGGGAGATGCTGATTAATGATGCCAACCGTGCTAGTGTGTGGGCTGCCAGAGCTACTGGGGTCCTTGCCGGAGAATGAGATGTGAGGGTCTCCCCAGCGGAGAAGTTTGGGTCTCAGAGTGAACGGCTGAGCCAAGCTTATGCTTGAGGGGCTGGGAGACCGAGGGTTGGACCCAGGCAGGTCGGCCTGTGTCCAAATGAGTGGACCGTGGAGGGTGGGGTGACAGGAGCTGTGGGTGATAGGAGCTGAGGGTGACCAGAGGGGCAGCCGGAGCTGCGGGGGCTGCTGAGGGCGCAGGCTGCTAGGAGATCAGGCAGTGGGCGTGGAAAGGAGATCAGGACGGACGGTGCCAAACGCAGAGCACTGGTCCGTGGTGGAGGGGAAGCATTTCTCAACTGAAGGGGAAGTTGGGCAATAATAACAAGCAGTATGAGAGCCTGTCACGTGCTATGGGGGTCGGCTCGGGCTGCTGTAATGAAGCAGCACAGACTGAGCGGCTTGAACGCCAGACACTCACTGTCTCACAGCTCTGGGGGCCAGAAGTCAGAGGTTAAGGTGTCCACAGGGTTGGTTTCTTCAGGGGCGCCTCTCCCCCCTGGCTTGCAGGCGGCTCTCATATCCTTGTGTCTTCACATCATCTTCCCTCTGTGTGTGTCTGTCTCCAAGTCTCCCCTGTTTATAAGGGCTCTGGTCATATTGGACTAGGGCCCACCCTCATGACCTCATTTTAACTTGATGACCTCTGTAAAGGCCCTCTCTCCGAATTAGGTCATCTTCGGAGATGTTGGGGGTTAGGGCTTCAGCATATGAGTTTGAGGAACACAGTTCAACCCAAACACATATGTAGATTGTAAAGCACTGGGCTACATAATAACCCATTGTGCCTACATGGACGTGGGGGTGGGGGTGAAGGGAAAGGAGCTTGGTGACAGACCCTTCCCATGAATGGATTGCAGCTGCTCCCGTGACTGTCACTCTTGAGATGGTGTTGAAGCCACTGTGCCTGTTCTCAACTCTGGGCTGGGGACAGGACCTCCGGGCTCTTTTCCGGGCCTCCAGGACACCTCCCTGCAGTGAGTTCTGGGCATTCTTCCTCACCAGTAGCATGTTAGGCCATTCCCAGGGAACACCTCCAAATTTGGTTTTTCCAACAGTTTTCACCTGCTGTGGCCACAAACAAGTGGGCAAGCAGGCACTCTGCTTTTCTTGGGTCAGTCGGAGGATGGCTATGCGGCTGCTTGGGCACCCTCTGTGGTTGGAATTTCTGAACTATTATATCTTATTCTCTTATTGATAGGTTTGCTTGCATAGCTATTAATAAGTGGCGAAATCTAAATAAAATTTAGAGGTCAACCCCCTGCTTGACGACAGTCGTTTCTCTTCCATTTCTCCGTGGGTCGATCCGCGGCGTGTTGCTTTTCAGGTACCTCCACTGGGAAACATACTCCTTCCTTCCCTCTGGCTGCCACCACCCCCATGTTTTCCCTCCTGGCTTTTCTTTCTGTGTCCATCCTCTCAATGACAAGGCCCAGGGACGGCACTGCTCCCTTCCTCAGGGGACTCTTGCCCTCAGCATCTTTTGGAAGCTGAGAGTTCCCAGACACCCACTTCTAGTCCAGACCTGGTCACAGCAAGGTTTTCTTTTCCCTGTGAGTCTCCTTCGGGTCATCTTGGTGTCTCCAGACCACTTCCCTGAAATTGCTTTTGCTGCCCAGGAGGGGTTGCATGGTACTCGTAGGTATCAGGAGCTGAGAGCCTGTGGACTGGAGAGGCTGGCCTTTTGAAGGGAAGGACAGAGACCCTCGGCATAATGGGTTCTATCTGGAGGGGAAGAGGAGGGAGGGAAGGGGCTGTGGGTTTGGGGGTGGATTGCCAGGAGAGCCAGGGTCCGACTGGAAGCCTGGAGCATTTGTGCAAAAATCCCAAAGTGGAAAATAATACACATTCCAGCCCTGGTACCCCCAGGTGCCGCAAGTGGCCCAGGTGTGTGAACATGATGGAGGCGGCCTGGCTGAAACACTGGCTGCCCAACCCAGTGAAACAGAACCTCAGAGGACAAAACCCGAGCGAAGGGGATAATGGTAGCAGTTTATATGGTCCAGTGTGATCCCATTTGCACAGAACACTTCCAAGTCTGTTCTGTCTTTTCAGCCCTGGCAGCATGTACTGGAATTTCCTTGGGACCCCGTCCCAGAGGTTCTGATTTCATTGCTCTCTGTGGGGCCCTGGCGTTGATCTTGCTCAAATTCCCCAGCTGATTGCAACATGCAGGCAGCCCTCCTCTGGTCTCATCCACTCCCCTGCCTTTTACATGAAGAAACTGGGGCTTAAGTAGCTCAACAGGCCCGTCCAGAGCCAACCCCTACTTGGTGGCTGGCTCAGCTGTGCTGGAATCGACTTCCCAAAGGTGAGGCGATGGAACCCAGGTCAGGCACATAGACCTAAGGATGAGAGTCGTCTTTGCAAATTTTTTTCTTTTTACGTAAAAATTAACATGAATTTTATATTATCCTCTGTTGCATTTCCATGTTTGTTTTGATATTTTTAATTTCCCCCCAAGTTTTGTGTTAAAAAACAACCCACTGTCTGGGAAGAGGGGCTTGTTTACCCTGTGGCTCCTGACTCATCTCGCTCCAGCCCTATACACAGGCACGTGCACACACACATACAGAGACCAGAGACATACACATACATAGACACACATAGACACTCAACACAGACATATATACATACACATACAGACATGGACATGCACACAGACACACAGAGGCATACATACGAATACACAGACATTCACAGGCGCACAGAGACACATATACAGACATATACACACAGACACACATATAGACACACACAGACATAGACACACAGACTCACGCACAGACTTCACCACTTACTGCCTAGGGGCCTCTCTGGGAGGAGACCGAGAAGCATGGCCATTCTCTGTACTGATAACCCTGCGAGGTGCCCGGTGGGTGGAGGAATCAGAAGCTTTGCAACAATATGGAGGAAGACGGGTGAGGCTTCTGTAATTGTTTTGTTCCTGTGCTTTTAAAATTCTTGCCCCAGTAAAGGCATAAACTGTGCTTCAATGGGGAATTAAGCCCTGGGCCGCTGCATCCTCACCTCCCCGGCCCCCCAGTCCTCTGCCCCTTGCTCTTTCCTTGCCTACCTGTGTGTGGGCTGCAGTAGAAGCTGGCTGACCCATCCTCCAGGCTCACCCCTGGCCTAGTTGATTGCCCAGTGGTGGGAATTTCACCGGAGGTGGACCGTCAGGCTCCTCGCTGGAGTTGAGGTAGGGAAGGAGGGGTGACTTCTTTAGCGTCTGCTTGGGCAGAGCTGTGGGAGCACTGGGGAGTATGTTTTCCTCATGGAGCAGAAAAAGACGGGCACCATCCTTCAAGAACAGATTCGAATAAACACACAGAGAAGAGCAGAAAGGAGAGGCAGACAGGAGATTCTGCATGCCCGGCAGGTCCTATTTCCAGAACAGGATGCTCTGCTGGTCACAGGTAGGGAAATGACTCAGGGTCCACAAGTCAGAGTTTGCTGGAGTTGACCTACATTGAGTTGATGCATCCACTGCAACTAAGAAAGACCAGAGTTCATTCTCCTGCAGCTCTGGGTAGGTCGGGTCACACTTTGGTCAATATTTTGTGTTTCTAAGCTGTTCTGGTCCATTTGACCTGCTTTAACAAAATACCACAGACTGGGTGGCTTGCAAACAACTGACATTTATTTCTCACACTTCTTGGGGCTGGAAGTCTGAGACAAGGCTGCTGGCAGGGTCAGGTTCTGATGAGGACTGTCTTCCAGGTTACAGACAGCTGACTTCTTGCTGTGTCCTCAAGTGGTAGAAGGAGCCAGGAAGCTCCGTGGGGTCTCTTTTATAAAGGCACTAATGCCACTCAGGGGGGCCCCACCGTCATGACTGAAGCACCTCCCAAAGGCCCCACTTCCTAATACCACCACATGGGGGTTAGGTTTCAACACATGAATTTTGATGGGACACACATTCAGACCATAGTGCAAGTCCGCTGGGGCAGTTGCTAAGTGCCCCTAAGTTCTGCCCCATTCTTTCTGTTTTCTTCTGCATAAAAGGGTTAAGCTTATCTATAACCAGAATAGGCAATTTTTCCAGATCCTTCTACAGGGAGCCACAGTAGCTTCCTTTGTAATAAATTCTTCCTCCTTCTACCCCAGAAGGCTCTGTTAGGAAAGATTCAGGCTTTCAGTGTAGCCGGTTGTCCAGGCAATTGGGGTGGCTCCGTGGGGGAAGGCTGGCAACACCACGCAGCGGGTGAGTGACTGTGGTGGAGGAAGGAGGCTCGTGGGGTCTGTGGCCTTTTGTTCCAGTTAAAGATGTTACGAGAGATGCTAGTGCACAGGGAGTGCTGTTAAGAAAAGTTGAGTGTTTCTGCCTGATGTGAATGAAAAAATTTAGCTGTGCATATCAAAGAATAGAAATCTGTCATCTTAAAAGTCACTAATTTATAGTTATGTGACACAGATTTGAGTAATTAGAGGATTTGATCACCAAGCATGTGAAACCTATACAAATGTTGGTCGACATTCTTGGAAAGCAGTCAAACTTTGAGACTATTTGAGCGAGTCATGACTCTTTAAAGGTTGCCACAAGCTGAATTGATTTAGTTTGGCAGAAACTACAAAAACAAACATGGAGTTTAGAAAAGCAAAGGCTCATGTGATCACAGCTCTGGCCCCCGAGAAAAGGAAATGCTTCATAAATTGCACCGTGGACCCGCTCGCCTAGGCTCCCTCTCCCCCACCTGATAATTTTAAGATCATCTGGAACAGCTATAAACAAAAGCTGGAGACACTGAAAGAGCCTCGGCGGCCCCTCCCCCTCCCCTCTACTCTTGCTTTCTCTCCCTGCCTCCATTAACAACCCGCTGGGCTTGTGGTTTCTTTCTGCTTTTACTCCCTAAGTAAATCTTC
Source organism: Hyperoodon ampullatus (assembly GCF_949752795.1). Lineage (NCBI taxonomy): Eukaryota > Metazoa > Chordata > Mammalia > Artiodactyla > Ziphiidae > Hyperoodon > Hyperoodon ampullatus. The sequence continues at coordinate 106,616,665 of NC_136919.1, forward strand.
ATCGTGGTAGTTAAATGCGGCCTTGATTGTCTTCTGTTCCCATGGATACCAGACAGGGGCCTTGGCTTGGCAAGATGGTCACAGGCCAGCCTGATTCAGAGCGGCCATGGCGCTGCATCCTTGGGCGTCAACGTCTGGACCACGGGGACCGGACCAAGGGAGGCCCCTTCTTGGGGCTCGGCTGGCGCCTGCCTGGTATGCAGAGGTAGGGTGACAGTTGCCAGGGTGCGAAGCATCTTCTCTGGCTCCTTCTGGTACCATCTCTTCTCAGACATGTTCACACGCCCCAAGGCCACAGTTACGCTGGTCCTGATGTGGCCTCACGCATTTATGGTGAGCATGTGATCCCGTCAGTTAGCCGTGGGGCAGCGTGGCCCTGCGGGTCTGGGCAACCACCACGACCTCTGGATGCCACGGAAGATGGCCTGCAGTGCTGGAGGCAGTTCACTGTCCTGGAATGAAGCTGGGGAGGTGGGGAAATGAACCCACCCAGGTCTGCGCCCACAGCTGGGTCCAAACATCCCTCCCCGCAGCTCCACCTCAGAAGTGAAGCTGGCCAAGACTGAGGCCAAGGGCCTTGCCAGCACCAAGCTTCGAGGGTATGTCGCCTGTAGTGTTTGAAGTGGGGGTGTCAGCTCTCCCCACTGCTTGAGGGAAGGAATTGCCCAGAAGGCAGGCAGGGCAGGGGGTGCCAGAGGCCATGGGGCTCCCTCCCAGGAATCCATGTCTCCTTCAGAAATGCATGGTAGCTTCAGAGTAATCCAAAAACATAGGTCATCAGTGAAAATACACTTTGTCACGTTTTCAGCATAGTTAAGATAACATCCACTTAAAATAGCACAATTTGCTAGTGAATGGTGTTGAGTATTTCTCAAATTCCATTTATAAGTGTCTTTTCTTTTTGAAGCTGGGCTCAAAACCAGTAACGAATGGTAAATGACAGTCCTTGCCCTCCTCTCTGATGCCCTTGCTTCTTTATCTCACGTTTAAATCCTCTGTGGATTGTCATGTCCTTTCCTTTGAAATATACAGAACCCACCAATTCTGGAGGGGACTGGAGACAATTAACAGCTAAAAAATAAGCAAGGGGATTTTGGATAGAGGCAAAGGCAATGAAGACAATAACATGAGAAGATGAGACTGAGTGATGGGGGTGTGGGGAGCAGGGGGAAGCCCGGGGGAGGTGGGCATGGAAGGCCTGTCTGAGAAGGAGCTCTGCATGGGAGCCAGGCTGATGAAACACATGTCCGTGTCTTAGGGCAGAAAAGAGCTTTGGTGGACCAGGACCAGCAGGGAGATCAGTAGCTACTCTGAAAGGAGGAGGCCTGGCAGAGGGAGGACTGGCCTTTGCAAGGGATGGTGAGGATTTGGGTCTTTAACTGAAGTGGGTTGGGTGCCCCCTTGGAGGGTATGAAGCAATGAGGTGACGTGATAGAGTTTATCTTTTGAACGGACCCTTCTGGCTGCGGGCAAACAGCTGGGTGTGTGTGCTTTGGTGGTTGAATGTCGAAGTAGGGAGCCTGGGCGGAGGCCAGGTTGGAAGGTCAGAACAAGGATGGTGGGGGCTGGTATTGGGGTGGAGACAGGGGACAAGGAGAGAAGGAACTGGCTTCTGACCTGTTCTGGGGGTAAAACTTGACTCCTGACCTAATGACAGCCAGGAGTGAGGGGAGGATGCAGGAAGATGGTGACTGGTGTTTGCCTTGAGCTACTGGATCCAAGGTGGGGCTGTTTACTGTTTACTGGGGAGGGTTTTCTAAGAAGGGCAAACCACAGGCACTGGGGGTTCTACAAGACTGTCCGTAGGGGTGACCGTGAGCACACTTAAGAGAATGGCCATGGAAAGCATAGTTAAGGGCAGCCCCTCCCCCATTGCTGGTTGTTGCCTTTACCTTGCTGTGGTTGTTGGGTTTTTGAAACATACTTATCTTCTAGACATCTGGGCATTGCCTAGGGAGTTGATGATTTCCTCCTAATCAATTAAAATGGGCCTCCAGACCTACTCTGCATTGCAGAGTGGTCTTTTTAAATTTCTTTGGCATCCCATCAAATAGTTTTGGTTTGCAGGGTATTTACACGAAGACCATCAGTTTCTAGAAGGCTGACAGTTGAAGTGCTGTCACAGTTCCCATCAAAAATACCCCTCAATAGCCAGCAGGCAATTTCTGAGCTGAGAACAGTATTTACTCTGTTTATTTGAGGATTAGTGCAAATCCTGTAATTCCCGATGACCCTGTCAAAGCAAGAGGAGCTTGATTTAATGCCTCAGTCTTGAGCAAAATGCACTCATTTTACCTGTAAATATTTAATGTTCTCTTTTAAGCACCTTTTCAGACATATGTATTCTAATTGCCTTAAAGTTTATTTTTCAAACCATGTGATAACTTTAATTATGAATGAAAATGCCTGTGGTTTCTCGCTACTGAGTGGGAGCTATACTGCTCTGTAATAAGTGCTTATCAGAGAAAAATCATTTTATGTATGCCATGAATCCGTAAAACGGCATGCTGGAAGCCATTGATCATTTTAAAATGCAATGCATATCATTTAGTATGGAAAAGGGTATTTGACATTATTGGATTTCTTTCTTGAAACATCATCTGTAACCATGAACTCTTTCATGAACCCATTACATAAGTAGACCTTCACGATTCACTAGAAGAGTTCAATTGCTTGTATTCGGTGATCTTGACTTTGAACCATTATCATTTTTCTGCATCCTGTTTTTTGAGGAGGTAAGGAGGGGGAACTCTGCTGGGGGGCAAACATTTGACCAGATCCTTTGCAGGACCAACTCATTTGTCAGCTCTGCCCGGCCTGACCAAGGGAAGCGGAGGTTTGTCGCTGATGGTTTTGGTCCCGTGGGCTGATGAGAAAAGAGCTGCCCAGTGAGTTTAGCAAGTAGAAGCCAGCAGAGCCTGTATGTGAACTCAGTTTTCTTTGTTTTGATTTTTAAATTCCAAAGCCTAAGTTCTTATTTTACAGCCATACTGTAGATGAGTGTTAATAAACTCCATTTTCTTGGGAGTTGAGTTGTTTTCCCACCACTGTTCAGATCCTTGAAAGGTAGGAAGGAACCCTGTTGCTTTTATCTTACAGAGAAGGAATTAGGAGCATGGAGGGAGCCCCTAAATCTTGGGGGGAACTGAAAGTAACTTTAAAAAAATGTGGTCCAAAGCGCAGTTTTTGTTTTAATATCCAGAAGTCAGCTTGTTGGCAGCGCTGCAGTCCCTGGGGGAGAACCAAGAGGGTGACGAGAATCGAGGGTGACTGTCATGCCATGGCCCTTGGGAGGCCTCCCAGCCATGACCTGGCCCCCAGGGCCTGTGGCATCTGCAGGCCTGGTGTCCCTTGTCCTCACCAGAGTGAGCAGAGGGCTACATTAGAGGCCAGAGGATGCAAGCTTTGGGAGCAGTTTTCTGTTCTCTAGGTGGCTGACAGTGCTGGGCTGTTGCCCTCCAGAGATGGAAGATGCCTTCCAAGAGTAGAAGTATGCCAAGGTTTCTTTCACTTTGAATTTTTTTTTCCTTGAACATTTTTCTTCCCGACAGAACATCTTATTTTGCAATTTCTTTTCTTTTTGGAGAGGAAACGCAGTACCATTCAGAATTGTCACTGAGCGCCTGCCATGTCCAGCAGGTTCTCAGATCTCTTGTTCTGCCGTCTTCAAGTTTTTCCAGTGCATTCTGCTCATTTCTGGTGTCCAAGGGCCTTCTCTTCACTTCGGTTTGGGGAAGCCTCCCATTCCTGGGTCGTGAATGCTCTCTCCTGAGAAGTGCATAGTTATCATGGGAAGTCTGTGGAAAGGGAGATCCAGAAAGGCTATTCAGAAAACTTTTCTAGAGTGGCCCTGAACTTGCACTGAATGGCGCAATGCAACCTAAGAGATGGGGCACGATGGAACCTTCTGGAAGGCTGCTCTGGGCTCCCGGGCCACAGAGTTGGGTTTCTGTGGTGGGATGCTTTTTGGCATCCCTTTGCTGTGTGGTTACTCCAGAAAGCAGGCCACACAATGTAGGCCTATTTACAATTCACAAAGACCCTTTCTCGCATCATAATTTTCCTGCTGCCCATTTATTTGGCTCCTTTAAGCGTGTAGGTTCTTAGTGGTGCTCCACAGACGGCCTCCCCACCTCAAGCCAGACGCGCCAGCCCTAAACAATATGGTTACTGTTTAAGGAACCGATGTAAATAATGAGCACCTCCATTACCGAGAGTATAAATACATTGAGACAAGTAAGAGTTCTGTAGAGTGAAAGTTTAGGTTATGCGAAAACATCAACAGCTGTAATTTGTAGGCCCTTGTAGAGAGAGGGGTGTGAGTGATATAAACTGGAGAAAGCCGACATTTCGTTTATGTATATTTTGTCATTGTGCCAGGAGGTCAACTTTGTTACATTTCTTTTGCTGTGAATTCATCTTGAGGGGGCAGCACCTGCCAGAAAAAAATGTTTTGGCCAAAAGTAAACTTTGCATATTCGGTTAGGCGGCTTGTGTTATAAGGAGTGTCCTGGCAAGGCTGGGCCGGGCATGACTGTCAGCTTTGTACAGGGAACTGCAGTGGGTTTGCTCCTCTTTTCCTGGTGCTGAAAAAAATAATGAAAGGCAAACCACAAAGGCATGTGATTAAGGTGAATTCAACAGTAAGTAGACAGAGGTACTGGGTTGGCCCAAAAGTTCGTTCGGGTTTTTTGTAAGATGTTACATGTGACAAAGGACCACAATGTTGGCTCCAAGTACCAAACCTAATGTTTCTCTGCTTTCGGAGCACAGGAGGCTGGTCTGTGTAAGTCAGTACAGTGTTGGCGGGGCTTCTCTTGCTGAATGGGTAGGGTGAAGTCTTCCTCTTTTTATTTTTTGGCCAAAGGGGGAACTGTAACTTAACTATAAAATTAAGTAGTTTTTTTTTTTTTTTTTACAATGAGAAACAGGTGAGGCAGAGAGTCACTTGGGTGTGAGGGGTGACTGGGTTTTCTCCTCACCCATGGCACAGTTCATGCATGTGAACCGGCTCCAAGCCAAGGCATGTTTGAGAGGGTCCCAGTGTGGGAGACCGCCACACACGTGTGCATGCCTGACCCTCAGAGGTGCTGATTCTGCCTTAGGTTTGGAAATGACATTTGTGTTGAGTTTCACAGTCACTGTGAATTCGTGGACTAGCTTCTGAGACCTTCCCTGACACCCCAAGCGCTCAGCCCAGTGTGGGGCCTTGAGGACATATTTGTATTATGATCACCTACTTGGGAAGATGTACAGATCGGGTGATCTCAACTAGCTATTTGCTAACTCTGTTCTTTTTCTTCCATGTCTCCACTTCCAGGAGAGGACCCACTGATTCCACATGCACGTACACACACACACACAGCTGAAGGGATCGTCTAGATTTTAGTAGAAATGAGAATTGAGTGAACTGAACACCAGGCAGACCAAACCAGAGTCCAGAGTCAGAGGGAGGTGGGTGCTTGAAGGTATGGGGAATTCCCCTGGCAGCAAGGCCCTGTTTTAAAATATGCCTGGGATTTTTTTTTTTTTTGCGGTACGCGGTCCTCTCACTGTTGTGGCCTCTCCCGTTGCGGAGCACAGGCTCCAGACACGCAGGTTCAGTGGCCATGGCTCACGGGCCCAGCCGCTCCGCGGTATGTGCTATCTTCCAGGACCGGGGCACGAACCCGGTCCCCTGCATCAGCAGGCGGACTCTCAACCACTGTGCCACCAGGGAAGCCCATGCCTGGGATTTGTTTTAATTATGTCTGGTAAATACACAGGCTTAGAAATGATTGCCATGAAGCGAGAAGTTTTTGTCCTCATGGAGCCCTAGAAATAGGAGGTGGGCCACACAGGAAAGCACCAGGGTCGGTCAGGAGGCAGAGGGGAAAGTGGGCAGGAGCTTTTTTTTTTTTTTTTTTTTTTAATAAATTTATTTATTTATGTGTTTATTTCTGGCTGCGTTGGGTCTATGTTGCTGCGCGCCGGCTTTCTCTAGTTGCAGTGAGCGGGGCCTACTCTTCATTATGGTGCGCGGGCTTCTCACTGCGGTGGCTTCTCTTGTTGCGGAGCACGGGCTCTAAGTGCGTGGGCCCAGTAGTTGTGGCTCGCGGGCTCTAGAGCGCAGGCTCAGTAGTTGTGGTGCACGGGCTTAAGTTACTCTGAGGCATGTGGAATCTTCCTGGACCAAGGATCGAACCCGTGTCCCCTGCACTGGCAGGCCGATTCTTAACCAGGGAAGTCACAGGAACTTTTAATGTGGTTTCCACAGGAAGAAATGGGCGAAGCAGGGTGAGCAGGCTAAGCAGGTGTGAGGTGTAGGGGCTGCCCTAGGTGTCTGGTCCAGCCCTGGGGTGGTGAGGGCAGATGTTGAGGGTGTGGGAGCCTTGCTTGGTTTGCATACTGTCCAGCCCAGGGCATGAGGGTCGGGGGACAGCCTCCCCAGGGTCAGCAAGGTCCCAGATGTCAGAAATATAGAAAATAAAAAGGAGTGATTAATATAGTCCCTTCCTCAGGGTGACCCCAGGTAGAGAAGGGCTGGAGGAAGGACCTGGGGGAAGCAGCCAGCTTTCCACAGGGGCTGAGCACAGAATCCCAGCCACACCCAGGTCCGTGCATGGTCCAGGTGCTCTGGAGGGCATCCCCAGGGTCAGCATTCCTACCATTCCCCATGTGGCTGCCCCACGGGGGACTGGTTGGGGGGCTAAAAGCGCTGCAATGCTGGGCAGGGGATTCTGTAGGCTCTTGAGGGGCAGTGCGGGATGAAGTGGATCAGTGTGGGTGAGTGTGCCCTTTTCCACCCTGAATTCTACACTGAAGCCACTGCCCCAGCATCACCAGTCCTCCTAGCCACCCCTCCTTCACCCCGAAGGCAAAAGGGATGGTGAATGCTTCTTCTCTCCTGCTTGTCACTGAGCTCAGTTGAACTTCACTTAGTCCTTGATGTGAACCCGCACGTTGTACTTCTCCCGGGAAAAGAGCTGAGTGACACGCCCAACACCAGCGGTCCTCACCTTCCCCCGAGAAGCTCTACATGAGCATCTTGTATGTTTGTTCTATGAGAAGATAGCCCCTTCATTCATAGTCCATTAACTGTTAAATTGCCAAGTCATAAACCTATGTGCAGAGATATTGATTATAGCCTCTCCCGCAGTAGCAAAACAGCCACATGGAAACAAAGGGAATGCACAACTCCAGGGGAAGAGCCGGACAAATCCTGGTGCATTCATACCGTGGACCTGCATTCATACTGTGACTGTCAGCTGCTGCTGAAAAAATGGGATAGGGCTCTGTCAATATCTGATACTTCTGGAGAAGAGAATGGAAGGATGCTCACCAAACTGTGCAGTGGTTACCAGATTATTTGGAATGAAAATGTGAGCCAAGGAGGAGTTGAGATGTATGTGTCTGTATCTATCTATCTATATGGATATAGATAAAGAGATATACATATATAGATATATATACACATACAGATATATATATATAGATAGATATACATATATAGATATATATACACATACAGATATATAGATAGATAGATAGATATGTTGCTATCTGAGGATATATAACTATGTATTTTTGTTATCATAGAAATTCACTTTATTTGGAGTTTTAAGTCTATTTATTGGATTTATTTGGATATTTTAGTTGGATCACAAAAATGTATTACCATACTGGGCATCAGAGTTTATTTACTTTACATGTATGTGATATTTATGCAGAGAAAAAACAAGCTACATCATTGTGAGAAGAAAAAGTGGTGAGAAGAATTTCAAATCACACGTTGCCAGCATACTCTTTAATTGTGTGCGCCCAGCTTGACACACACAAGGCAGAGAGATGGTCCAAGTAGTTATGAGATTGTGATGGCTCTTCGGTGCATCTTGGTGCATCACCCTGCCTTTTACGCTAATATGGTTCTGGACAAACAAGTCGTCTGGGGATGTTGTGCTTTCTCTTTTCTTGAACTTGAGATGCCACAGTCTCACATTTGCACGTGCTGGAAACTGGTGCCCAAGGCGGCAGCTTGGGGGATGGACTCATGCTTTGTTGTTTGCTTCCTGTGGGTCTTACCCTTCAAGTCTCCCAGGCTAGGAGAACTGAGTATGCAATTCTATGGGAAACGTGCTTCATCATTCACACTCCACTATGCAAATAGTTTATATGCCATTGTCATTAAAGGCCCCGACTTCGGAATTCTCACTGGACCTCAGAAACGTGTTACCCGATGGGGCCTCAGCATTCATTACCTGTCTGCATCCTCATCCTAAAATGGAGCTGATGGGCGTAGTGTGGAAAGCTGGGGCTGTTGGTTCTGCGTGTAGCAGGACTTTAGACTCACCCTCAGGCTGCTTCCTGTTGACTTAAAAAAAAAAAACCTATGGAGTGAACAGCCTCGGGGGCACTGTAAGACTGTGGCAGGGCTCTGGATTCAGCCCAGCACCCCCTCCCCCTTCCACCATCTTCACTGTGTACTTTTACCCACCTGGTCCAGGCCTTTCTGTATCTGCCCACCTGGTTTCTCTGTGCCCCACCCAGCCTGCCTCCCAGGCTCATCACCCTCCCCCCTCCCCACCTCCGCCCACCCCCGCAGAGGACCAGCCACCTTACAGGCAGGGTTTTATGGACCTTGGTGCTGGGCTGGAGCTGCAGGAGGGCGGGGCTCCTATGTGGACATCCTGCACCTGTAGGCCCCCGCAGTGTCACGCTTGGGATTCGCTGAGTGAACGAAGGAATCCAGGTTTTTGTTATTGTGGGTGGGATCTTACAACAGCCTGGAGTGTGTCCTTGGAGGTACCTGTGAGTTTCCCTCACCTACATAAGTGGCCAGGTCCTCCGCCTGGCAGGTGTAAGAAGGACCAGCTCTGAGATCGTGCAACAGGGGAAAGAGGATCCCCGGCTGGCACTCTTCCTCTACTTCAGGTACCCTCTTTCCAGGCGGAGTAAGGGCTAAAAGCAGATTATACATTGTTACAGGAGTGACAGCCTGGTGAGAGTGAGCGGGGGCTGCCCAGCGGGAGAGGACCGGCCTGCTCTTTGCTCCTGCAGGAGGTGAATGCCACCCACCCCGGACAGCGGCAGTGGTCTCCTGTCTGCACCTGCACCTTGCTAGCACTTAGCAACTTCTCTTCCTTTTAAAAGATACTGTGAGGGCTTCCCTGCTGGCGCAGTGGTTGAGAGTCCGCCTGCCGATGCAGGGGACACGGGTTCATGCCCCAGTCCGGGAGGATCCCACATGCCGCGGAATGGCCGGGCCCGTGAGCCATGGCCGCTGGGTCTGCACGTCCGGAGCCTGTGCTCCGCAACGGGAGAGGCCACAACAGTGAGAGGCCCGCGTACCGCAAAATATAAATAAATAAAATAAAATAAAATATACTGTGTTCATTTGCTAGGGCTGCAGGAACAAAGCACCAGAGCCAGTGGGCTTAAACAACTGATGTTTGTGGTCTCACAGCCCTGGAGGCTAGAAGACCCAGATCAAGGTGCCGGTGGGTCGGTTCCTTCTGAGAGGCCTCTCTTGTTGGTTTGTAGACAACCACCTTCTCCCTGTCTTCACGTAGTCTTCCCTCTGTGTGTGTCTATGTCCTAATCTCTTCTTATAAGGGCACTAGTCATGTTGGATTAGGAGCCACCCTAACAACCTCATTTTACCAAAATCACCTCTTTGAAGGCCCTACCTCCACATGCAGTTCCATTCTGAGGTGCTGGGAGTTAGGACTTCAACACGTGGGTTTGGGAACACAGTTCAGCCCATAACAGATGCCAACCTGAGAGAGCAGGAGAGTGAGGCTCATGCTACCTCGTGGCAGACTGAACGCTCCTCCAGGGCGAGAAGTCCTGGACTTCTAAGGGTTGGGCTTCTTTGGCCTCACCTTCTGTTGTCCCCACCACTAACACTTTGGAGAGGGCTCTGGCCGAGGTGGGGGCCTCCCTCCTCCCTGTGCAAAGTGGCCAGGCCATATGGGGCTTAGGTAGCCCTGTTCAGCTCAAACATACTATGCCCACCCCACCCCCTCACCTCCCCACACCTGGGCTCTCATCCTCCCAGGAGAAGTGAGGTCATTGCCAAGGCCAGTCCTCACAGGGGCCTTGTTCCATGGCAAACAGTACTGGTCAGGCGATTCCAGCCTTCCTGGACACTCTGGCCCTGCTGTGCCCTGCATCACCTCCTAAGCCTGTGCTGCGAGCACAGAGAGTGTGGTCCCTGCTTTCCAGGCCACCCCCATGACGCAGGTCACAGGGCACCACGTGGCAGCCTTCATTCTCGGGCACACAAACTTCTGTCAGGAGTGCCTGGGAGGCACCTTGTGTTAATGCCCTGTTGGAGGTTGAATTTACCCACGTGTTAGCCATCTGTGGGTTGCAGGATGTCACATGTCAGGGCTTCCTCCTCCTGGTGTGGCTGCACCAGGGCTTAACGTGAAGTACACGGTGGCCTGGGGCTGGGGCACGCCTCTGCCTGGAACGTGCCAGAGTGCAGAGCAGGGAGGGGCTCCAAGTGTGGCTGTGTGTCTCAGCTCCTTCTGTAGAACTGTTCGACCGTGTATCACAGGTGAGTAAGACCTGTGAAAACATCTGCTTAAGCATCATGCAAAACCACACCTGTCAATCCGGCAGGCCCTTCGGGTGTTGCCAGTCGCTTCTAAGAAAGCATGTGCCTTCTCATGCTTCTCATGTTTGTGACAGATACCCTTGTACATGAATGCTTTGGGATGAGCTTGGTTTTCACTGTGAAATAGGTGGGGTGGCTGTGAAACTTTCCCAGAGAGGTGGGAACGGGTGCCGAAACACTCTTGAACTTCAGGAAATCATTGTGCCCCATTCCAGATTCTGTCACCGGGCAGCCTCTGCGAGGATGGTGGAAATGGACTCTGCCCAGAGTGGTGGATGTGGCAGCCTCACGAGGGGGGAGGGGGTCACCTTGTGCCGCTCTCTTGCATCTGGTCATGTCACGGGGGGCAGCCCAGCTGTCTCCTTGACTGACTGTTGCCAGGAGTTAACAGCACAGCTTGGTTGGTGTTTTCCCTCTTGGTGCATAGTAGCAGTTTTAACTAAATTGCCACGCATTGGGTGTCTGAGAGAGGCACACATGGTCAGTTACAGCTGTCCTTGCTTTAGACCCTGTTTTGGGTAAGGAATGTGTTAAAGCCAATTCCTAGTGATGTTACTCCCATTCCATTAAAGGCTAGCGTTAGCCCTTGGGATGTCACAGTGGGGTTCACGGAAACTCCTGGGCCTGGTCTGGGGGCACGTGTGCTTTCAGACACACGCAGTAGTGAGGATGCCCATGACCTTTGCCCTCCCTTGCTGCCCACCAGTCCCCAGAAACCACATATCAGTGGGTCGTTAGAAGTGAATCGCGCCGGCGGGCTGCTGACCAGGATTTGCTTCTGGCCCAGGACTACCCCCTTAGAACAAGCTGCAGTCAGCTATGAGGCAGGCCTGGCTCCTCCCTTTTATAGCCCCGCCCCTTTCCCCGCCCCCTTCCCCCGCCTCCCCCTTCTAACCCTTCCCCTTTCCCTCCTCCCTTCCTTTTTCTCTCTGGAGTTGGGAGGGGGTCCGTGGCTTGTCAAAAGGGATTCAGAGACCTGTGAAGCCAAATTGTCGCTTTTGCCAGAAGAGTGACTGAACATGCATGTGGTTACTTATAAAGAAGCAGAAATAATAGGAAGCAGAGAAAAGCAGGCACCCGATTATTGCTGATAGGTCACAATGACAGAGGGCAGAGGAACAGCCCACAGATCCTAGCCTAAAAGGACCCTAAGCTCTAGGCTGGTTTATGAGCAAAATGACAGGTTTCGTACCAGCATTCCCACTGAGTAGATTAGCTGCATTTTTCTTTCAGAGAATGTCAGCATAAGAGAATACCTGCCAAGGAGGGAGGGAGGAAGGAAGGCCTTGTAGACAATTTGGGGACCCCCGAAGGAAGCAAACCATTGAGTTGGCAAGAAGGTGCTGAGATTCTCAGGAGTGCCTGAACCTGTCTTCCTTTTAGGGCATGTGCAGTTTCTAAGTGAGAGAGAGCCCTGAGATTCAAGTGAAGAAACAGTATTACACCTGTGGATTCTTTTAAAGTAGTTGTCATTTCTGTAAACGGACCTGAATTGAGCATCTGAGTCACAGATCCTGTCTCTGGTGTGGCTCCAGTGACATGACTGTGGGCAGAATGTCCAGAGCAGCTGTGGTTGAGGTGTGGTCCCTGGACCTGCAGCATCAGCATCAACTGGAAACTTGTTGGAATTGCAGATTCCTGGGCTCCACCCCAGACCGGCTGAGCAGGAAACCTGGGGGCGGACCCAGTGCCCTTTCAACAGGCCCCCAGGTGATTCTGATGCTGGCTCAGGTTTCAGATCCACTGGGCAAAGGGGGTTGCCCCGCTGTCCAGGGACAGCCTGTAGGGCCACGTGGGGACCTGCAGCGCCTCTCCCTGGCTGCCATTGGCGTCACCCGGGGAGCTTGGCGGACCTGGGCTGCAGCCTGATCATAGGATATAAAAATCCCCTGTGATTCTGGTGTGCCCCCGGGGCGGAGAACCAGCTCTTCCCAGTTGTGTGGGGTACTTCTCCATTAGAGGTGCTCCATAATTAGGTCAGAATGTGAACTGGCTCCATGCCCCAGGCAGGTGGTCTTCCTGGCTGTTTCTTTTTTTTCTTTTCTTTTTTTTTTTTTTTGCGGTACGCTGGCCTCTCACTGCTGTGGCCTCTCCCGTTGCGGAGCACAGGCTCCGGACGCGCAGACCCAGCGGCCATGGCTCACGGGCCTAGCCGCTCTGCGGCATGTGGGATCCTCCCGGACCGGGGCACGAACCCGTGTCCCCTGCATCGGCAGGCGGACTGTCAACCACTGCGCCACCAGGGAAGCCCCCTGGCTGTTTCTTGAGCTCTGCTTTCTCCGTGTGAGATGCAGAAGGGCAGATGATGGATGTTCAGATGACTAACTCACCAGTGAGGCATTTAGGAGTTCTGAAATACAAAACCACTTGTCATGTCTTTTCAGGGAAGAAGACATAAGCCGTCTCGTTTGTCAGCATGTATACCACAAACTTGAAAAGTGTCCTTTCGCATCCACTCAGCACGCTGAGATGTTTCATGTGCTGATTCTGTGAGGTTTTGGGCCGCAGTTGGAACAGGGTGTCCTGTTCCCGGCCACCTGAGGGAGCTCTGTGTGTGACATGTGATACGTCCCGTGTTGGGGACCACTGGAACAGAATTCTTCCTCAGTCCCCCCACGTGGTGCAGCAGCTCTGCTTAGCTGCTCAGACTACAGCCTGTCTCCTAAGTTTTAGAGCAGAGTGTTGTCTGGTTTCTGTTGCACTGCCCCCTAAATATTCTGGATATCGAATGGCACAGGTCTTACCCCAAATTCTGTTCTCCTGCTTTCCCTCTCATTGGGAAGCAGGTGTTTGCGTTTTTGGTTTTGGTAAGCTGCAGCTTTCTGTGCCAGGCCCTGAGCTAGGTGCTGGGGTGAGGTGCTTAGCAAGTGGTTGGGAAGATTTGGTGGTCTGAATTCATGTGTCGGGCGTAAGCAGAAATCTCTCTCTTTTTTTTTAAGAGAATTACTTTAAAATTGCTTAATGTGTATTTTCCTTTACACTTTCTTTTTTGGTGGTCTTGTTATCAAATGAACGGTTTCAGGTAGAAGTCAGTGGAGTTTTCTATGCAGATAAATCCAGCTCCTAGGATCAGAGGCCCCACCTCTCAGCATAGCTGTTCCCACACCAGCTGTCAATGCAAAGACCTGGTGAAACCTTGGTGTGACCTCCTGTGGATGTGGATAAATTGCTTACTTCCTCTTTACCTCAATCCACCTGTCCGAAGCATGGGTATAATAACGACTACTTCATAGGGCCATTGAAAGGAATAAAAAAGATAATATTGTAAAATTCTTAATACATTCCCTAGCATGCGATAAGTATTCAACAAATAAGAAGCTTAGTAGTTGCTGATGGAGTTAGAGGTGGATTCCTTGCTTATGGTGCATTGAGAGCTGTCAGTTGAAAAAGTAGATTAAATCAGGAAACATTCAAAAGACCCCTACTTCACACATTTAATTTTAACTCATTATGTGTGTTAATTTACTGATAGTTTAATTGAGGGGAGCTCTGCGTAAGTGCCATGTCATCTTTCTCACATCAGCCACGCCCAAAGCACATTTTCAGTGATTTCCAGCTTTTGATTTCTTTAAAATGAAGTAAAAGCTCCTAGATATTTAGAATGTGCAGAATCCTAATAGATTTTCACCCCCACCAATGTTTTATAGTCGTCGTGTGTACAAGTACCTGATTATTTTTTAAGCAAACACCTTTATTTTTTTTCCTAAAGTATTCAGCTTAGTTTTTCTAACAATAACTTTCTTCTTGTTAACAGTCCTGTGTCATCACATTTAGTAATAGTTAACTAAGTAGCATAGTATAATAACATTACAATGGGCATAAACAGGTTTGGTCCAAAGAAGACATACAGATAGATGGCCAATAGCCACATGAAAGGATGCTCAACATCACTAACTAGAGAAATGCAAATCAAAACTACAGTGAGGGGGCTTCCCTGGTGGTGCAGTGGTTGAGAGTCCGCCTGCCAATGCAGGGGATACGGGTTCGTGCACCGGTCCGGGAAGATCCCACATGCCACGGAGTGGCTGGGCCCGTGAGCCATGGCCGCTGAGCCTGCGTGTCCGGAGCCTGTGCTCCGCAACGGGAGAGGTCACAACAGTGAGAGGCCTGCGTATTGCAAAAAAACAAAAAAAACCCCCAAAAAACTACAATGAGGTACCACGTCATGCCAGTCAGAATGGCCATCATTAAAAAGTCTATAAATAGTAAATGCTGGAGAGGGTGTGGAGAAAAGGGAACCCTCCTACACTGTTGGTGGGAATGTAAATTGGTGCAGCCACTATGGAAAACAATGTGGAGTTTCCTCAAAAAACTAAAAATAGAGTTAACTTATGATCCAGCAATCCCACTCCTGAGCATGTACCCAGACAAAACTATAATTTGAAAAGATACATGCACCCCTATGTTCATAGCAGCACTATTCACAATAGCCAAAACATGGAAGCAACCTAAATGCCCATCGACAGATGAATGGATAAAAAAGATTTATGTGGTACATATATACAATGGAATATTACTCAGCCATAATAAAGAATGAAATAATGTAACAACATGGATGGACCTAGAGATTATCATACTAAGTGAAATAAGTCAGAAGGAGGAAGACAAATACCATATGATATCACTTGTATGTGGAATCTAAAATATGACACAAATGAACATATCTATGAAACAGAAACAGACTCACAGACATAGAGAACGGACTTGTGGTTGCCAAGGGGGAGGAAGGTGAAGGAGGGATGGAGTGGGAGTTTGGGGTTAACAGATACAAACTATTATATATAGAATGGATAAACAACAAGGTCCTACTGTATAGCACAGGAAACTATATTCAATATCCTGTGATAAACCATAATGGAAAAGAATATGAAAAAACAATATACATATGTATAACAATCACTTTGCTGTACAGCAGAAATTAACACAACATTGTAAATCAACTATACTTCAATTAATAAAAAACAGGTTAGGGACAGCAGCTGACCCTCGGTGGCATAGGGCTTGGCTGGTGCAAGCGGGGACATGGAGAGGACCAGGCACCAGCCAGGGGCGGAACTCAGGCATCCAACTATTGGCGCCTTCTCAGAAAAAAATGGAGAGGATCTTACGGCAAATCAGCCCGGGCTTGTTTGGCAATAGACATACTTCTGTCATATTATCATAATGTGCAGTGATCTCATTGACCTCCCCCATCAGGTCTAAATGGAATTTGTCCTTATCCCTCTCCAAACCACCATTGCGTCTTCTCCCTAATTCTGTTCATAAATCACTGCTGGGCCCTTTCTGAACTCCCTGCACTCAGACACTTAGTCACAGAGCAGCTGGTTCTACCACTGAAATGCACATAATAGGCAATTTTACTTTTTAACATCAAATTAAAACTGAACTCTGTACTGAATTCCACTGGATTCTCAGCTGCCTCAGTATAGATATCGTGGGGTGATGTGTGCTCTTCTGCAGCGCGTATGTGTTGTGCTTTCGCATCGGTTCTATGCCAAGAAGAATGTTAGCTGAGGATAATATGTACCTTTATCCTTTCAGGGTGGACAGTATTGATGATGGAGTGGGATTCAGTTGAACGTTTCAATGGATTTTCATCATCTCATCTCTTTTCCTTCTTCATTCAACTCACAGAACGCTTCCTGTGGAGGTGAAAGGTGTGCGTGTGTGTGTGTGTGCTCACACGCCCTCGTGAGTGCTGCTTTCCCTGAAGACTCAGCCAGAGCACGTTGGTGTTTCTTCCTCTGCTGCCCCCTTTGCTTGTGTCTGCATGTTGGCGTTTCTTCCTCTGCTGCCCCCTTTGCTTGTGTCTGCATGTTGGTGTTTCTTCCTCTGCTGCCCCCTTTGCTTGTGTCTGCATTTTGGATTTCCAGTTCTCATGCCAAGGGCATGGGACTGTCTAGCCAGGAGTTGCAGCTTCTCTGGGCTTCTGGCTTGAGGTGAGAATGGAGAGTATCATTTAGGGGTGGAAGGAGAGAGGGAGGGGAGCTAAATTTGATGGAGGACGAGGGCCGATGGGAGAAGGTGGACCTCAGGGGCAGTTCCAGCTCTGCCACTGACTGCCTTGGGCTGCCTTTGGATCCTCACCTGTGTACCTGGGTCCCAGGTAGGGGGACTAATGCCGGATGAGGGGCCTCTCAGGTTTGCTTCTCTTTCCTCCTGCAACTCAGTGCCTGGGAAGGGGTTGGATAATCAAAGCATGTCATCCCATGACCCTTGTCAGCCTAGTGTGGGTGTTCCGAGACCAGTGTTGGTGCTGTGTGACTGTCTGTGTGGTGGCAGCAGGCCTGTGTGTGTGCTGTGTGTCACAGTGTGTGCCAGGGATACCGAGAGAAGGATTCTGAGGGGACTGGAGAACAGTCACGTGGCTTTTGAAGACCAGAAGCCCTTTAATAGGTTGTAGTGATTAAACACTATTCATGTATTACTGTGAAGTACTCTGGATAAGTAAGGGCTCTTTTGTGAGGAACGGGAGGATTAAGGGCGCATACCTTATTTCTGCAGAGCATTTGGTTTAAGCTTTTAAATCATAAAAGAAAGAAAAAGGAATTTTCCCGAGGTGGGTAAAATACTAACAGAGAAGGCTGGATAATGCAAATGAAGCTTTCAAGTGATCCAGTTCGTTAAAATAGAGGAAAACAACTCAAAAGTCGAGGGCTAAAGGAATTTAACAGCTGGTTTCATTCATACTTCTCATCTCCAGAGCTCAGGACTGCAACCGTACTCTTAATCCATTGCTGTAGTTTCATCCCTAAAGATTTGCTCTTGATGGTGGATTCCAGGACCTGGGGTGGCCTGGGAACTTTGGGGGATGTCTTCAGGAATCAGCCCCCTGCAAGAGCGGGCTGAAATGCAAAGCAACGGCTTGAAGGCAGGCCCAGGAGCACAGGCACTGGGAATTAGGCTTTTGCCAAACTCTCACATCCTGACGCAGAGACGTGGGTGGCCTTTCTGTCTCTGTGCCCAGGCTGGGAGAGAGCCTTGGTCCTCTGTGTCTGTTACTTCCTGTGGGCCGGCCGCCAGGGTGGGAGCCCTGGGCCCTGGGAGGCCCCCAGCTAGGCCACAGGTTAAGAAGAGGCTGCCAAGCAAAGGCCCTCCGAGGACAGCTAGGTGACTTTGCAGCTGTAGGGGCAGGGCTTTGCCAAGACAGCTCCTGGGTCATAATGACGTGTAAATTGGCCCAGTTTCAACTCAGGGGGTTGTAGGAAGACAGAGGACAGAGCAGGCAAAGGCAATGTTGACCTAAACAAAGAGGTAGACTGACGCCAGCTCAAAATTGTCAAAAAGATGAGTTTCTTTGGGAACAGCAGAGGAATTGCAGTTTGGCACACAAACGCTACAAGCAAGCTACAGACGAGTCTGCTGAGGGTTTGGGGTAGGCTGTATTTAAGGGCAGGGAATGTAAAGAGGAGAGAATTCAGAGTCAGTTAAAATCAAAAAACAAACAGAGACTGGCTTGGAAGTTCCCCGAGCAGACAAAACCAGTCCAGTCATACAAACAGAGCTCAATACAGCTTATTTTTCAAGACCAGCCCGACCTGGGCCCCTTTCTTGTTGGTGTCTCTGGAAACCGTAAGCAAAAGTTCCCGAGGTTGGTGATAGGAGGCAACCCCTGACCAACTCCCTATCATTTAGAAAATGGATAGAATCTCTCTATTTATCTATCTACCTATGTATAAATAAATAATGTATCAAAATATAAATATAGAAATAAATCAGGCATTTCCGAGAAGTCAGCCCCTTATTCCTTCAGTTTTGTTTTCCTTAGGGCACAAGCATGAGATTTTGCAGTTTAGAATAAAAATCTTTCACAAGACAAAGATGTTATTAAGTGCTTTCCACCGTGATCACTGAGTTAGGCAAGGCTCACACTGGGGTCCAGCTCTGCTCTGCACGCTTGCAGAAGTGGGTGCAATTGGTATTGTTCCCATCTCCAGATGTGCAGACTGAGCCACAAGGAGCTCTCCTGATATCAGACGTTTAGAAATGACTGTGTTTCTGGTGGTGATAGCCTCCATGGGGTCAGTCAATTAAAAATAAATCTGGGCTTCCCTGGTGGCGCAGTAGTTGGGAGTCTGCCTGCCGTTGCAGGGGACGTGGGTTCGTGCCCCGGTCCGGGAAGATCCCACATGCCGCGGAGCGGCTGGGCCCATGAGTCATGGCCTCTGAGCCTGCATGTCCGGAGCCTGTGCTCCACAACGGGAGAGGCCACAACAGTGAGAGGCCCGCGTACCGCAAAAAAAATAAATAAAAAAATAAAAAATAAACATAAAATAAAACTAAAATAAAATCTAAAATGTTTTCACCCAGAGAAGAGATCCCAAACAGTGTATGACATGGGCCCTGAAGCCCACTCCCTGACTCAGGGAGATTCTAAAGGCATCTGTGAAGCCTTTAGTCAGAATAATTCTTGAAAGTGACTGAGGCTCCATGGAAAGTACAGATCACTTAGCTTTGTGTGCAAGGCTCCAGACGGTCCTGAGTGGATACACATTCATGTTCACCCAGGTGTGGCATGTGGTCCCACAGAGGACATGCATGTAGGGCGTTTCTCCACTTGGAGCCTTCTACGTGGGTGTCCCTCCAGCAGCCCATTGCGTCCTTCTCTGGAGTTCTCACCTAGCTTGCGTGGATTTGTTTTTAATGGTGATTAAAAACACAACATAAAATTTAGCATCTTAACCATTTCTGAGTGTACAGTTCACTCGTGTTACGTGTATTCACATTGTTGTGTAACCAACTTCCAAAACTTTTTCATTTTGCAAAACTGAAACTCAGTACCCCTTAAACAACTCCCCATTTTCCCCCTCCCTAGCCCTTGGGAACCATCTTTCTGCTTTCTGTTTCTATGGATTTGATTGCTCTAGATACTTCACATGAATCATATAATATTTGTCTTTTTGTGACTGGTTTATTTCACTCAACATGATGTCCTCATGTTATCTATGTTGTAGCGTGTGTCAGAATTTCCTTTTTAAGGCTGAATAATGTTTTGTTGTATGGATGTACTACATTTTGTTTATCCATTTATCCATTGATGGACACTTGGGTTGCCTCTACCTTTTGGCTATTGTGAATAATGCTCCTGTGAACACAGGTGTACAAATATCCCTTTACGACCCTGCTTTCAGAAGTGGAATTGCTGGATCATATAGCAATTATATTTTCAATTTTTTGTAGAACCACCATACTGTTTTCCACAGCACCTGTACCACTTTACATTCCCACCAACAGTGCACAAGGGTTCCAATTTCTCACATCCTCACCAAAACCTTTTGTTTTCTGTCAAGTGGTATTCCGTGGGTTTGCTTGCATTTCTCTAATGATTAGTGATCTTTGCATATGTCTGTTGACCATTTGTATATCTTCTTTGGAGAAATGCCTATTTTTGTTCTTTGCCCATTTTCTGGTCAGTTCCTTCAAGTCTTCAGGAGTCAGCGTCCCTGCATGGCCCTGGAACACTCGGAGCTTTTCCCCTGAGTCATTGCTCCGGGTGGTTCCTTTGCTTCCCTGGTGGTCAGGGAAGTCGGGAAAACCTCACATTCTTTCCACCTGGGCTCTCCTGGCACACATCTCCCACTCGGGCTGGATTCAGTCCATTTCCCATGGGCAAAAGGGGAGGCGTTTCTGGCGCTATTTCATAGATGTTCTGTGAGCCCTTCCCTCTCTATTGCTCCTCTCCCTTCTTTCTCTCTCCGCCAAGCACCATAGTCGAAGTTGCCTGTGTTTTGATGGCCTTTGAAGAAGCTACACTGCACAGAGAAAGTGCTGCCCTTACATCCTTGGGCTAAAAAAGTAGTTTCTTCTGCCCCTGGGTGAGGCTCAGCAGGGGTCTCAAACTTAAATGCCTGCAGGGCTCAGGTGGGTAATATAAATGCCGATAGTGTGCTCCACCTAAAACCCTCCAAATTAAGGGAAAGTTTATTTGTGATGGGCTTTGTTGACCAATCAAAGGACCTGATGACAGCTGTCAGTCTTTTTTTTTTTTTTTTTTTTTTGCGGTACGCGGGCCTCTCACTGTTGTGGCCTCTCCCGTTGCGGAGCACAGGCTCCGGATGCGCAGGCTCAGCGGCCATGGCTCACGGGCCCAGCCGCTCCGCGGCATATGGGATCCTCCCAGACCGGGGCACGAACCCGTATCCCCTGCATCGGCAGGCGGACTCTCAACCACTGCGCCACCAGGGAGGCCCTGTCAGTCTTTTTTTTTATAACATCTTTATTGGAGTATAATTGCTTTACAATGGTGTGTTAGTTTCTGCTGTATAACAAAGTGAATCAGCTATATGTATACATCTATCCCCATATCCCCTCCCTCTTTCGTCTCCCACCCACCCTCCCTATCCCACCCCTCTAGGTGGTCACAAAGCACTGAGCTGATCTCCCTGTGCGATGCAGCTACTTCCCACTATCTATCTATTTTACATTTGGTAGTGTATATATGTCAGTGCTACTCTCTCATTTGTCCCAGCTTACCCTTCCCCCTCCCTGTGTCCTCAAGTCCATTCTCTACGTCTGCATCTTTATTCCTGTCCTGCCCCTAGGTTCCTCAGAACCATTCTTTTTTTTTTTTTTAGATTCCATATATATGTGTTAGCATATGGTATTTGTTTTTCTCTTTCTGACTTACTTCACTCTGTATGACAGACTCTGGGCCCATCCACCTCACTACAAATAACTCAGTTTCGCTTCTTTTTATGACTGAGTAATATTCCATTGTATATATGTGCCACATCTTCTTTATCCATTCATCTGTTGATGGACACTTAGGTTGCTTCCATGTCCTGGCTATTGTAAATAGTGCTGCAGTGAACATTGCGGTACATGACTCTTTTTGAATTATGGTTTCCTCAGGGTATATGCCCAGTAGTGGGATTGCTGGATCATATGGTATTTCTAGTTTTAGTTTTTTAAGTAACCTCCATACTGTTCTCCATAGTGGCTGTATCAATTTACATTCCCACTAACAGTGGAAGAGGGTTCCCTTTTCTCTGCACCCTCTCCAGCGTTTGAGCTGCCAGTCTTAACTTCTGGTTACCTGAAAGGGCATCCTGGGGCACAGCCCTCTCTGCCTGGAAGCCAAGACCTCACTGCTCTTAGTGGCCCACACACCAGCAGCATCACATTGCCTGGGAGCTGTTTGGAATGCAAAATCCTGGGCCCCACCCCACAGAGTCAGAATCTGCACTTAAAAAGCTCTTTGGGTGGTTTGTATGCTCATTAAAGTGTGAGAGGGCTGGTCCAAAGGGATTACCTCAGAGTAGACACTCAGGCTCCTGGCTGCTACCCAGAGAATGGAAACTTATGTTCACACAAAAACCTGTCTACAGATGTTCTTAGCAGCTTTATTTGAAATAGCCCCAAACTGGAAATAGCGCAGATGTCCTTCAGTGAATGAATGGATAAACCAACTGTGGTCCATCCATATCATGGAATACTGGTTTTCAAAAAAGAGGAAATAACTATCTCTACAGGCACCAAATTAGATGGCTCTCAAAGGCATTCTGTTGAGTGAAAGGAGCCAGTTTCAAAAAGTTATGTAGGGGAGGAAAAAAACTTCTTCTGCTCTCTTAGATTCGGTGACTGGAGCCTGGGAATTAAACTGACAGAAGGCAACAGGAGAAAAGGCATACTGACTTTACTGATGTTGACATTTTTATGTGCACGACGACATCACAGAAAAAAAGTGAAAACTCAAAGACGTGGTCAGGCTTGGGTGCTTATATACCATAGAAACAAAGGATGATAAATTGTGGAGACATGATTAGACAAAGGAAAGAGGTTTGGGTTTCTAGGGGTGGTAGATTGTGAGGAAGTGACTAGGAAATATATGTGGGAAACTAATGGTAGGTAAGGGTTATTTAGTAAGATTTGTTTATGCAGATTCATCTTGGTGCCACCTGTATCTATGGTGACAAGGGTTTGTTCTTCCCTTCATGGTCTGAGAGATGGGGACACCTTCACAAAGAGAAATTTATGTCCTGCTTTTAGGCAGATGGGGGAGGGCAGAGAGCTCTTCCTGTCTCTGCTGTTTCCCAGTTATCTTCAGCTCAAAATCATTCTTATGCCAAAGTGGCATATTTGGGGGTGGCATGTTCTAATCCCCTTCAGGTACATACTGTGTGATTCCATTTTTCTCAAAAAGATACAACTATAGTGATGGAGAAAAAAGTCTGGTGTGTGTGCGTGTGTGTGTATGGTGTGGTGTGGGTGTGACTGTAGAGGGAGAGCATGAGAAGAGTTTTTTGGGTGATGAGACTCTTCTATAAATTGACTATGGTTGTGATGAAGTGAATCTATTGTGTTAAAATGCACAGACCTGGACACCAAAAGACAACGTAAAAGTCAGTGAAAATGCAAACAGAACAAAAACCAAAACCCGGTGCTTCAATGAATAACCGTGTCCACATACCATTTCACATACACGTGGGTTCATTTTGTAGGACACGTTTCCTACGGGTGGAATTGTTGGGTCACAGGTATGTGCCTTTGTTAGTGACGGATCCAGGTCATGGTCCTGTGTGGAGTTCGTCCCAGTTATACACCTCCCGCCGTGTCTCCACCCTCCCTCAGCCTGGCCTGGCCATTGTGTGACGTAGCCTCGTGGTCTTTGCCAGGTGATGGGGAAAACCATCACAGTTTTTAAATGTCAGGTGAGCTTTGTTTTGTGGGCCACTCACAGGCCAGAGATGTACACGTGGACCATCATTTTCTGGGATGGTTTTCTACGGCAAAGGTTCATCCACTTGACCTTCAGGTCAACTGAAAGAGCTAACTCCTTTCAGCAGCCTGTCAGCAGTAGTTTAGCTCTTTTTGTGCGCTTGTCATTCAGGACTTGGTGGTGGAGCCCCAAGGCCCCGCCCCTTAGGACCTGGCGACACTCCACCTGTCAGCAGGTAAGATGGCTTCCGGAATTTTGGACAAATCAGAGCAGCACTGGAGCTCTGCCTTCTTTTTCCAGTCCATCTTTTTCTAGCCCTCCTGCACACCACAGGGGCCCTCACCTCTGACAGGCTTCTCCGGTTGGTCTGTTCGCCCCTCCAGTGCCTTCCCCAGCGGACGCTGCTCCTTCTCCCCGTGTGGGGCAGCAGCATGGCTTGGGAGAGCACCGTTTCTGTCCTCAACGAGGAGAATGTATCCATCCTGGGAGGCTTGCTGTCATCTTTCCCTCATGACAACTGCCATCTAGACTTTCTCAGGGTCTCTCCTAATTCACTTCCCCTTTTAGCACGAGGCCTTGGGGACAGTCACGTCCAAAAGGAGCTTGGAGAGAGGATAACCTGAAAGATTTTCAGGCCATATCCGGCACCCTGCTCTGCAGATCTTACTTATGGGGTGCTTCCGGTGTTCAGGCCATCCTCAGCATCCTCGGGGAGGCACAGCTGCGTGGGGACCCCGTGACTGCCTAGCCTCCTCTAAGGGATGCGTCTGTGCTCAGTAGACTTGTCATAGATGTCTGGGCCCAGTTTATCTAAACTCTTCTATGCTTTACGTTCTTTACACGTGAGAGTAAAGATGGTAGGAGCAGCGAGGCGGGGGTATGATCCAGTTTCCTGTGTAGGCTGCTGGTGTGCAGAGTTTCAGCAGCTGCCTCATTGGATGCCTTGGTCTGACATCTCCATTTTGGCCAAATTTAACCCTCCAGGATGGAGAGATTCCAGACCTTTACTCCCCTCGAGTTTTACATGGTGTTAGACTTGGCGTCTGTTTTGGTGCCTTTTTTTTTTTTTTTTTTTTTTTTGCGGTACGCGGGCCTCTCATCGCTGGGGCATCTCCCGTTTCGGAGCACAGGCTCCGGACGCGCAGGCTCAGCGGCCATGGCTCACGGGCCCAGCTGCTCCGTGGCATGTGGGATCTTCCTGGACCGGGGCACGAACCCACGTCCCCTGCACCGGCAGGCGGACTCCCAACCACTGCGCCACCAGGGAAGCCCTGTTTTGGTGCCTATTTTAAACAGGGATGTGGCCCATTAGGAGCTCCTTACTGTTGGCAAGCCAGTGCACCTGGAAGAAAGGCTCGTTTGCATAAATAATGAGTCTCTTTGGAAACATGGCTGT
Organism: Hyperoodon ampullatus; assembly: GCF_949752795.1. Taxonomy (NCBI): domain Eukaryota; kingdom Metazoa; phylum Chordata; class Mammalia; order Artiodactyla; family Ziphiidae; genus Hyperoodon; species Hyperoodon ampullatus. The sequence continues at coordinate 106,641,319 of NC_136919.1, forward strand.
GAACTTTACGGTGGCCTAGTCACGAAGTATGAAACCAGCTTGGAAAGGGTTTGCAGGTTGGGGTTGTGTGTTGGAGCTGGTGTGTCCACAGCGTGAGCCCCTGGCCCCTTCGCCTCCTTCTGTGTCTCCTTCACCGTCCAGGCTGCGTTGCAGTCTCCCTGACCGTCCTTCCGTTTCATGTTTGCATTTTTATTGCAGTGGGAAAACACAGGAAGGTGAGACCACGAAGTTATTCCTACCCTTGTGTAAGGACACATGTTTCCTTCCGTAGTTCCAATATCTGGGTAACCCAAGTGCAGTACTATCCCCACCTTTCTCTGTAACCATAGCCGGGGTACCAAGAGGGGGCTAGCCCGTGGGTGCTGTATAACACACTGATGATGGCAACATCTGCCATGATGTCACTGTCTGAGAAGCCAAATGAGTATGAGAAACAAATAGAAACATGGCCAGTGTCACAGAGAAGGAAAACGAGGCCCCAAGATTGGTCCTGCCCACTCCTTCCCCTCTCAGTTACCACCTCTCCCTGCTGAGGGGGCCCAGGTCAGGAATACCTGTTGCTGGGTGCTGGTGCTGGGTACTGAGTACTGGTGCTGGGTACTGGTGTGGGTGCTGGTTCTGGTGCTGTGCTGGGTGCTGGTGCTGGCGCCAGGTGCTGTAGGGCCATCTCATGGAGGAAGGAGCCGTGACCTTGGCCTAGAAGGCATTCACAGTGACCCACAGGCTTCACCTGGCCTCAGGGACATCTCCCAACGGAGTTGGAAGAGGAGGAAGAATTAGAAAAAGGGTGACAGATGGAAAAAAAAGAGTAAGCATTTATTTATTGATTGATTTTTTTTAACATCTTTATTGGAGTATAATTGCTTTACAATGGTGTGTTAGTTTCTGCTTTATAACAAAGTGAATCCGTTATACATATACATATGTTCCCATATCTCTTCCCTCTTGCGTCTCCCTCCCTCCCACCCTCCCTATCCCACCCCTCTAGGTGGTCACAAACCACCTAGCTGATCTCCCTGTGCTATGCAGCTGCTTCCCCACTAGCTATCCACTTTACATTTGGTAGTGTATATATGTCCATGCCTCTCTCTCACCTCATCACAGCTTACCCTTCCCCCTCCCCATATCCTCAAGTCCATTCTCTAGTAGATCTGTGTCTTTATTCCCGTCTTACTGCTAGGTTCTTCATGACCTTTTTTTTTTTTCCCTTAGATTCTATATATAAAACTGCAAATAGAACTACCATACGACCCAGCAATCCCACTACTGGGCATATACCTTGAGAAAACCATAATTCAAAAAGAGTCATGTACCAAGAGTAAGCATTTATTGACTTCCGTGTAAGGCATGCGAAACACAGTCGGAGAAGTTTGGCCTGAATCTAGTCAAATCGGCACCCCAGACAGTGAGGCCTCCTACTGCCATCCTGCATTTAGGGAGATGGAGTTGCCTGTGGGCCATTTCTCTTGCCCCCGGTTCAAAGCTCATAAGTGGCAGGGGCAGGATTTGCATGGGCATCTGACTGTAAGGTTGGGCTTTTCTAAGGCACCAGCATCTTCTGAGGGTTCAGTTTCTGTATGTGGAATGCGAACAAGGACGAGCAAGGCTGGAGGAGATTTTATCTAAATTTTATTTCAGCTCTCAGGCTTGCTGACTCAAAACTGAGAACGTGCAGGAACATAGAAGGTAGCCTGGAGCTGAGCAGAGCTTCTCAGCATCACACTGTTGACATTTGGGGCCCAGTAAATCTTTGCGGTGGTGACTGCCCTGTGCGTTGAGGGTGTTCAACAGCGTCCCTGGCTTCGACCCCTTAGACGTCAAGGATGGCCCCCATCTGACAGTCAAAAATATCTCCAGGGGTTGCCAGATGTCCCCTGGGCGCAAAATCCGTTTTATCCATTGAGAACTACTAGAGTAAAGGAAAGATATAAGCTCTGGAAGGGTGGAAAGGGAATTGGAACGGGAAACAGAAAAGAGGTTCGTTACAACTTCCTCTACCCCTCGCACATGCGGGCCCCCAAAATGAAAAGGAAAAATACAAAATTCACGTGAGAGAGGTGTGTGTGTGTGTGTGTATGTATTTGGGTGTGTGTGTGTGTGAGAGAGAGAGAGGAATTGATCTTTTAACTTGATTGTTCTGTTTGAAAAATTCTTTCATAAGCAGATCTACCCCCTAAAACGTGTTTTGTTCATGTGAAATTACCCACGGATGAGCCAGGGAGGGGATTTTATTTTCTCTGGCTTGCAGTCTTTCTCTCCTTCTTGTATCCCAAAGTCTACCTAGCCGCACAGATACATTATGAGAAGAAATCGGATTTCCTCTGAGTTATGCTTGAGGAAAGTGGAACACAGGGCTAGATTTGATCGGAGGCATCTTGTGCTCCCATTTTCCTGGACAAGGAAGGAGAGCCAGGGATGTCAGCCCCCATCTGTGTGCTAGGGGGTGTGTCAGCCTACCTTGTTCTCTTCATCGGGTCACATTTTCCTCCAAATCCAACGGTTTAAGATTACTGAGAGTGTAAAGCTGTGAGGATGGAGCCGTGGGGATCCCCTGAGTCCCTGAGTCATGTGTGTGTGCCTGTTTCCTGGGTGTTCTGCATGTGTACCTTCATGTGTATTTTTGTGATAATGATGGAGAGAGAGGTTCCCTGGTGCCATTTGGTTGTTAAAGCAAAAGTGCTTTAAAAATACCAAGCTGAGAGACACCTGGGGCCTCTAGAGACAGAAAAGGCAAGTCACCCCCCATGGTAATTACCCATGACATTATTCCATGATTGATTAGTTTAGGGCTTCTGGCTGTGAAAATAAAAAAGTCTCAAAGAAAAGCCTGAAACAACCATGATTTATGAGTTTAAGAGTCTCAATTAGGTTAAAACAATGTATTGAAAAATGTCCCTTTTTATAGGGGCAGGGGAAATAAGTAGTGTCTGGTGATATGATTGCTAACTTAATTCTTTCAATAAATTCTTTCCTTAGAGGAAAAGCTTAGAAAAGACAAAGACATTAATTTAGAGAAAAGAATCACAGTTGGCAATTATGTGCATTTTTATGATAACCACTAGCAATGGTTTATATTGCTTTAATCTGTTCAATATTAATACTACAATACTCTGACTGTAAAATACAAATGTGTACGTTGATGTTGCAAATCCTTGCTTTTTTGTTGAAGAAGTTAGACATCATGCAGTGGTATCCACTGCAGTGGAAGATATTCAGGAAATAGAATATAAAGACCCTATCTTCAAGTTGTTTCAAATGCATGGGGGAGGGGCTTGCAGGGAAATTCTCAATACAGCTTCATCTCTTTTTGTGCAGTAGATATTTTGTTATATAATTTGTTAAATTGTTAAGATTCTTTTAAAAGACCAAAGAATTTCCAATGTGAAGTATTTTGTTTTACTCTAAAAAAAATTAGGTGATTTTTTTTTTTGCTTTTTTGTTCTGAAAAGGAGAAGGCTGAGTGTACTAAAACAATTCAGACACAGGCTCACCCTGTTTCCCCCTCCAAAGTGATCCGTTTCTTATGTAGCTTCAGCAACTGTAAATAGGTCAGCAGCCTGTGTGTGATCAGGAGTGGCTGTGTACAGTCAGTTTTATCTTGCTTTGCTCACACCTGAGTCTGTCTTCATCATCTTTCTGCATCTTATACACAGATTTACTTCATGCTGCAATCCCGAAATACAGACATTTAAAATCCTTTATCAATGATTGGGGGTGACCATAGGAGCTCACAGGATCCTTTGAGGGTTAGACAAATAATCCATGAGAAGAGGTTTGGCGCCCAGCACCGGTTAAGGGCTTAAAACGTGTGACAATTGCTATCATTATTATTTATGTACCACGTTTATTATTACCTATTACATTTCACCATTCTGTGTCAGACTAATACTGGCTCGATCAGTATTTGGGTATCTCTCATCTTCTGCTGTGACAGCAAGGGCTGGAACAAGCATCCTTAGAGTTGTGACTTTGCACCTGTAGAGTACCTGGAGGATAAACTCCTGACTGTGGAATTGCTGCACAGGGACCTGATTGGTTTGGGGAGATGGACACGTGCTGTGGCAGAGATTCTGAGGAGCTCTTCATGCCCTAGGCCAGACAAGGAGTGCCTGCTTCCTTTCCTTTCCAATGTGACATGTGAACATAAGTCTCCCATTTCAGTTCGCCTTTGTTGAGTTAACACTGTGGTGTTGAGTCTTTTCATAGACTTATTAGCCATTTGAATTTATTTGCAAACTCTCATGTCCTTCAGCGCTTCATATTCTTAAGCAAATGCTTGACTCTTGGTTTCATATTATATGCTTAAGTCTTTGATCAGCCAGAATTTACTTTTTCATGAAAGGTTACAGAGTTGCAGCTTTCAGTGACTGTCCTATCCCAACCAGTTGTGGATTCCTTCCCATTTAGTTGAAAAACCGCCTGTTTCTAATCGCCATTTCCATATATACTTGGGTCATTTCTGGATTCTCAAATTCCATGTGCTAGTGGGAATAGACAAGTCTCCAAAGAAGATATGCTGTATTTTGTTGAAAACTTTTTCATCTGTATTCATAAGAGATATTGATGTTTAGTTTTGTTTTCTTGTGACGTGTTTTTCTGGTTTTGTATCAGGGTAATACTGTCTCATAGACTGGTTTGGAAAGTCTCCCCTCTTCGGTTTTCTGAGTCTGTGAAGGATTGGTATTAAGTCTTCTCAAAATGTACAGTAGAATTCACCAGAGAAGTCATCTGGTCTTATGCTTTTTCTCTGTGGGAAGTTTTTTTGATTACTAATCAAATCTCTTTACTTGTTATAGGTCTATTCAGATTTTCTCTTTCTTCTTGAGTCAGTTTTAGCACTTATGTTTCTGTAGGGATTTGTCAATTTCACCGACATTATCTAATGTGTTGGCGCACAACTGTTCACAGTATTCTCTTATAGTTCTTTTTATTTCTGTAAGGTTGTTAGTAATGTCCTCTCTTTCATTTCTGATTTTAATAATTTAGGATTTCTCCTCTTTTTATTGGTCACCCTAGCTAAAGGTTGTCCATTGTTTTTATCTTTTCAAAGAAGCAACTTATTGTTTTATTGATTTTCTCTATTGTTTTTCTATTCTCTATTTTAAATAAAATAATAATTTTATTTATTATTAACCATAAATTTTCTGCTTTAATCTTGATTCTTTCCCTTCTTCTGCTAGGTTTGTGTGTAGTTTGCTCTTGTTTTTATAAGTCCTTAAGGTGTAAAATTAAGTTATTGATTTGAGATCTCCTTGAGATCTCCTTTTTTAACATAGATAGTTAAAGCTATAAAATTATCTGTAAGCACTTCTTTAGGTCTACTCCGTAAGTTTTGTTATGTTGTGTTTCATTTTTGTTTATCTCAAAGTATTTTCTTATCTCCATTGTGATTTCTTCTGTGACTCATTGGTTATTTAGGTATGTTTTGTTTAATTTCCACATATTTGTGAATTTCCCAAATTTTCTTTCTTTATTTATTTATTTTTAAAAATTTGTTTATTTTATTGATTTATTTTTTACTGTGTTGGGTCTTCGTTGCTGCGCACAGGCTTTCTCTAGTTGCGGCGAGCAGGGGCACTCTTCAATGAGGTGGGCAGGCTTCTCATTGCAGTGGCTTCTCTTGCTGTGGAGCCCGGGCTCTAGGCACGTGGGCTTCAGTAGTTGTGGCTCGCAGGTTCAGTAGTTGTGGCTCACAGGCTCTAGAGCGCAGGCTCAGTAATTGTGGCACATGGGCTTAGTTGCTCTGCGGCATGTGGGATCTTCCCGGACCAGGGCTCGAACCCATGTCCCCTGCATTGGCAGGCAGATTCTTAACCACTGCGCCACCAGGGAAGCCCCTCTTCTTTTATTAATTTCTAGTTTCATTCTTTTGTTAGAGAATATTCTTTGCATGATTTTAATCCTTTTAAATTTATTAAGGCCTATTGTATGGCCTAGAATATGGTCTATCCTGTAGAATGTTCTGTGTAAGCTTGAGAAGAATGTGTCCTACAGTTGAGGTGGAATGTTCTATAGTATTAGGTCTAATTGGTTTGTAGTATTGTTTAATCTTCTATTTCCTTGCTGATTTGCCTAGTTCTTTTATTTTTAAATTTTATTTATTTAATTTTTTTTTTTTGGCTACATTGGGTCTTTGTTGCTGTGTCCGGGCTTTCTCTCATTGTGGCAAGCGGGGGCTACTCTTTGTTGTGGTGTGCGGGCTTCTCATTGCAGTGGCTTCTCTTGTTGCGGAGCACCAGCTCTACGCGCGCAGGCCTCAGTAGTTGTGGCACACGGGCTCAGCAGTCATGGCTTGCGGGCTCCAGAGCACAGACTCAGCAGCCATGGTGCACAGGCCCAGCTGCTCCACGGCATGTGGGATCCTCCCGGACCAGGGCTCGAACCCGTGTCCCCTGCATTGGCAGGTGGACTCTCAACCACTGTGCCACCAGGGAAGCCCTTGCCTAGTTCTTATATCCATTATTGAAAGTGGAATATTGAAGTCTCCGGTTATTATTTTTGAATTTTCTATGTTCCCCTTTATTTCTGTAAGTTTTTGTTTTGTGTATTTTGGGACTTTGTTGTTAGGTGCATATAAATTTATAAAGATTGATGGGTTGACCAGCTTATCATTATAAAATGTCCTTCTTTGTTTCTAGTAATGACTTTTGTCTTGTACTTTATTTTGTCTGATACTAGTATAGCCATTTCAACTTTTTTATGATTGCTGTTGGCATGATATATCCTTTCAGCTTATTTGTGTTTTTTAATATGAAATGTCTCTTGTAGACAGATAATTTTTTAACCCATTCTGTGAATTTCTGTGTTTTGATTTGTCCTTTTAATCCATTTGTACTTAATTTAATTACTGATAAGGTAGGTTTTAGTTCTGTCATTTTGCTACTTGTTTTCTATATGTCATACCTTTATTGTTCCTCTGTTCCTTGATTCCTACATTTTTTATGTTAAACAGATAGTTCCTAGTGTACTTTAAATTCCTTTATATTCTCTCTCTCTATGAAAATTATTTTCATAGTGGTTGCTATAAGGATTACTATTATCATGTTACTTTATTTTTTTATTTTTTATTTTTTTTGCGGTACGCGGGCCTCTCACTGTTGTGGCCTCTCCCGTTGCGGAGCACAGGCTCCGGACGCGCAGGCTCAGCGGCCATGGCTCACGGGCCCAGCCGCTCCGCGGCATGTGGGATCTTCCGGGACCCGGGCACGAACCCGTGTCCCCTGCATCGGCAGGCGGACTCTCAACCACTGCGCCACCAGGGAAGCCCTATCATGTTACTTTAAATAAATCTAGTTCAGATTAATACTAACTTAATTTCAAACGTAGATAATTCGCTCCAGCATATCAGTCTTCTCTCCGCTCTTCTATGAACTGTTAGTATCATACAAATTATATCTTTATATGTTTTAAGTCCATTGACACCATTATATAATTATAGTTTTATGCAGTAGTCTTTTAAAACAAATAGGAGAAGAAAAGAGTTACAAACAAAAATATGTTTATATTGTCGTTCATAGTATCTATGAAGTTACCTTCCTGGTACTGTTTTATTTTCTTGTATAAATTAGAATTCCTTCCAGTGTTCTTTCACTTCATGTTGAATGACTCCCTTTACTCTTTCCTTTAGGGCAGTCTGCTAATAACACATTTTCTCTTTTTTTGTTGTTTGTTTGGAAGTGACCTAACTTCTTCATTTTTGAAGAAGAGTTTAGCTAGACATAGAACTCTTGGCTGATGGTCTGTTTTCCCCAGCACTTTAAATATGTCATCACACTGGGTTTCTGATGAGAAGTCAGCTCTTAATCTTACTGAGAATCCCTTGTACATATGAGTCACTTCTCTTGCTGCTTTTAATATTCTTTATTTTTCAGCAGTTTGTTTATGATGTGCTTAGTTGTGGATATCTTAGAGCTTACCCTACCTACAGTTCCTTGAGTTTCTTAAGTGTGCAAGTTAATACTTTTAATCAAATTTGGTGTTTGGTTATTATTTCTTCAGGTATTTTTTCTGCCTTTCTCTTCTTCTAGGCTTCCATTATGTATGTGTTGGTACATTTGATAGTGTCCTACAGGTCTCTTAGGCTCTGTTATTTTTCTTCACTTGTTTTATTTTTTTCTTTACAGACTGTACAATCTCTATCCCAGTAAAAACAGTAAACTGTCTTCCAGTTCACTGATTCTCTCTTCTACCATCTCAAATTTGTTGTTGAGACCACCTGGTGAATTTCAGTTATTGTACGTTCAACTGTAGAATTTCTATTTGAGTTTTTAAATTTCTATCACTTTACTGATATTCTCTATTTACTGAAATAAATTTGTTGTAATTCCCCTTAATTTTTTATTTAACATCTTTATTGGAGTATAATTGCTTTATAATGGTGTGTTAGTTTCTGCTTTATAACAAGGTGAATCAGTTATACATATACATATGTTCCCATATCTCTTCCCTCTTGCATCTCCCTCCCGCCCACCCTTCCTGTCCCACCCCTCTAGGTGGTCACAAACCGAGCTTATCTCCCTGTGCTATGTGGCTGCTTCCCACTAGCTACCTATTTTACGTTTGGTAATGTATATATGTCCATGCCACTCTCTCACTTTGTCACAGCTTACCCTTCCCCCTCCCCATATCCTCAAGTCCATTCTCTAGTAGGTCTGTGTCTTTATTCCCATCTTACCCCTAGGTTCTTCATGACCTTTTTTTCCCCTTAGATTCCATATATATGTGTTAACATACTGTATTTGTTTTTATCTTTCTGACTTACTTCACTCTGTATGACAGACTCTAGGTCCATCCACCTCACTACAAATAACTCAATTTTGTTTCTTTTCATGGCTGAGTAATATTCCACTGTATATATGTGCCACATCTTCTTTATCTATTCATCTGTTGATGGACACTTAGATAGAGCTGCAATGAACATTTTGGTACATGACTCTTTTTGAATTATGGTTTTCTCAGGGTATATGCCCAGTAGTGGAATTGCTGGGTCGTATGGTAGTTCTATTTGTAGTTTTTTAAGGAACCTCATACTGTTCTCCATAGTGGCTGTATCAATTTACATTCCTGCTGACAGTGCAAGAGTGTTGCCTTTTCTCCACACTCTCTCCAGCATTTATTGTTTCTAGATTTTTTGATGATGGCCATTCTGACTGGTGTGAGATGATATCTCATTGTAGTTTTGATTTGCATTTCTCTAATGATTAATGATGTTGAGCATTCTTTCATGTGCTTCTTGGCCATCTGTATATCTTCTTTGGAGAAATGTCTATTTAGGTCTTCTGCCCATTTTTGGATTGGGTGGTTTTTTTGTTATTGAGCTGCATGAGCTGCTTGTAAATTTTGGAGATTAATCCTTTGTCAGTTGCTTCATTAGCAAATATTTTCTCCCATTCTGAGGGTTGTCTTTTGGTCTTGTTTATGGTTTCCTTTGCTGTGCAAAAGCTTTGAAGTTTCATTAGGTCCCGTTTCTTTATTTTTGTTTTTATTTCCATTTCTCTGGGAGGTGGGTCAAAAAGGATCTTGCTGTGATTTATGTCATAGAGTGTTCAGCCTATGTTTTCCTCTAAGAGTTTGATAGTGTCTGGCCTTACATTTGGGTCTTTAATCCATTTTGAGTCCCCATAATTCTTTAGATATTCTTTCCTTTAGTTCTTTGAACATATTTATTGGGTTGGTTCCTCAGGGGCTCCCTTTTCTGTTGGGTGTTTTTTTTCCTTCCTGTGTATGTGGCAAACTTTCCTCTTCCCTCACGTGTCTTTGTAGTTCTTTGTTTTAAACTAGTCATTTTACATATTGTTTCAACAACTCTGGTAGCAAATTCTTCAAGCCCTTCAAAGTTTTTTGTTGCTGCTGTGGTTTTGTTTTTGTTTCATTTTGGATATTGTTGGTGTTTTTTCTATTACTGTTCATTTGTTTGTGGCTTTCCTTTACTAATTCTGAAGTTTCTGTATTCCCTCTAATGTATGACCACTGAGTTACCTATTATTTTTTAAGTTATTTTCATTTTTTAAACCACTTTATAGAGTTATGATTGACATTCAAAAAGCTGTACATATTTAATATATACAACTTGATAAGTTTGGAGATAATTATAAGCCCATGAAACCATCACCACAATCTATATGACATAAACATGTCCATCTCCTTCACAAGTTTCCTCGTGCCCTCTTTATTTATTGTTGTGGTTATAATTATTGTTATTTAGTGTGTTTGTGGTCAGAACACTTAACATAAGATCCCTTACATTTTTAAGGCTTGATTCCTAGGGATGACATCTGAATCAGTATAGTTGTGTGATTAGCCAGTCACTGGTCATGAGATTTTCTTGCACTTTTTGCCCAGGGGATCTTGTGAGAAGGCATGCCATCAAACATCAGCCTTAGCTGTCACTTCTTTTTTAAAAAAAATTTTATTGGAGTATAGTTGATTTACATTGTCATGTTAGTTTCAGGTGTACATTAGCCATCACTTCTTGATTGCACCAGAGATGAGGGACTGGTGTCTTCTCCTTTTGCAGGTCTTCCTTGGGCATGTGCATAGCCTTCCATGTGTGCACAGACTTTTTGACCCTGGAAATACTTCAGCGCTTTTGAAGTGCCCTGAAGTCCTCTAGTTCTCCTGTTTTTCCTTTTAAGTCCTGGGCTGGGCTCAAGTTTACTGCAGTTGTAGTCACAGCATTAGGCAGCTGAAGTGTTGCCAGGAGCTTGTTGTTGTTTGCATAACGCTCCAGGGACAGACACCACCTGCCACCCTCCCCACGACCCCAGGCCAGCCCATCTCTGAGTCAAACCTAGAGATTTCCCAGAGTGCTGCAAGTCCAGACAAAATAGTGACTATGGGATGGCACTTTGAACACGGCTTCAAAAGCTTCAGGTCTGCCGACCACCTGCAGGGCTGCTGGAGAGGGAGAGAAGATGGTCACAGCCCATGTTAAACCAGCACAGCCCTGCCATCTTGCTAAGGTTCCATTACTTCTCTTGGAGAGATGATTTTTCAGTTCATTATGTGGCTCTGGTTCATTATCTGAGTTCTTAAATTGTTGGTTTTAGTTGCTTAGCCTGCATTTTTGCTATTCTGGAGGGAAAGTGAGTTCATCAATATCCTTATGCCGCCATTCTGGAAGCTGATTCTCCAGTACATTCCCCTGTGAGTCTGGCCTCTTCACTTAGCCAGATGCATGTGAGATGCACCCACTGTGAGGTGTGTATCAACAGTTGGCTCTTTTTATGTTTGAGTAGCACATGGTATGGTTTTAAAATTGTAAAAGCTTCTTTTTATTCATTTGGAGTTGTAAAGATGCATATGTTCATTTAAAAGGGCATGTTGTCAGAGAGATTGTGGAATGTGGGCCTGGTGGCACTCCTTGGGGCACTGCCAGGGATCTCAGGTCTGAGCACCTTCAAGCAGGGCAGTGTTCATTAGTGGTTTGGAGGAGCAGCCCGTCCCGAGGCAGCAGAGTTGCGGCACCATCGTCTGCCTCTGGGAAGAAGAGCTGACATGATGTAGGAGGAGGTGCTGGTGGGGTGGGCACTGCCCATGCTTGGAGCAGGTATGAGCTCCATCCCTCAAAATGTGAGGTGAAACTCAGGACTTCTCACACATGAGCGTGCTGGTCCCAGGACACTGCCCGTGTTTGTTTATTCCTCATATGGTCACGGAGTGCCTCCTGCATGCTGGGGTTCCAGGTGGTGAACACCAGATGGTCACCCAGAGCCTGGCATCATGGAGGCCACCCTCTTCTGATGTGAGAGAGACATGGACAGGGCAGGCCACGATGCTTTCAATACGGGTTTCCAGGGGAGGCCTTGTTTATGAGCGAAGCTTGGAGCAGAGGAAGTAAGGGGTGAGCTACAGGGGGGTCTGGGGAAGAGTTTTCCAGGCAGACGGAAAAGGAAATGCAAACCCCAGAGGGAAAAGGAGCTGGAACTGTTCCTGGAGAGTGAAGGGGAAAGGCGTTGAGGTGAGGTCAGGAGTGTGTGTGTGTGTGTGTGTGTTCAGGCATGCATGCTCACATGTAGAGGGGCTGGAGAAGGGGCTCTGGCTGCTCCTCTGAGGAGGTGGAAGGTGCTGGAAGTTGTTGAGCACAGAAGCATTCATTCATTCACCAAATGAGCAACTGCCGGCTGTGCTCCAGGTGCTGGGGATAGAGCAGTGAGCAGACAGGCGGAAACCCCTGCTCCCAGGAAGAGGAGACAGAGACGTAAACTAATGACTAAATCGTCTCTTGGAAGTGCTGGGGGAAAAGAAAAATGGGAAGCAGGTTAAGTGGCACAAATGTGCCATATGCACAAATGTGGAGGGAAGTGTTTGAATAACATCGCGGCAGGCCTTGTTCCAGGAGGTAGAATAATACGAGAGAGATAAAAAGAGAAGCAACGTGGTAAGCTTTGTGTAAGTATAATATACATAGATAAAAGTGCATAAATCCCCACATCACTAGACCACGCCAGCAGCCTCTCAGAAACCCATCCCCTGCGCCTTCCCGGCCGTCACCCCCAACGTCAGCAGCCTTCTGACCTCCATCACTGCAGATGCCTCTGCCCATTTATGAACGTGGTATAAGTGGGATCATACGATACCGGGTCTTTTGTATGTGTGTTTTCTTCCACTCAGCCTCAGGCTTTTGTGATTCACCCCTGCTGTCTCAGGCGATGGTATTTGAAGCTCCTTTTAGAGGTGCAAGTGTGTCTGCTGCATGGAGAGCAGCGGGGAGGGGAGGGTGGACCCAGGGAGGGTTGGGGGGGCTGTCATGTGATCCAGCAGAGCCGGAGCTACTGGGACTGGGTGTGAGCAGGGAGGGGTGAGGCGCGTCGCATTCTGATGTATTTTGAAGACAGAGCAAACAGCATTTCTTGTTGGATTGCACGTGGGGTATGAGAGGAAAGGGAGTCAGAGATAACCAGGATGTGTGGCCTTAGCCCGTGGAAGGCTGAAGTCAGAGGTTAGGGAGGCTGGTGACTGCAGGGGAGCGGTCTGCGGAGGAAAGCCGGGTTTGTGTTTGGACAAGCTGAGCGTGATGTCTCTATTAGATGCGCAAGAGGAGACGTGAGCTGGTCCTCCCGTTTCTGAGCCTGGCTGTTTGTGGAGAGGTCAGGCTCGGAAAGGTGTGCTGGGGAGTTGTGGGCATTTTGCTGTCGTTTAAAGCCAGGTCAACAAGGGGACAGGTACAGAAAGAGAGGGAAAGCTTTTGCAGGCCCAGCTCTGGGGCTCTCCAGCATTTACGGGGCCAGAGACGAGGAGACATTCGCAAGAGAGACTGAAGCAGGAGAGGATCCAAACGTGGAGGGTCAAGTGAAGGCAGTCGTGCGGATGGTGTGCATTATATAAAGTGGGCAGCCCTGTGTAAACGTTGAGCAGAATCATGACCAAAAATGGTCAGACAGACTGCTCCAGATCCCACGACACATTCCCTCTGGGCCTGCCATGCCGCTCTTTGGGAAGAGCGGTGGCGGTGTAAATATTATGAGAAAGAAGGAATGCCAGCCTGAGAGGAGGGGGTCTGGGAAGATGCCACGGCTGCTGCCGGAAACTTAGGGAGATGAAGCTCAGAGGACAGCGGTGTCCCCAACTGAAGCCATGAGGGGACACCTTCAGAACGAAGGAGTCGGGATGCTAGAGTCATTAGCAAGTTGTTGGCAGATCCTTTCAGTATGTGGGCAAGCCCACCCCCGACACCTCTGTACTTAATCCAGACCCCCTGTTTATTCTTTCTCATCAAGGCTTTCTCTGTCTCTGTCAGCCTGTTCCATGCAGTTGCAAAAGTCACTTTCAAATCAGCATTAAGTATAAAGAAGCTTTGAAGATAAGTAACACTACCTGTTATGGGTTGATTTGTGTCCCCCCAAAATAGATATAATGGAGTCCTAACCCCCAGTATCTCAGAATGTTACCTTATTTGGAGATAGTGTCTTTACAGAACTAAATTAAAATGAGGTCACTGGGGTGGGCTTCTATCCACTGTGACTGGTGTCTATGCATAGAGGGAAGACCATGTGAAGGCACAGGGAGAAGCTGGCCACCTACAAGCCAAGGAGAGAGGCTGCAAGAGAAACCACCCTGCCAACACTTTGATCTTGGATTTCTGGCCTCCAGAACTGTTGTTTAAGCCACCCAGGCTGTGGCACTTCGTTGGGGCAGCCCTAGCAAACTCATACAGGAGCTACCTTTAAGAAAATCACTGCTGGACTTCCCTGGTGGCGCAGTGGTTGAGAGTCCGCCTGCCAATGCAGGGGACACAGGTTCGTGCCCCGGTCTGGGAAGATCCCACATGCCGCGGAGCGGCTGGCCCGTGAGCCATGGCCGCTGAGCCTGTGCGTCGGAGCCTGTGCTCCGCAACAGGAGAGGCCACAGCAGTGAGAGGCCCACGTACCGCAAAAAAAAAAAAAAGAAAGAAAATCACTGCTGTCATCTTTGATTATAACAGATATATATCCTTGTTTGTTTCCATGAGCTCCAAGTGATCACTGCCAACAAATCTTCTGCTTTCGAATATGCCAACTGGTCGACCTGCTCTGGGGATGAGTGCAACTTCAGGCTACATAGGCTGGACATAGACTCACGGCTGAAAGAGGCTGCAAACCTTCAGAATCCCTTCCCTCTGGGTCTCATTCACTCCACCCTGAGATTTCTCCAGGCAACCCTGGATTCCAAGGCTGTTGCACCTGCAGCTCTGAGGAGTTTAAAACTCTCCCTGAGGCAAACAGAAAGTAACTTCCAGCATTATCATGGGACAATACGCAGTTTCTTTTTCTAATAAGGGTTTTTCTTTAAAAAAAAAGAATCTTTTCCCTCCTTACCTTTTTTTTTTTGAAAAGTAAATTTATTTATTTATTTATTTTTGGCTGCATTGGGTCTTCGTTGCTGCGCGTGGGCTTTCTCTAGTTGCAGTGAGCGGGGTCTACTCTTCATTGCGGTGCACAGTCTTCTCCTTGCGGTGGCTTCTCTTGTTGCGGAGCATAGGCTCTAGGCACGTGGGCTTCAGTAGTTGTGGCTCGCGGGTTCAGTAGTTGTGGCTTGCAGGCTCTAGAGCACAGGCTCAGTAGTTGTGGCGCACGGGCTTAGTTGCTCCGCAGCGTGTGGGATCTTCCTGGACCAGGGCTCGAACCCGTGTCCCCTGCATTGGCAGGCAGATTCTTAACCACTGTGCCACCAGGGAAGTCCCCTCCTTACATTTAATTAAACATCTTCCAGAGGTTCAAGGTGAAAAAGTGATTCCTTGTGTTCACGGGAATAATTGATACTCAAAAGAGTCTTCTGTGAAACCAAGTGGAAACAGAATGAGCTCGGAGTACTTACCCAACATTTTTGTTTGCCCCTCTTCTGTTGGTTTTGCAGAAACTGGCAGTAACAAGCAGGCACATCAGTGGCATCAGGCCCCGGAGCTCGTGTTGCAGTGAAGAGTGTCAGGGTCTCGCCCTTTCAGCTGCATCTGTTATGGGTGGTGTCTCCCGGCCTCCCAGCTCTGCCAGGCCCCCTGCCACTGCGGCCAGGGGCTGTAGGTGTTGGGAAAGAGAGAGGTCAGTGAAAGGCCCCAATTTAGCCTCCTGAGCAGCTTCACTCCCCCTTCAACCAACTATACACTTGGCCCTTGACAGTGAGACCTTTGTTGGGGGTTCTGGGGGGCTGTCTGTGACAGAGGTAGAAAAAGCATTATGACGGCAATATTGGAGGGCATTGGGCCTGTGCCTGGACTCATTTGGGGGGTTGATATTTTTGCTGTGGAAGTAGAATCAAAGTGAAGGTTAAATTGGTGAGAGACACTGGTCACTCCATGTTCAGGTTGTTGGATTTAACTTTGTATTTCCAGAGCAGAGTTAGGTCAGCCCCTTAAGGAATGTAGACCCAGAGGCTAATATTTACTCAACTCAAAGTTCAAAATAACGAAATGAAAAATTACAGACTCTTAAGACTACTGCCGATTAGATACTGGCAGCTCACCTTGAACGCCGTGTGGTTTTCTAGCTGGCCGTTGAGACACACTGTGTGACGTTTTAGTAAGCGCATTCCCAGCAACATTATCGAGTCTCTTTACTATGGACATACTTTCTCTTGGCCCAGTTCCCAGGCTAATGGACTCACCTTTTAGGATTCTATACTCCGCTCCTTGCCAGTTATTCATTCTTTTCCTTAATTGTTGCATTTCCAGCATCACGGATGTTTTCGATTTGACGTGTTGCTGAGCTAAGTGATTGTTCTGGAACACATTACGGACGTTTCCAGTTGCCAGTGAATGTGCTGACTTTTCATGCAGCACAGCTCATCATAAAATCCAGGCTTGCCCTTCCAGAGGCTCCTGGCCTGCCGCACGGTTCTTCCTTCCAGGCTGTGGTCTTTTACCCATGTGCCCTGACTGCTGTTCGTTCTCATATTCTGGAAATTACACCGTCATTAAGGACAACCAAATCCAAGAATGCAAAGCTTTGGTGAATGAAATACCCTCACTCATGAAAAGGAGGCTGCTTTGAAGTTGTCCAAATAGGCCAGAGACTGCATATAATTAAATCACAACAAGTGTACTGATTCACATCAACAGGTAGAGATTAATGGGTGAATAGTCTGAATAACAAAACGTTTTTTTAAGAGAAACACAAATCAAAAACAGAGTAGCCCATGAACTCAAATCCAGTGGTGTGGGTTGAACTTCATTAGTAAACTCTCTCTTAATCAAATGTCTCTGCTCTTAATGAGAGAGCTGTATTTTAAGACCAGAGAAGGAGCCTGGAAATCAGAACAGACCCACTTGTACTTTGCAGATATAAATTTCTCTTACCTGATTGATGCCTTAAATCAAGATGTCACATTAGAGGCCTGTGTTGAGAGAAGGTCTGTAGGAGATCTTGTTTGGCTGAGGCACGGTTTCTAATTACTCAGAATTTGCACCCATGTGGGCCGGCCGTGCATTTCCAGCTATTGCGGGCTTGTGGGAAACCCTGATTTCTTAACCAGCCCAGCGACATCAACAATGCATCCTTTCATCTGGTCTTTCTTCAGACACCCATTGGTTCAGCCCTGAATATACGGGACAGTGATAAGTGCTGCTAAGAATACATGCTAAGTATCAGGTTAGGAGCCGGTATCACCATGCCATGACAATGAACGTAAAATTTAGCTCAAAACCCGATATTCTCAAAAGTGATTTAATTGCTGAGCATTCACTGCTATGCTGTTGAATCTTTGAATAAACGGTATCAGATTCTGTGAATCTGTGTCGTATTCTGTTCATGCGGTTAACGTTCATGTCTGGCTTGCACCATTAAGGCTGTTTGGAGATAGGATCTTTCCTACAGCTCTTCTTTACTTGTGAGCCTTGGTTAAGTGCTTGACCGGTGTGGAAGAATGTTACATTGTGCTTCAATAAACTTTTTACTGTGTGAAGATAGGGCGGAGGGTTTGCATATTCCTCATACTCTGCTTCCTCTTAGTGTTAAATCTTAAATTAGTGTGGTACCTTTGTCACAGCGGATATGCCAAGATCAACGCATTATTCTTTACTAAAATCCATACTATTCATCTTTCTTTGGACTTTTGGATATCTTTTTTTCTTCTAGGATCCCACTCCGGTTACCACATTGTAATTAGTTTTTGCTCTAGGTTTTAAAGTGTGATTTTGACATGGATGAAATTATACACTTGATGTATCATTGCACGGCAACCAGCCACACTTAAATTTTTCCATATTAAATGCTCTCCTTTCTTTTTTATAAATGATGGGTAATTTTTTTTTTTTTTGCGGTATGCGGGCCTCTCACTGTTGTGGCCTCTCCCGTTATGGAGCACAGGCTCTGGACACGCAGGCTCAGCGGCCATGGCTCACGGGCCCAGCCGCTCCGCAGCATGTGGGATCTTCCCAGACCGGGGCACGAATACGTGTCCCCTGCATCGGCAGGCAGACTCTCAACCACTGCGCCACCAGGGAAGCCCAACGCTCTCCTTTCTTTAAACATCAAAAAACTAATAAAGAGTTAATGATCACTACGTGATTGATGCTATCAAAGGTTTGAGTTTTCCAGTAGCTTTACATTGTCGCCCTGTGTGTTTTTTTACAGTGAAGATCACTCACATCCAATGGAAAATGTTAGAGCGTCATGAATTCACATTTTTTAAAATAAGTTTATTTTTTTTAAATTTATTTTTATTTTTGGCTGCGTTGGGTCTTTGTTGCTGCGCACGGGCTTTTCTCTAGTTGTGACGAGCGGGGGCTACTCTTCGTCGCAGCGCGTGGGCTTCTCATTGCAGTGGCCTCTCCTGCCGCGGAGCACGGGCTCCAGGCGCGCAGGCCTCAGTAGTTGTGGCGCACGGGCTTAGTTGCTCCGTGACATGTGGGATCTTCCCGGACCAGGGCTCGAACCCATGTCCCCCGCATTGGCAGGCGATTCTTAACAACTACACCACCAAGGAAGCCCCCATGAATTCACATTCTTCATGGACACGTGTGGTGTTAGTACAACTTTTAGTATTTTACCAAAACGAAGGACATGTAGATTTGCTCCAAGTAATGGCCTGGTTTTCAGGAAACAATAATTAAGTTCTGAATTAAGTCCTGAAGAGTTAGGGAAGCCAGATCCTCCCAGAACCTTTTCTCTCTTTAGGTCTTCCCCATCTCCAGTCAGCCAGCTGGGGTGACGGTACCCGCACCAGGTAAGCCCAAGGGGACCTTTGTGTAAAGAAGCACTCAGGACAGCCATGTGGGAGATCTGACTGGACTCACACCACCTTGGACCAATCGCTGACTGAACTGGGCTGGCAGTAATTGCCAAGGTGGGTTATGGGGTGAAGAAGGTGGATAGAGGTCATTCGTCCAGCCCTGGTGACCTGCAGAAGAACGTGCTAGTCAGGGAGAAAGCAGATGACACGAGTTCCCACTGCTGCATTCATCTTGGTGGACCCTAAACTCGCAGTGATGAAATCCTTCCTTAGTTTTTCTTGTCACGAGCCATGTCTTATCTACAGCAGGAATGTGAACATGTGCTGGTCTCTTCCGAGTGAGACTTTCAGCTCCTAAACCCTCATATTTTTGGATAAATAATCCTAGTTCTCTAGCTTTCCATAGTTCTCTGTCTTTCATCCTTTAGTCATCACTGTGTCTCCCATGCATCCTCCACATCCTGTCTACTTAGGCAGCCAAAACCTCCCCACAGGGTCTGGGCAGTGGACTGATGTGCTGATGTAGCATTTAATGGCCTTTGCTAATCACCTAGTACAGTGTGCTTCTCTCCAGCCTTCTTCTTCTTTTTTTTTTTTTCTCTTTTTGGGCATGAAATTTTAAAAAAACTAATAAAATTAATGTTTGTTCAAAAGCCCACATATTGTATGATTCCATTTATATAAAATGGCCCAAACAGATAAATCCATAGAGACAAAAAGCAGGTTAGTGGTTACAGGGTCTGGGGGAGGTGGGCTTCCGGGGGACTGCTAATGGGAACAAGGTTACTTTTGGAGGTGATAAAATATTGCAGAATTACATAGTGGGAGATGGTTGAACAAGCTTGTGAATATATTAAAAACCACTTGATTATAGACTTTAAAATGCGGACTTTTGTGGTAT
The DNA here is from genome assembly GCF_949752795.1 of Hyperoodon ampullatus. Taxonomy (NCBI): domain Eukaryota; kingdom Metazoa; phylum Chordata; class Mammalia; order Artiodactyla; family Ziphiidae; genus Hyperoodon; species Hyperoodon ampullatus. Next base: position 106,660,862 of record NC_136919.1, read on the forward strand.
GTGAATTATGTCAGTTAAAAGCTTGATGCTTGTTCATTGTAAAGAAGTTGAAAAATAAAAGAGGACATTTAAATTACCTATATAATTTCCTATAACTAATAGTGACACTTTGATGTGTGGGTGGCAGTTTTTGTTGTTTCTGTTTTACGTTTGTTTCATTTTTTTTTCCTTTCGGTTGTTCTTGACCCTTTTAGGGTCAGGAGAAATCCTGTTGGAATCTGCCGAGGCACTAGACCCTGGTCTCACTTGTCCCCATACCACAGGTACACATTTGCTCCTGTTACAGTTTGCTTGTAAATTTTAGGAGGTGCAGCATCTTGAGTAAAGATGGCTGTTCTGCACTGTAGGAGAATGAAGACTGTTAACTTCAGAATGTAAATACTGCCCTTATTTCTCAGGAAGCAACAATAGGGCCTAGTTTTGCTGGAACTTAAGGTGTCAGTTCTAAGGACCGAGGTGATTGGATATCGTGAATTTATTCACACATTTGACTTGCAGAGGAAATGGGCAGGATCTTAGCCACTGTGTGCTTTCACATCTAAGTCCCAAAGCTTGGGGTCCCTGATATTAGCCTGGTGGGCTACTTGAAACTTACCTGTTTTTCCATATATGTAGATGATGCTCTCTTGCTCAAATGCCCAAACTAAATTTTACCTAGGGTAAAAAAATTAAGGCTGAGGAGAAACAAAAAATCAAATTCCAGCATATGTGCTGACCAGGGCAATATATTCAGGGAGAATCTCAGCATTTCTAATGTCGAGAACAACTTTGCATGTCTCTGTGGGGGTGACATCTGCTCATGAGTCAACAGAAGCATTTGGATCACCTCTGGCTCTTCTCCCATGAAGAGTGTGCATGTCCACACCCCGGCTTGGATGCTCATGAAAATACTTACGCTTCCAAACTAAAAGCTTCCTTGGAAGAGCCAGGAACCTTGTGCCCAGTGGAATTGGGCTAATGGCGCTTATTTTTCTTCAGAGTGTATATTTATTTGACTGTTTCACACCATTTGTCAATTTCTAAGCAGTTAATAATTTTTATGCCTCTTTCAGATATGTGTATATAGTACAAGTGTGTTTGATTTCCTGTGGTCTTTCTACATTTAAACAGTGCTGAGTGATGGTATGTGTAACATGCCAATTTAAAATTTCAAACCTCAACTGAACTGCGTTGATTGGCTTACATAGCTTATGCTCGTCCCTGTCCTGTAGCAGCCCCAGATTCTGTCTAGGTTTTAGTGCTAGGACCATTAGCCCTCAATAGAGACGCAGCATCTGATGTCCTCCAGCTGTTTACAATCCACTGAGGAAAATTAAAATATATGCAACTATTAATTCAGAGAATGATGTGATTGCCGTAGGAGAGGTGTACAGTTTGTTTTGGTTTGTTTTGTTTTTAATATTTATTAATTTATTTGGCTGCGTCGGGTCTTAGTTGAGGCATGCGGGATCCTCCACTGTGGCGCGCGGGCTCTTTGTTGCAGTGCTCAGGCTTCTCTCTAGTTGTGGCATGCGGGCTCTAGAGCCCACGGGCTTAGTTACCCCGGGCATGTGGGATCTTAGTTCCCTGACCAGGGATCGAACCCGAGTACCATGCACTGGAAGGTGGATTCTTAACCACTGTACCATCAGGGAAGTCTCTTGGGGCATAGTTTTAAAAGATGTTACTTCTGAATGGTTGATCAAGGACATTTATGAAAGATGGTGCGGGTGCATGGCTTCTGACGGGTGGGTAAGTTTGGACAGGGAGTGATAGAAAGAAGGACTCTACCATAATTGAATGTGAAAAGCCATGGGCCCATTCAGAAATAATGTCTCCTTTGGTTGCTTGGGAACTGGGCCTGAATTCTAAGGGCATTGCAAGCTGATGCGTCGCCTCGAGTGTCCTGTGACTTAGGAACAAGTGGGTAGAGAGGATCAGCTTAGACACACGGGTACCCTTAAGTGTAAACCGGCCAGTGTTGTTTAGCTAAATAATTTGAAGAATCTTGCGTACCTGGTTCTGCCTGAAAATCACTTGTACTTCATTTTTAGACACCAGTTTTTTTGAGCAAGTCCTCATCTTAAGCAGGATCTGAAGTGTCCGGGGGCTTTGTTAATTCTCGTCTCTCATTTGAGAGACAAGTGGGGTGACCCAATATTGAATTATAAACCGCCTTTAATAAATTTTTTAAAATGTGGTAAATACATATAACATAAAATTTACCATCTTAACCATTTTAAATGCACAATTCAGTGGCATCAAGTACATTCACATTGTTGTAAAACCATCACCATTATCCAGCTTCAGAACTTTCTCATCTTCCCAAAATGGAACTCTGTCCCTATTAAACAAACACTAACTGCCCATTCTGCCTCCCCACAATCCCTGTTACCCACTATTCTACTTTCTTTGAATTTGACCACTCTAGGTATCTCATTAATCATATAGTATTTGTTTTTCTGTGTCCGGCTATTTCACTAGGCATAATGTCTTCAGGTTTCATCCATGTTGTAACATGTGTCAGGATTTCCTTCTTTCTAAGCTGCATCATTGTCCATTGTATGTGTGTCCCACTCTTTGATAGGCTTTGATGCTATAAATCCAGATTCATCCAGATGTGTTGTCAGAGTCACCCTTGACTTCGCCATTTCTACCCCCACCTCCAACCAGTGTGACCCAGTCAAGGCCAAGGTATGGGGTGAAAGTCTTGAAGGTAAACTGCGTTGGGATATTGAGAAGGGTCTCTATGAGGCCCCAAACGGTTTCTAGGTCATCAGTCACACCTGCCTGCCCTTCCCCGGCATTCCAGGACGGGGGACCCATGACTCTGTGTTGTATTCCCACTTGAACAGACCAGATCTGTTCCTGCTATTGGTGTTTATGATTTGGGGGTGGCTGCTCCCTCTGACACAGCCTCTGAGGTGTGGGGTTGCGATTGTCATAAGGATCAGAAGCTTCTGTCCTTACAGTTATGGGTAGATCAGTTCTTGGCTGCTGGCTGCCGGTGGGTCTGGAGGCCGGGAGGGGAATGAGCTGCTGAAGAAACCCTCCAAGTCTGAATTTATTCAGAATTACCAGGGGCCTCTATTTGGAGGGCCACCTGCTGACTCTGGCTCCAAAGTGTCTAATTTTGCCAGCCCATGTTTTAATCTCTCTCTCTTTCCCTTAATGAAACTTCAGCCACATGTTTGCTTCCTCCATATGGGCCGCAAAGCATTTGCACTTTGTTGTTCTTGGGATAAAGCAAGAATCACTTTTGCTGTTGTATCAAATCTGATGCTAGAAAAGCCCTCTGGAAGTTACCATAACACCTTATCCCTCTAGGTTTTCTATACAGTGGGGAGTTTTGCTAAAACTTTATTGTCTCTGCATGAGAAGCAGAGTAAAGGTCCTGAAGGGAAATCTCAGTAATGTGTGTGCTGTGCTCTTTTTGCACAGGGCAAGCAGAGGTTCCCGACCCGAATGACCCTTTGGGACAACTGGATGGACATGACAGCCCTATTCCAACTCTAAAAGGTAAATTGTGAAGTGCTCTTTGAATGTAAGTGTTCGAAAGTGTTTTCATAGTACCAGGTAGAGGGCCTCACAGTGCCATTCTACTCAAGGCTTGGCCTGATGAAATGGATGGTCAGGGTCCCCTGTGGCCCAGTGCTGCCCCATGGGTGGGTGTGAAGTCGAATCCAGCCTCTGTATCCCAACACTGAATCAAATCTCGGAGACACCCTCCCTATCCCACCCCTCTAGGTGGTCACAAAGGGTGGGAGGGAGGGAGACGCAAGAGGGAAGAGATACGGGAACATATGTATATGTATAACTGATTCACTTTGTTATAAAGCAGAAATTAACCCACCCATGTAAAGCAATTATGCTTCAATAAAAAAAAAAATCTCGGAGACAGAGATTTGGGTGAAGTAGAAAAGAATAGATTTATTGCTTTGCCAGGCAAAGGGGGCCACAGCAGGCTAACAGCCTCAAAACTGTGTGTCCCAACCTGGAGGGGGTAGTGAGGAGTTTTATATAATGGTTCAAAGAGGAGGGTGTGATCAGCTCCTGGACATTCTTCTGATTGGTTGGTGGTGAGGTAAGTGGGAGTCAGCATCATCAACCTTCTGGTTCCAACTGGTCTGGGGTCTTCATGCTTTAGAGCAGCATACCTTTCACTTCTCCCACCAGGTGGGGGTTTCCGTTTCTGCAAAACAGCCCAAAGATATTGTTATGTGTATCCCTTGAGGGGGAACCAGGACCCTGCCCCAAGGCTGCACTATTGTTTCTTGACTGTTCCTCCCTTGTCTCCGCATCCTCTCCCTTCCCTGATTAACAACTGTTGGAACTGCCCATTGGAACTCAGGGAAGGTCATGGAGGCTGAGTGAAGCTTATTTCCTGTAATCAAGAAATGGGGGGGCACAGGCGTTTGTCCCCAGGAACCCCACAGGGTCCTGCTTAGTATCCGTGCAGTGGCCTGCCTCCCTCCACATCTGTGTCTCTTGACGCAGTTGTGAGGGCACTGAGGGCTGGTTGGAGCTAGTCAGAAGACTGTGGGTGGGTGGGAGACAGATGGCCACTGGAGGGAGGAAGGGGCTTTGGGGATGTTTCGTGGGCCTGAGTGGAGCCTTAAGAGCTGGACTCCTGGCTTGGCCACGAAGTCTCCTGAGGACAAGCGGCAATCTTCTGGGCTTATTGTTGAGGTTTAATTGTCCAGACTAGGGGGCATCTCAGGCGGGCAGGTGGCCCTCCTCCAAAGGATCACCAAAGACCATGTTCTTTGTCTTGTTGCTCCGGGCTTTCCCAGAGGTCACTGTAAGGGTTACTGTTCACTTGGCACTCTTTGTTGGCATCTTATATTTGTAGAGTCGGTAGACCCCATTTCCTGTGATGCAGCCCAGTCACTTGAGGAAATGACAATTTTCCTGCTTCATCCGCTGTCACCATATTGCCTTAGATTATTGCCTCAGTCAGCTTGAGTTGCTGCAACAAAACACCACAGACTGGATGGCTTAATCAACACATATTTATTCCTCACAGTCCCAGAGGCTGGAAGTCCGAGATCAAGGTGTCGGCATGGCCAGGTCCTAGTGAGGGCACTCTTCCTGGTTTGTAGGCAGTGCAATCTTGCTGTGTCCTCACAGGGAGAGAGATCGGGCTCTGGTTTCTTCCTGTCTTATAAAGTTTCGGATCCCTTCCTGGGGGCCCCACCCTCATGACCTCATTTAACCCTAATTACTTCCCAATGGCCTCTCCTTCAAATACTGTCACACATATGGGGTTAGGGCTTCAACATGTGAATCTGGACGGACACAGTTCAGTGTATAACAATTAACGATTAAAACAACCACTTCATTTCTGTTTAATTTCTTTTTTAAAGCATTATTCAGAACCCAGAAATCCATATTAGTTTCTCAGCCCCTTGCACATTGAGGGTCCCTGTGTCCCCTCAGGAATGTGTTCACCTCCACGTGTCCAAGGCCGGGCCTCCTGGGGATTGAGCAGCAATGACCCAAGTCCACCAGTCTCAGCCGAGTTGACTAGATGTCTCTCTGTGTCCTGAAATGGCCTCTTGGGGTCACACAGGGAGCTGCTCCCTTCTGGCCTCAGAACAGTCATTTAAATCAACAGAAATAGAGTCACAGATGTAGAGAACAAATTTATGGTTACAAGGGGGGAAAGGGGGTAGGAGGGATAAACAAGGAGATTGAGATTGACACATACACACGACTATATATAAGATAGGTAACTAATAAGGACCCATTTTATAGCACAGGGAACTCTACTCAATACTCTGTAATGCCCTACATGGGAATAGAATCTAAAAATGAGTGGATATATGTATATGTATAACTGACTTACTTTGCTGTACACCTGAACTAACACAACACTTAAAACAACTATACTCCAATTAAAAAAAAAAAAAAAGAGTGCGTGGATCTACATGCTGTTGGTAGTGCCTGGTGTCTGGGGGCTCCTTGACAAGGATTTTCCTCTTTAGTATGTTATGCAGTAAATACACAAGTTAGTTTCCTCAGTCGACCGCAGTCCTACTTTGGTCACTGTGACCTTGCTTGTTAGGGGAGAGCCTCTACTGGGACAGGGATGCGTTCCCCAGGCAGACCAGACCTGGTCTCTGGAAGCTTGTGTACAATGCTGGGCCTCAGGAGAGGTTTCTTAGGAAGAAAGATACGTTTTGATGGTTAGATTCTGAAATCACGTCTCACAAGTGTGACTGAGCCCGAAGTCGAGACAGCCCGCACAGATTTCCTGACTGCTCCGTACCAGGCACTGTGTGAGGCTGGGCACACACTGGTGATGAAAACAGGTGTGTCTCTGCCTCTGAGAGTTTACTGGACTGGGGAATCGGCATCGTAAGGGAAAACTGTTAAGTTATAAAACTAGGTGTCGTGACGAGTAGTCTGAAGGAAGAAATGAGGGCGTGGTGAACTGGAAGGAAAGGAAAGCGTGTCTTGGTTTAAGGAAAGGATGTCGTGCTGAGGTCTGAAGAGCTGACATTCGCTAAAAGGAGGTGGGGGGAGGGTGTGTCTGGGCCCAAGGCAGAAGCCTGTGAAAAGACCCTGAGGCCAAGAGGACTCGGTGTCCTGGGGCAGCTGGGAGAAGGTGGGGGCTTATGGGCTGGGGGAGCTGAGGTTGGAGAGGTTTTTGGGTCCAGTACCATGGCCATCGGCCACGTGTGGGTCTTTAAATTTAAGTCAATTAAAATTAAATAGAATTGACTCCAGTTCCTTGGTCTTACTAGCTATATTTCAAGCGCTCAGGGGCCACCTGTAGCTAGAAGCCACCATGATATGGGCAGTACAGGTCTAGAGCATTCCATTATCAAAGAAAGTTCTGTTGGGCAGCCCTAGGAGAGCGTGCACAGCTGTTAAGATGGCAGGAGAAAGCTCTGTTTCATCGTAAGAGACACCCTTCATTCTGGAAAGCCTGGGACCTGGTGTAACCTGATTGACTCTCTGTGAAGATCTCCCTGGCAGCTCTGGAGGATGATGGAGCGGAAGTGGAGGGGAATTAGGAGGGAGGTGTGGCTGGGTAAATAGGTGGACGAGCCACAGTAACAGCCTAAAATCCAACCTGCAGTCATTCCGTGGACGCTAATATTCCCTTGGGAAAACGTGCTCTGGGGTTGTGTTTAGATGTGCAGACCTCTCCCTCCAGGCAGAGTGGGGCCTCCTTGTGGGCATGGGCTGGGTGGGGTGTGCAGGGGCCGGGAGGGAGTGCTGCACTGGCTACCGCTGTTCTTCAAGCCGAGTGTTCACAGCTGCCCTAAAGGAGGCAGAAGCAGCCACTGGAGTCTTGGTCCACTTGGTTGGAAGATGCATTTGCTAGTCGAGGTGCTGAAATGACCATGGGCTGAACGGTCATAGAAACTTTATCGCCAGCTAGCCATAAGCTCCAAACGTCAAAATCAGTCAACTTCAGTGGCTTGGGTGGGATTCCTTGACCTCCTTTTTGGTATTTGAGCAACTTCTCAAGCCTAGAACAGGATGCTTTCTAATGTCCTCTGCTTAGTTGGGATTGGATTGCCTCTTGATTTTGTTAACCTACTTGTGATTGTGTTACAACTGTGTGCACATCAGTGTGTGTGCAGGGCTGAGGGGAGTTTCAGTTAGAGTTTGGAAGCTTCTCCAGGGCACAGAAATACCAACTGCAGAAGTTAACTTGTCAAGCGGGTGTGCGTGTGTGTGTACACGTGTCTGTGAGCATGTGTGCACGCTTGTAAAAAGGCAGTAAAAAAGGATGCAGAAGACCACAGCAAGCTGGGCCCCTTTTCTGTGGTGGCAGCACCGGATAGTGAAGCATGGTGAGTGCAGCGGTCCGTGCTTGGCTTGGCCAGAAGACAGGCCTGGATTGGGTGGCGCTCCACCATCCTGTTGGGGTCTGGGCACTGCTCTCAACCACATCTCACCCCCAGCCACTGGAGGGATGGAAGGGCTTAGTGTATAGCTCTCACCCAAAAAGCAGTGGCTGGCTGCTGAGGCCATTTGTCATTATCACAGTTATGATTTTCAGTGTGTCCATCAGTTTCTAGGCATCGAGACCACAGCAGCCCCTCAAGGACAGGAGCCTGTGAATGGCCCCCCAGGGAGACCCAGGGGCCCCAGTTATTCCCTTGCAACCCAATTCTCTAGTCCTGTCGTGCGATTTTACTTCCTTATGGGTTATGGCTCTTGCACAAATGAGGACTCAGTCCACTCTTCCTTTCTGATCCCCCGACCTCCTTCTCGCACCCTCAGTGATGGAAGGAACTGGCCTGGCAATGCCAAACTTATTATTCCACGCATTTTTTTTGTTTAAAGAGCTGCAGGGAGCGTTACTACTTGGCCACATTTGGCTTAAATCATATATAAAAAATAATAATAGCCGAATGGACTGTATGAGCTATTTCTTTAACCCAGTTACCATTTATGATGCCCACGCATCTGTAAAATTGCAGGCAGGTGGAAACGGCCAGCGGGCCAGTCTGTCACCAAGGAAAACAGGATCTGAGAATTAGTTACAAGCGTAGAAAGCATTTGAGTTCAAGTGCACTGGGCCAAGATTGAGCACTTAACATATAATTGGTGGTTGGTATTCAGAGGGAGAGAGATCCCAGAGTCTAGAAGGAAAAAATGAATACAAAAGACACTGTGATTTACAGCTGAAACGTTTGCCTGAAATTTCTCTATTCCAAAGTACTGTCACTGTTAGGACTGAAGGCTTATGACTCTGGTTATAGTGATATTTAACAGAAGTTTTATATTCTTTGCTATATTAGACACACTATTTATTATTATTATACTTACAAGAGTGTGCCTTTGGCCTAGAAACCATTTGCTCTTTTGTTCCAAGGCTGTCTTTTAAATGCATATGTAACGCATCTCCGGTTTTGTAAAATCAGTACTTTGGAATGTGTGTGGGAAGTGGATCATTTCTGAGAGCCCGGACGGGTGGTACTCATCTTGTTCGTCCTGCAGCCTCCAAAAATAGACTCGCTTGCTTGTGTCTCCTGTCTTAGGAGGAGGGCTGCTCATCATCCCCACTGAAACCAGAAGGGGATTTCCTGACTCTCCCCACTTGAGGGTGTGTTGCAATCAGAGGTGATCCGAAGGGCATTCTAAATCACAGGGCCGGAGTCGATGCCTTACTCACCAGGCTGCCCACTGCTATTTGTGACACGCTGTGCTGCAGCGCTGAACTAAAATTTCCTGGGACAGAGAAAAAAAAGCCATCAACAGAGTCCACCATGTTGGCGTGAAGACGATGCCTGATGTCTGTGTACTGGGCGCCTGGTTCCCGATTCACATAGGACGCAAGGATTGATTAGCATATATGTTGGGTGCATTTCTGTTTTATTCTGGAACTCTTGGTGTGTGTGTGAATGTGTGTGTGATTGTTTCCTGCAGTTTACTAGAGAGTGAGGGTCTCCAGGGCTGACGGGGTAAACTTGAAAACAGCACCCTGCTTGCAGACACAGTTAGCATTAAGTCTGTGGCTGGAAACTGGGCACCTCCCCTCTGGGTGTCCCCTGGCTGGTCATGGAAACCTGGGGCTCCCCCAGACAGTGAGCGGAGGGCCTAAAATGTTGCCCCACTTCCTCTGGACAGAGGTAACATGGGTTCCCAGGCTCTGATCCCTGGCCACTTTCGAGGTGAAGGCTGCTCCGTTGAGCTCCCCTGATCCTCCTGTGAATTTGCAGAGCCCATTGGGCTGCCCGGGATCTGGACAAACTCAGCCGTGTTGGGAGAAAGCCTCAACCTACAGATGAGAGATTTCGAAATATACACAGTCATGTTGTCCAGGGCGGGTTGGGTGGCACGGGAGCTCATACATGTGCACGGGAGCCCACTCTGGGGAGGGCGGGACGCACCCTGCTTCCAGGAGCATGAGGCCAGTCTCTGCCTCCAAGCCTTCCTCTCTGCTTCTCCTTCTCATGTCCCCCACTCACTCTCCCAGGGTAGCTGCTGGAGACCTACACTTCAGCTGGGATATAGTCACAGCAACTGGTGGCCACTGTCTGGCTGGACCATCCATTGTTGTCCCTATTAAAGGTGACAGAGAGGCAGTCATTCTTCTTCAGCCCACTGAGTTTGAGCACCAAACTGCAGGGGGCTTGTTCATGTGTGCTTGTCTAACGTCTGTCCCAGGTGTGTGCGTCTGTGTGTGTGTGTGTGTGTGTGTTTCTCTCCCTATGACCCACCCCTGAAATGCACCAACTCCTATGTACTCCCAGCCACCTGGTTTTTATGTGTGCTTCTCTCTCTCTGAGCCTGCCCATGCCTGCATCTGGTTTTCTGGGTCTGGGTCTGTCTTCCTATGCCTGAACCCTCCACGTGTGTGTGTGTGTGCCTGTGCGTGTGAATGTATCTGTGTCCCTGTCCCTTTGAAAGGATGTGGGTGTCACCCTGTTTGTCAGATGGTCTCCTTCCTTCTCCCTCTCTTCTGCTTTTCTTCCTCAATCCCTCGAGCCCCCTGCAGTATTTTCCAAGGGCTGTCATAACAAAGTACCACAAACTAGGTTCCTTAAACAACAGAAATTTATTCTCACAGTTGTGAAGGCCAGAAGTCCAAAATGAAGGTGTTGGCAGGGTTAGTGCTTTTTGGAGGCTCTGAGGGAGAAACCGTCCATGTCTCTGAGCTTCTGGCATTGCCAGCAGTCCCTGCAGTTCCTGGGTTTGGGGCCGCATTACTCCAATCTCTGCCTCTGTTTTCACATGATCTTCTCTGTGTCTGTATCCAAATGTCCCTCTTTAAAGGACACCAGCCTTTGGATTAGCACCCACCCATATGTCCTCATCTCAATTTGGTTACATCTGCAATGACTCAATTGCCAGGTAAGGTCACATTCACAGGTTCCAGCACCTCTATCTCACTGGGGGACACAGTTCAACCCACAGCACCCTGTTCTCCGCCAAACACTGTTACTTAACGTTTCTCCATCTCTCAGGTCCTTTAATTTCATTTCCCCCGTTTTTCTCTGATTTCCATCCTTTCTAGTCTCACACCCTCCTCTGACCCTGTTGCTGCCCCTGGTAAGCTCTCCTCCTCCAACTCTTTCTGCTGCTGGTTCTGTGCAGAGTGCTAGACAGCTCAGCAGGAAGGTCTGAGCCCCGGCCACTGCCCCTGATGGATTTATTGGCCTGTAAATACTTCCTTCTGGGAAGAGCAGCTTTTTCCTCTGTGCCAGCTCTCAGGGTCCCTTCCTCACGGGCCCTTCTAGGCAGGTTGTTTTATTTCCCACCAATCAAAGCCCTGTGACCTCATGACCCTAGTACACATGGCTTTCCTTATCTCCTCCCAGGCTAGTCAGTGTGATCTGGTAAACAAGCAGATCCTCAAACACCTTAGTCATTTGACCAGGTTGGTGAATATGTGGATGGTCAGTTGGGGTAAAAAAAAAAAAAATCGTTAATCATTGACCTGACTGTGAGGTCAGGAGTGGTGTCCGCTGGAAACAGCTTCTCTGTTACCTCTGCCTTTAGTATTTCATGCTTGGACTAAGCTCCACTGTGTAGAGTTTAGGGGCAAGCAGAGAGCTGGCCTGGGCATCAGGGAGATGGAATGCATTAGCATCAGTTGTTAAAGTGACCCTGCTGTGAGGAAGGGGAAACCCTCTTGGATAATCAAAAGGGAAAACTTCTGTTCTCCTCTCTTAATGCTGTGGCGGGCTGACCGGATCCAAGGTAGCAGAATTTGCGGTCGCCCATGCCTAGCTCCTCCTGGCCTGTTCAGTTGCATCTGGAGAGGTTTGGGGCAACTCTAAAGGAAGCCTTTGTGAGCTAGAGGAGAACTTAGCAATGGCCAGTACAAATGCCATATTTCACGCGGAAAGGAAATGGAGCTGAGAGGTGAAAAACTGGCTGGTAATTAAACACCAAGGGAAAAAGCTATATTGTGCTTAGTCTTCAGAGAATTTTCTTTCTACTTTCATTTCGGCCTCCAGCAAATGAATGATGGTTGTAATGGTGGGCCAAACTCACTTGGCCTCCCTCGGATTTAAATTACATACAAGTGCTCAATAAAATATTCGTAAAAGATGTAAATGCTTAGATGAACTTGCAAGAGAGATGGAGAAATGCCCAGGAGCCAGGAATAGGAAGGAAACAGAATTGTGATAGCCCTGGACTGCCAAGGCAGGAACCACGCAGGTGGTTCCACTATGTTTACAGCCATGGAGAACGGCCCAGTTTTCCTGGGAAAAAGTTTAACTGAGACAAAGAGTTGTATTCTGCAGGTGTTGTGCAGTTATGACGTGAGCTTTCCAATGGTGAGCTCTTCAGCGGTGTCACCTTGTGGCCATCGGGCAGATGTGGATGCATCCATGGGCTCCAGAGTAGAATGAGCACCAATAAGACGAGGATACTTTGGCAAAAGATGGTGCAGGCAAAGGGTAGCTACAGACACATCAATCTTCAGTGTTTTGACGCTGGAATAGCTTACACTAGAGAGGATACCCAGAAGTAGAAAATCCTGATTTTGGGATTACATGAAATAACTAAACATGCTAAAGTTACTGATTTCACTGGAATTGGATGTACTACATTTCCTTCAATCAGGAGAAATAAGGGGTTGAGAAAAAAAATCAAGTTTGGTTTTAGAAAAATGAAGGAATTTACATTTTTTATACCTTAACATAAGGCCTATGAAATATCACCCCTGCTATAGAAACTATTCTGCTTGGCTTAGTTACATCAGAAGACTTGGGTTTCAATATCATGCCAGAAGGCAACCCATGAGGCAGAGATCAGAGATGTTGTAGATAAGGCCCCGTGGCTAAGTCCTAGGAGACCTAAGGAAACGGGGCAATTTTCATTCATTAGCCCAGGAGGGTGAGAAGAGGGCTTGCCTGAAGGCTGGTTCGAGGTGGGAAACACAGAAGGCTTTCCCATGAGAAATCAGACTTGGACCCACACCTCAGGAAACCAAATCTACATTACCAGAATGTTGTGGGGGAATCCTGAGCCCAAGAATCAACATGAACATTTGACACTGCCTGCTGCAGGAACCCAGTCCTAAAGGGATTCCCACAGAAAAACCAGCCCTGCAGTGAAAAATTACAAAGTACACTCAGAGAGGCCCAGGATGAGTGATGAGCTATAAACAATGAAGCCAGAAGTATTAAAGATAAAGGAAGAAAAAGCAGTGGTGGGTTTGAAAAGGAACCAAAGAGACCTTCTAGAAATGAAAAATGTAGTAGACGAAATGAGAAAACTTGATGGACAGTAGATTGTGCTTAGCTAAAGATTATAAAAGGACAGGAAATGTAAAAGTAGGTGAATAGTTTGGAGGAATCACATAAAGAAATTCAGCATATATCAAGAAGGAGATTTCAAAGGAGTCATAAAGGGGAAGGGAGAAACAATATTTCATGAGATACTGGTAGAGAATTTTACAGAATTGATGGAAGGCATGATGTTGGAAATGAGGCGGAGGCCCGCTGAGGCTAAAATAAAACTAAATTCACAGCTCGTGATACTTCGGAATGACAAAGACAAGGGGAAATATGAAAAGTAGCCGAAGAGGGGAAAGATCAGATTACCCACAAAGGAACAGCAGAACTTGTAACAAAACCACAAAAGACAGAGGACAGTACTGTAATTGTCAGTCTAGAATTCTGTACCCAGCTAAGCTATTATTCAAGTGTGAAAGTAAGAGGTATTTTCGACCAAGAGTAAGAGTGTTTACAACCTCAGTCCTTTACCCAAAGAGCGGATGAGAATCAGGAAGAGCTCAGTTGAACCAGGAGGAAGGAGTGAGATGCAGGCAGACTTGGCAAGGAAAGAACTTGGTAACCAGGTTGGCAACTCTAAAGAAAATCTGTTAGTAAAAATCATCAGTAATAATGACCCCTGGGGATGTACAAATGGAGTATAACTAAACCCTGGGAAGCCATGACTCAAATCTCTGGTGGCTGGGGGGGTGATTGCAGCTCACAGCATTTCAAGGTGCTTGTATTTGGTTGTATTTGGGAGACTTTGTCAAATTAGGTATGCCTATAAAAAGTAGTAAAGCTAGCCACTTGAGCCCAACTTTCAAACAAGTAATGGGAGAATAAAGAAAAAAAAATGAGTAGAAAATAGGAAGAGAGAATTAAGAAGCAAAATTAACACTTTAAAAATAAACCCATCAGGGCTTCCCTGGTGGCGCAGTGGTTGAGAGTCCACCTGCCAATGCAGGGGACACGGGTTCGTTCCCCGGTCCGGGAAGATCCCACATGCCGCGGAGCAGCTGGGCCCATGAGCCATGGCCGCTGAGCCTGCGCGTCCGGAGCCTGTGCTCCACAACAGGAGAGGCCACAACAGTGAGAGGCCCGTGTACCGCAAAAAAAAAAAAAAGAAAAAAAAGTTGTTAGCTCAAAAATAATGAATATTGAAGAGGAGGCAAGAGGAGATAGGAGCAGTATGAACTTTGGAAACAAAAAGGCTATATTATTGTTATTTGAAGAAAATCTACATAGAAAATCTAAGACAATCAACTCAGAAACTCTTATAACTAAGGTAGTTCAGTGAAGTGGCAAGATAAAAGAAAAATATACATAAGGGACAGAAAAACGGCCTCCCAAAGGTGTCCATGTCCTAAGTCCTAGAACTCAGAACATGTCACCTTTCACAGAACAGGGACTTGGCAGGTGGGACTAAGTTCAGGATTTTGAGATGGGAAATGATCCTGGATGATCCAGGTGGGCCAGTGTCATTACAGAGGTCCTTATAAGAGAGAGACAGGAGGGTCAGAGTCACTCAACAGAGATGTAATGATGGAAACAGAAGTTGGAGTGATACAAGGAAGGCACCATGAGCCAGGGCATGCAGGTGGCCTACAGAAGCCAGGAAAGGCAAGGAGAAAGACTCCCCCAGAGCCTCCAGAAGGAATACAGCCCTGCTGACACATTGATTTTCGGACCTCATACCTGCAGAGCTGTATGATAGTAAATTTGTGTTGACTCACGCTGTTTGTGCTAACATGTTACAGCAACAACAGGAAATTAGTACAATACATAGAAATATAATAGTTTTCCTATAATAAATGCAGTTCTCTCTCCATCATCCTATCCCAGTTTTTAAATGGAACTTATCAGAATGGAAGAGAAATAGCCATGAAATTGAGAAACTTGCCCCCCCGTCAAAGTAACATTTGTTATTCTTGATGTCAAAATGTATTTCAGTCATCATAATTTAACGCATGTGACTTTGACATAGCAACAGGCCAAGAGCAGTGGGGTGGGGGGCAAGGTTAGAAATGAATAGAGGCATCTGGGAACACCCTCTGTGGAGGTGACTTTCTGGCAGAGAATTGACTTATGAGAAATAGAAAAGATCAGAGGACTAGGGGTTCTTGGCTGACTGCACAATGAGGGATCAGTTGGGTGTGTTTTAGGAAGAACAAGGGACCCCCTTCCCTTCCAGTGGGGGAGAATGTGGGAAGGGAAAGAACATTCCAGAAGCCTTAATACCATGGGTATAAATTAGCTTTTCTTCATTATCTGTCTTTCTGATTTCTTCCTGAAGGCTCACTTTTACTCACCTGCCTAGGGAGGGAGTTATGAATGTATGAATTTACCATGTTATCGACCCATAGTTTTGGTCTCTCTGAGCTTCCTGCAGAGCATGAAGGAGGCTGATTCAAGGCCTGAGTCAGGACACGGGTGCCGTCTGTGGACATCCTGCCCTTTTGTCCACTCCCAGCTGGACAGGCCTCTTATATGCCAGTGCACTCAGAACCTCCCCAGGTATTCTTCCCGGTCCTCCCGTGCCCTCCAGCGATGCTTCTCAGTGTTGTTTCGGGTCTGCTCTAAGTTCATTCTTGGATGGGTTTCGTTCACTGGAGTTGTTGCTTTTCTTTCTCCTCGGCGCTTCAGAGCAGAGACTCTTAGCTCGGGCTGCACGCTTAAGAGTTTTGACAAATGGCGCAGCTGGATGTATATGATAAGCTTCCAGGTGACCCCAATGTGAAGACACTGTTGAACCCCACTGGTTTAGACGGTGTAGGATCGAGAAGAGTTGTCAAGAACTCCCCACGTGGACTAGATCACTTCACTAGATTCTCCTTCGGTTTTTGTAGATTGAGGAAGGTGTGGCTTCAGGAGTGAGTGTTCATCTGGTTGAGAGTGAAGGGAATCGGGATAAATGGGGGAGGAAATCAGTGGAAGGCTTACCCCGGGGTCTGAGCAAAACTGAGGGTGGTTGCCAGCACTCTGGGAAGGATGCTTTCAAGAGAGTGGCCCCCTTCGCCTTTGCCTGACACCTCCACCTCCCCTCTACCTGCTTGTCCGTGATTTGTTCACCTGGTCTCACCTTGCCCATGCCTCCTCAGCAGGCATTTCCTGACCCCAGGACTACACTTGTAATGCTGTGCAACCATCACTGCTCTCTAGTTCCAGACATTTTCATCACCCCAAAGTGAGACCCCATACCCATTAAGAGTCACTCCCTAATTTCCCTTCCCCCAGCCTCTGGCAACCACTAATCTATTTTCTGTCTCTGGATTTACCTATTCTGTACATTTCACATAAACAGAGCCAAGAGTGCTTTAAAGATTAAATCAACTGTGTAAGGTGCTTGATTCCAGCACCTGTGGATTTCTTTAGTCCTTGTTAGCTAGTGTTGATAACGCATCGGAAAGGGAAATACCAGCACCATCTCTGGATTAAGCCTAATAGATGGTTTCACAGCGCCCTACCCGGTGGGACAAGGTTAACATCAGGGCCCTCTGTGCCCACAGGGCGTGCAGACCAGGCACGAGCCCATCTGCCCTATTCTGCATTTCTCAAAAAGGAGCCCTCCTGAGGCACACGGAAAGACTAAGTCTAAACTGCTGTCAATTTGTCAGTCAGGGGTGTAGGAGAAGCTGTTGGTGGGAACAGTGAAGAAGAACTCCACGTTTCCATACCCATTCGATGTAAAAAAGGTATTCTTGAAAAGAAGTGGACACTAAGGGTCTATATTAGAGTAACTGGACAGTCCTGGACTCTCCCCAGGTTTCCTTCTAAGTTGTACAGAAGGAGCTGTCTCCTTAACTTTCTCCTGTGAATGCTTCCCTCCCTTTCTTCCCTTTCTAGACAAATGTTTTTTCCATGTTGAAGAAGATCCTTCTATATCTTTCAAGACTTTTAGCCGATCGATGGAGACGTCCCAAGTTGATGTATGCAAATGGAGGAAGGCAGTAGCAGAACTACTCTCAAGCCAGTCCCCCAAATGGATGAGATAAGAGCCAGCAGCGACCACCCTGTCTCGGCCCTCAGAACCCCTGGGCCTGCTCCTGTTAGGTTTTTGCTAGTCAGCTTGGAGACACAGATCCTTACACTCTGCCTTTACACGAAGCCATTGCCTGTGTCTCCCAGGAAGCCATGGTTTGTCAAAGGCCTTTGGAAAAACTGTCATCAGGGTAGAGATGAGAATTATAATTAAACTTATGCCAGGAAGAAGAGATCATGGTGATTTAATCTGTCATTTGCTATTTTAAATTATAATTTGATGACTATTTTATAGGCCCTACTGTGCATTTTAGTGTTATGAGACCTTAATGAAGCACTTGAATCTTAAGCAACTTGTAAGTGCTTGGACTCTGGCCAGAACATAGTGAAACAATGTGTTCGCTGTAATCTGGGCAGCCCGGATTATTCCAAAGTAACCACTTCAGAATGTCAAATCAGATCTCATTTTGTTTTCAAAGATGCCGGGTCTAGTGCAGGAGCGTCAGGAATGCAGGTCTCTCCAAGTTGAGCTTGTGCTGTTAATGAACAGCCCTGACATCCAAGATGTCACCCTGCTTGATTCAGCATCTTTTCAGGGGTTTGTCATCGACATTTTAGTTACCTCCCAGCTTTGTGTCATCAGTAAGAATTCTCTTCCTCAACTTGAGTGCACTGAGAAAGGGGTTGGCTAGCAGAGAATCAAGGTAGAACCTACTGATGTTGTTAAAAATATTCATAAATAGTTATCAGTACTAGTTAGTGACACCTCTCTAGACCAGTATCTATCCACTCTCCCCTGTGAAGGAAAACCGTCCCTTCATCTTGAAATTCACAACCTCCCACCTCCTCAGCTATCTCCTGTCACCCAACATCTGAGCCATCAACTCATCCTGTGAAACTCATCCCCAGCGTCCACTAGAAATCCTATAATTTTTCATCCAATTAAATCAGTAATACAGATAGGTGCCATCTTTCAATGTTTCACTTCATTAAAAAAGAAAAAAGGAATAGGGACCAACCAAAAATCAAGCCAAAAGATTGAGAACTTGAATATGCTCTATAGGCTGTTTCGATTGCTCTATTATCTTGGTTTTGTCTGTAGTAAGTTCATCTCCTGAGGATTGTCTTGTCTGTCTAGCCTTAGTGGGTTTTTTTGGTGTTGGAATTTTAGTGTGCATGTTTATCTTGACAGAGAGTATCCCCCAGCCCCTGACCTACACCACACACACACACACACACACACACACACACACACCCCTCCCCCTCCCCACTGCTGTCTGCCTTACTTCCTCTTGTTCCCAGTGGCCTTTGTCACCAGCTGAGAAGCTCTTGCCTGTAGTTGAACTGGAACCCCACGTTCCTGGGCAGTGTATTTCCAGCCCCACTAGCTCTGTATTTCAGGTACTTTTAGACTCTGCTTTCCTCCCTGTGTGCGAGCCCTGGACGGCTTCTTCCTCCTCCTGCCCTGGGTGCAGTGGGCAGCAACACTCAAACTTGTTATTTTTGTTCTGTTCAGACCAATGATTAGCTTGTGTCTGAGGATATCTCTGTGTTGTCCCATGCTTTCTTTTTCTACTTCCCTTATTGCGGCTTGTGCTTGATGGTGTGGTAGAGGGAGGGTGGACTTTCTGAATATGAATTTGCATCATAAATTTAGGGAGATTAGATTTAGTGCTTTCAAAAAGAAGTAAAGCTGATCCTCATTATTTGCAGATTCCATATTTGCAAGTTTGCTTATTTCCTAAAATGTATTTTTAATCCCAAAATCAGTTCTCACAGCACTTTCATGGTCATTCATAGACATGCCCAGAGCAGTGAAAATTTTGAATTGCCCAATGCACACATGCACACATTCCCAGCTGAGCCTGAACAAAATGACACTCTGCCTAATGTCCCAACTCATACTGTAAACAAATTGTCCTTTTTGTGGTCTATTTAGTCCCATGTTTTTTGCATTTTTGTACTTTTTGTTGGTAATTTGCCATTTAAAATGCCCCCAGTAATGGTGCTGAAGTGCTGTCTGGTGTCCTAAGCCACAAGATGTGCCTTATGGAGAAAGCATGTGTGTTAGATAAGCTTCCTTCAGACACAAGTTATTGGTCTGTTGGTCGTGAGATCAATGTTAATGAATCAACAATACTTATTAAATAAGGTGTCTTTAAACAGAGCACAATAAAACAAGGTTCTTTATTGATCAATTGATTAGAATGCTGTGACCAGAGGCTCACAGGAACCTAACCCTGTGTTTCCCCAGGAGCAGTGAGTCCGTATTCTCTCATTCAGTGTTTGAGACAACATTCTAGAACAAAATTACCCCAAATAACGAGAATGGGCTATACCTATGTGAGAGAAAAATCAAAACCTTCCCCAAGCAGTTCCAAGAAGGAGCCCCAGGCAGTCCTCTCTCCCAGCCCTCACGGACGTTTGCTCCTCTCTGACTGTTCTCCTTTGCAGGGTACTTTCTGAATTTTCTGGAGCCGGTTAACAATATCACCATAGTCCAAGGTCAGACAGCAATTCTGCACTGCAAGGTGGCCGGAAACCCGCCGCCCAGCGTGCGGTGGCTGAAGAACGACGCCCCGGTCGTGCAGGAGCCCCGGCGCATCATCATCCGCAAGACGGAATACGGTTCTCGGCTGCGGATCCAGGACCTGGACACGACGGACACCGGCTACTACCAGTGCGTGGCCACCAATGGGGTGAAGACCATCACCGCCACTGGCGTCCTGTTCGTGCGGCTCGGTGAGTGGGGACAGTCCCCGGTGTGTTGCTTATCAGATAGGAAAGTCCCCAGCCACCGAGCAGCAGATTAATTTGCGGTTTGAAACTGAACACACACAAGTCAGCAGAGAGGAAATCAATAAAACCCTTCCCCGAGGTCTTTCCCATTGTGCACGAGGTCCTGGCTTAACCTGTTACCCATTTACTAGTAATAAAAGAAAACAGACGCAGATGGAGAGGTCTGTAAACCTGGAGTGCAGAACATAAACTCAGGCAGGCTATGTGTCAGGAGGTCACCCCACGGGGAGGCTGGCCACGCACGCTTCAAGCCCAGGCGATCCAGACAGGCACCCACCCACCCACAGAAACCCAGCCCAGCCCAGAGGATGGGCAGGGAGCAGAGTGTGAGGACAATTTTGTACTCTTGTGCTTGTCACAGGTGGCATGAAGCTATTAAATGGCAGGCAGGAATATGTCCCTTTCATCCCAGTTCTGTGGAGGTCCCTGCAATGCCCCAGCCGTTCTGTCACCAGTAAGACCGATCCTGTGAATCAAGTTTCGATGAGAAGAGAGAAAAGACAGGAAAAACTCCCAAAATATCTCCTGACATTTCTGCATCAACACAGAGCACCCCTTCCATCCTTGGTGGTTTCCCCCATCCTTGGCATATACTATTAGGCAGGGCAGAGCTGGAGGCCGAAGACAGCTCACCACAAACGAGCACCCTGGGCTGCGGTTGCCTTTACCACGGGCTGGATTGGAAAAAGAAATCTATTCCAAATCATGAAGTATTAATAACTTGCCTTTTTTCTTTTCCTTTAGGTCCAACACACAGCCCAAATCATAACTTTCAGTAAGTATTCGCTTTCCTCAAACCATGTTCTCATTCTTTGTGGGCTTCCGTTATATAAGAACCCCGGCTTTAAATCGGGCAAACGCATGTTTCTGCTGAATTTGCTAGAAGTTGGCTGGACTTCACACAAGGATGGCAATGTGCTTGCTTTTGGCTGGAAAACTGTTATATTTTCCATGTTGAGTGTTAGGGAAAAAGTCATAAAAGCAGGCATAGTTAGTTGCTTTCAGAGATCGTGACCTTGCAGGGCAACTGGAGGCAGTGTAAGTGTACAGACCAGGTTGCCGGGGCTGCCAGGACCCTGGTGTCCTGGACACATTTAAAACAGGAAGGCAGTTACCCTGAAGTCCCAGCGCCACCTTAACTGCATCGCCAGCTGCCGTCTACAAAATGTATGCCCATCCAGCCTCGGGGAATCTCCACCATAGGTGGGGTCTCAGACCCACTTCAGAGATGAGGAGACTGAGGCTCAGAGCCTGGCTCAGGGGTCTTCACCCACCTGCGGGCAGGTTCTGGCTGTGAATTCAGGCCTCTTGTTTCCTGGTGTAGCGTCTTTTCTCCTCCGGACCTCACACATCCATGAGAGTCACTCTTTTCAGCGCCTGTGTTCAAGGTTAGCCATGGCTGTTGGATTCCTCATTTACTATTCAGGCATGTCAGAAAGCCTTTGCTTCACGTGTGAAAGTTCTGAGCAGTGGCGCAGACGCTGTGCTGGTCAGCCAAGCAGTGTTTGCTTCTCTGCGTGCCCCTGCTGCCTTGTAAACCCTGGCCATTGGGGTGAGGTGGGTGGGCAGGGACCCCTCTTAGCTTACATCAGGTGCCACTTGCAGAAGGCAGATTTTTGAGAACTTTCTGTGCTGAGCCATAGTGTCCAAGCATTTCTCCTTAATAATCATTCATGCATAGAGTGAGAAAAGAAGAAATTGCATCCAGGGCACATCTGTGAGGCTTTCGAAAAGGTCTAAGTCATTCAAAAGTTGAATTCTTATTTTCGTTTATATCTATATCTTAGGTTGTCTATTTATGTATAATTTAAGTAAATATTATATAATATAAACATATACAATATATTGCAAAATATATAAATAAATAATTTACATATAATTATAATGTAATTTAGTAAATATATAAATATCAAATATACTTATATTTAATTTTATATACAATTAATTTTTTTCTATGTTTTTAAAAAATTTATTTTATCGAAGTATAATTGATTTACAATGTTGTGTTAGCTTACATTTTACTGTGCAAGCCTATCTTTCCATCCGTTTCCATTCATCAGTTGTCTTATTTCTTTTATTCATTTCACAATAATTTGCAGATATTTGTACACTTATCCTGAAATATTTTGGATATCATTATGGATTTTGATATCATTTAGAAATATTATGGAAATCATTAACAAGAGTTCAACACCTGTGTACTTACTATGCTTGTTTCTTCGTTTTGAGTTAAAACTTACATACAATGAAATGCACAGATCTTAAGTATTCTATTAATAAGGTCCAAACAATGCAAAAACCTCTGCAATCTAAAGCCTTATCCAGGCACAGAACATTCCTATCACTCTAGAAAGTTCCATCATGCAACTTCCTGGTCACTTCCCCTCCTCCCCAGGCAACAAAACTGTTCTGATTTTTTTCTACCATGAGCTAGCTTTACGTGTTTTTAGAACTTCATAGAAATGAAATCCTACAGAACATAGCCACCTGAGCCTGGTTTCCTTCACTTGACATGATTCTCTCGAGAGTCATCTATGCTGTACATGTTTCACTAGGCTGCTGCTATTTATTGCTGAATAGTGTTCCCTTGTGTGACTATATCAGTTAGTTTATCCATTTTCCTCTTGATGGACACCTGAGCAGCTTGCACCTTTTGACATTGATGAATAAGCTGCTATGGATAGTCTCATACAAGTTTTTTGTGGACATGTATTTTCATTTCTGCTAGGTAAATACCTAGGGTCAAAGTGCTGACTTATGGGGTATGTGTGTGCTGAGTTTTGTAAGAAATACCAGACCTTTTCCTTAAGGTGATTGTACCACTCTGTACTCCCACCAGCAGGTAGGAAAGTTATGGTCACTGCATTGTTTGCCAGCGTTTGATCTGGTTGGTCTTTCTAAGTTGAGCCATTCTGATGTGTATGTAGTGGTTCAAGTGATCCATATGTCATTCTGACTTCTTAAAAAAGTAGTTTTTATTAGTCATTTTAAATTTTCAAACAAATGCATTTAAGACAGTAAAGTTTCCTCTGAATACCATTTTGGCTACATCTTTTTCCCCTCCAGGCAACATAAGCTTTTGTTTTTTGTTATTTTCTGATTTTTGTTGTATTATTATCAGTGAATTTGGGATGTATTTTACAGTTGGTAGTTGGTTGAGATTTTCTTTGTGGCCAATTTGATATGGTAAATTTTTGTGAATATTTCCTGTAGTTTCAAAAAATCAATGTGCTCTGATGGTAGCCAGTACACAATATTTCGGTTCATATATTAAATCACATATGTTAAGTGTGTTATTAAAAGTGTCTATATTTTTTGTTCACATTGGTTACAGATATCTGAAAATATATGCAAGTTGTCTATACTCATGTCAGATTTGCCAATTTCTATCAGTTTTCTATTTTTTTTTAATTTTGAGTTTATGTTCTTAAATACCTCCAGGTTTGAGACTCTATAGCTTTTGTTTTGTCTTGTTTTTAAGTCTCTTTTGAGGCTTTTTGCCTTGAATTCAATTTTGCCTAGCAATAATATTGCTCCACCTACTTTCTTTTTATTTGCATTTGCTAGAAAGCTGTTTTACTATTCCTGTCCCACTTTTTCCCTCAACCTTTTTGTGCTCTGTTTTATGTAGGTCTCTTGTAAATAGCATATAAGTGCAGTTTTTTTAGGGGTGAGTGAGGAGGGGCATTTGCCAGTTTGGAAGTCCAGGTTAATATATGTAGGTTAAGTTCATTTTAACAAATATACAATACTCCATTCTGTGAGTCAATCTCACTTTAATTGTCCATGTGTCTACTCAGTGAAGGTTAGTTGTTTTCACTGATGCAGACCATCTTATGCTTCCATGTCTACTTGTCCCAGTGGGCGAGAGTCCTCCAGCAATAGAAGTCTGGGAGTGGAATTGCAGGTATTCACTTCCCACCTCTACCATGTATGGTCAGATTGCCTTCCAAAGTGATAAAGGACTTCATAGTCCCACCAGCAAAGCATGAGTTCTTATTTCCCCATGTTTTCCAGCACGTGGTATTATCAGAACTCAAAATTTTGCCAATATCTTGGGTGTCAATTGTAAGTTATAGTAATTTTACATTAGATTTCACCAGTAAACAGTGAAGATGAACATATTTGTATTAGTTTAATAACCATTGGATTGCCAGTTCAAATACAGTCCATTCTTATTTATAGACTCAATAATTGCAAATTTTCTTACTCAGTAAAATTTCTTCACAACCCCCAAATCAATACTCAGGATGTTTCCATGGTCACTCATGGATATGCACGGAACAGTGAAAAATTTGAGTTGCCCAGTGCATGCATTCCCAGCTGAGGTCTGCCATCTTGTTTCAGCTCTCCTGCTGTGCACGTGTCCTTTTCTGGGTCTGTTTATATTTTGTGCTTTTTGTTGGTGATTTTGCTGTTTAGAATGGCCCCAAGCACAGTGCTGAAGTGCTGTCTTATGTTCCTAAGCACCAGAAGGCTGTGATGTGCCTTGTGGAGGAAATACGTTAGATAAGCTTCATTCAAGCATGGGTTACAGTGCTGTTGGCCCCAAGCTTATTATTAATGAATCACCAACCACATTAAATAAGACATCTTTAAGCAGAAACACACATAAAACAAGGTTATGTATTGATTGGTTGATGAAAATGTTATGACCACAGACTTGCAGAAAAGTATCTCTTTATTTGCCTTAGGAACAATGGCTCAGTATTTGCTAATTCAGTGTTTGTGGCAACTTTATAGAAAATGACTGTCACAGATAACCAGAGTTGACTGTATTTTGTCCATTTTTCATTAGGACGTTTGTCTTTTTCATATTGATTTGCAAGAGTTTTTTTTTTTTGCAAGAGTTAAAAAATATATTCTAGATATAATTTTTACACAGTTTCTACTCCATCTAGAATTGATTTTTATGCTGGTATCAGCTAGGGTTCTACTGTAATATTTTCCTATCTCAATGGCCTAGTGCCTTGGCATCATCTAATGAATAGCCCCATCTGTAATCATTAAATTTAATGTCACTTCTGTCATCTGTGAAATTTCTATACATGCGGATCTGCTTCTAGGCTCTCTATTCTGTTCTAGTAACTTTTGTGCCTGGAATAAATACCACAATATTCTAACACTATATCTTTGTAATATATCTTGCTATATGTAGAGAAATATTTTCACTTATTGCTATGGATTAAATTGTGCCCCCCACCAAATTCAGGTATTGAAGCTTTAACCCCCCTTCATGGGACTGTATTGAAGATAGGGCCTTTAAGTAGGTAATTAAGGTTAAATGAGGTCTTAAGGGTGGGTCCCTGACCTGATAGGGCTGATGTCCTTATAAGAAGAGGAAGATACATCAGAGATTGCTGTCTCTCCTTTCTGCCATGTGGGGACACAGCGAGAAGGTGGCCATCTGAAAGCTGAGAACTAAATAGGGTTGTACTTTGATATTGAACTTAACCTCCAGAACTGTGAGAAGTCAATGTCTGTTGTTTAAGCCCCCCAGTCTGTGGTATTTGTTATGGCAGCCTGAGCTGGCTAATACAGCCACGTTATTACTATACCATTTTTCTAAATTATCTTGACTGTTATCTTTTATTCTTCCATATGAATTTTATCAGTTTGTATTTTTATTGGAATTGCATAGAAGTTTGATTTTTACAGTTACTTTTTCAGATACAAAGGTGATTGTGTAGTTTTTCTCCTTTCAATGTATTAATATTACGGTATGTAATAGAGTTCCTATTACTGGGTAGCTTCACAGTTCTAGACTGAAATCCACTTGGTCAGGGTGAGATATTCTTTTAATATTATGCTGAATTGATCTGCTAACTTCGTGTTGGCAGATGACCCGCTTTGTTCAGATACTTCGTAGCCTAAGGCACCAGCCCATTGACGGTTCTCTTTTTTGTGACCATGATTTTTTTCTCCCCATTGACTGTAATTATGTTTCGGCAGACTCACCTTCACCTCCTTTATGATAGCTCTGGAAGTTGACCAGAACAAAGACAAAAAGAAGGAACATCAGTGGGTTTAAAACAGAATTACCCACAAGTTCTCCGTTTTTGTCTCTGGAATATCACTAGCTTATCCAATACTTTGACTCTCCTCTTGGGCCATTTCCTGAGAAAATGCACAGTAGTTAAAGCTCTTTCATTGCTGGTCTGGTGGTATATCCTGTACCTGCAAATGGAGAGTTGAAACAGTGAATAATCGTACAGCCCTGGTTGATCCCTGTGTACAGCATGTCAGCATGGGGACACACCGAGGTTGGTTCTGAACCGTGAACAGGGATGGTTGTGATGACTCATCCCCTCCAGGCTCTTCGCTCTCTTCCTCTGGCCATTGCCCTCACACATCCACACACGGGGTCACCAGCAGTGTTGGTGGATATCAGTTTGTGTGTATTGAAGGAGGTGGGGGGTAGGGTGGAAATCCTCAGAGGTTAAGGGATTTATTACCATTAAAACATTGTTTTTCCTTCCATCCATTTGAAGGCAGGGTGAGGAGGGTGTGTGTATGGAGAACAAAAGCTTCAAGGACAGGCTGTCTCTCCACAGATGTAGGTTCAAAGACAGGGTGCTTATAGCTTACTCAGGTAGCAGTTTTGGTAATGTGAGGGGATTAATGTGAGGCTGTGTGTCTCACATTTCATGTTTGGGTATCATTTCTAGCTACTCTTTTAAAAAGTGGTTTATTTTCACAATGATAGACACATATGTATACTGGTGGGGTAGCCTGGTGGTACCAGAGTTGGGTGAAGGCGTCGGGGTGCTCCCTGAAGCATGAGCATCAGGGCTTCCATGTTTCCTGTGTTGGTTGTCCTAGGCTATCCTGATGGCTCACAAGTAAATGCACGCATAATGTGCTTCAACGAATGAACGTCTGCTTAAAGGAAAATGTGTTGTTTTTTGGGCAGTTAAAAGTTACGTTAATTATTGGCCGCTGGGAAATCACTTTCCTTGAGGCCATGTCTGAGCCCTTCTTGCTTCACGACTTGCAGGTAATTCCAGGGTTTCAGCCCTTCTCCACCCATAAGCTCATAACCCTGACATCTCCACTTCCAAGTCTGACTTATCTCCCCATCTCCAGGCCCCCCAGTTCAGCCCCATGGTGGGCATCTCCAGGCGGATGACTCACAGGCACCTCACAATTTGCATGTCTAAATGGAACTCAGCCATCTTCTACCTCAAACTCCTTCCATTTCTCTTTGGGAAATTGTCATAAGCCTAGTTCAAACTTTATCCTAATTATAGGAAAATAGCACTATTAAAAAAAACCCTGAAACTGCCAACTGACTAACCAGTAATTAAAAGTGACTTCAGGAGAAACCAAGCTGCCTTACTGACAAGTTGGTAAAAGTAAATTAACTCAGACAAAAGGCTAACATTTAGCATTTGATGTTAAATTCATTAAACCACCAACCTAATGAAATTGAGTTGGAAGGGGGAGAGAAGCCAACCTAATTTTTTCTCTATGACTTCTTGTTGTGATAGGTTCTTTTTTCTGGAAAAGTAACTCCCCTTAAATCCCATAGTGCAGAACTTGAATAAAAGATAGAAACTTAATTCATTTTAAGATTATATGATACAGGCGATAAGTGGCTAAACACAGTCATAGTTAAAGTAATTAGAGACTACACACACATTCTTTTTAATTCAGATCATATAGTGACACAAATGAAAATGTTTGTGCTTTAGCAGTAATGATAATACTAGCACTTGATGGTAGCAGCGCATTTAATGCTCCCACTAAGTATTTTTGTTTTCAGTTGAACTCATGTATCAGCTATGATGCCCTATTATACATGAATGAGAGCTTTTTACACACCAACCTCCAAATTCGCCCAAAGTCACCAATCTTCCAAGGTTGATGTGAGAGGGACCAGCCCCCTGAACATGACAGAAGAGAAAAACGTTTACTTGCCAATGAACTATTAGTGTTGGAGACACTGTTTCTCTGCCTCTGGCCATCTCATGTGATCCTAGCCTTAGAGATGGCCGTTGCCAAAGCCAGTGTTTCTAAAAGGTTTTGCTGACTTGGGTTTTTATGACATGAATGTTAGTGTTGGCTTTATGAATGAATTTGCTCCGTTCACATTTTTGCCACATCAAATATGACATCAGTATAATTGCATGCAGGAGTATTTCATCTCAAAAGTAGAGAGGAATAAAGTATGATGTCTGATTTTCAAGGAAATCATTCATTCGTTTATTCATTTATTTAACAAATTTATATTGAGGGCCAGCTATGTGCCAGGCCCTGTTCAAGTTATTGGGGGTCCAACAATGAATGAAACAGACAAAAACTAAAAACTCCTGCCTTGTGCCGCTTACATTTTCCTGGGAGATTCTTATGTCTGGCTTCTTCTACAAAATATAATATCTGAAAAATACTTTCTGTGGTTTATTCCTTTTTATTGATGACAATTATTCTGTTGTATGAAGATACTACAATGTATTATCTGTTGATGGACATTTGGGCTTCCAATTTGGAGCAATTATAAATAGACTGCTCTGAATATTTAATTTGGGGGAACATGTTTTCATTTTTCTAGAATAAATCCTAGGTGTAAGATTGCTCAGTCAGATGGTATGTGTATATATAAACTGTATAAGAAATTGCCAAATTCTTCCCCAAAGTGATCTTTCCATTTTATACTGCCACCAGCAATGTATGAGAGTTCCAGTTGCTCCACATCCATACCAACATTTGATATTGTCAGTCATTTAATTGTAGCCATTCTAGTGTCTTGCATTGTGATAATTCATGGTGTTTTAATTACATTTCTTCAGTCACTAAAAATGGGGCCATCTTCTAAGGACACACTTTTGTGAAGTATCTGTTAGGCCTTTTGTCCAATTTTTACTGTTTGTCTTCCTGTTGAGTTATGGGAGTTCTTTATATTTTCTGTATATAATTTCTTTGTCAGATATTATAAGGTGTTTTCTGCCAGCTTGTGGTTTGCCTTTTTAATTTTCTTAATGCTGTCTTTTGATGATCAGGACATTTTAATTTTGGTAAATCTAATTTATCATTTTTTCTTTTATGCATCATGTCTAAGAAATCTTTGCTTTCGCCTACCTCAGCACTATAAAGGTATTCTCCTGTAATTCCTTCTATAAGCATTTTAATTTTAGCTTTTATGTTTAGGTCTGTGATCCATCTTCAAAACAATTTTTGTGTATGGTGTGAGTTAATGCGTTTAAGTTCATTTTTTTCCATACAAATATCCAGTTGTTCCAGCATCATTTTTGAAAAGACTGTTCTGTCTCCCTTGAATGCGTTAGTGCCTTTATTGAAAATCACTTGACTACATGTGAAGATATATTTTGGAATTGTGTTATGTTCTGTGGATCTATCCTTACACTCCAATACCACATTGTCTTAATAACTGCAATATTACAGTAAGTCTTAAAATCAAGGGGTGGGGCTACCCTGGTGGCGCAGTGGTTGAGAGTCCGCCTGCCGATGCAGGGGACGCAGGTTCGTGCCCCGGTCTGGGAGGATCCCACATGCCATGGAGCGGCTGGGCCCGTGAGCCATGGCCGCTGAGCCTGCGCGTCCGGAGCCTGTGCTCAACAACAGTGAGAGGCCCGAGTACCGGGAAAAAAAAAAAAAAAAAAAAAATCAAGGGGTGTAAACCTTCCATCATTCTTCTTCTCTTTCATGATTGTTTTGGCTACTCTAGTCCCTTTGCATTTCCATTTAATTTCTAGATTGTTTGTCAGTTTCTACCACAGTGCCTACTGGGATGTTTTTACCTTTTGATTTTGAAATAACTTCAGACTTATAAAAAAAGTCACAGGACTAGTAATAAGTAATCCCATATGTCTTTACCCAGGTTTACCAATTTTTTGCTATTCTGCCATATTTGACTTATCATTCCCTCTATGCCTGTTTGCAACTATTATTGTTTTCTGAACCATATGAGAGTAGGTTGCATTCACTACACCCCTTTGCCCTTTAACACTTCAGTGTATATTCCCTGAGACCAACAGTGTTTCCTTACAGAACGACAGCTTCAACTTCTGGATATATGTCTTTGAATTGCCATTCATACTCCAATTTCTTTCATTGTCCCAGTAATGCTTTTTAGATCCCCCTGCCCCTGGGTACAGCTCCTCACCATGTTGCTTTAGTCCCCTTTACTCTGCAACAGTTCCTGGACCTTTCATGACACTGAGATTTTTGATAAGTGCAGAACGGTTATTGTGTAGAATATCTCTAAATTTGAGTTTGGCTGATGTCTACTCATGATTAGAATCTGGTTATGCATTTTTGACTGAAATAATGTAAGTGATATTTCCTTCTCAGGGTTTCACATCAGGAGGTACATGATGTCAGTTTGCCTCTTATTGGTGACGTTAATTTTTCTCACTTGGTTAAGATCTGTTTTCTCATTATACAGTTATTTTTCTTTTTGTAGTAAAAGGTAATTTGCGGGGAAATCCTGCTAGGATTTTGATGGGGTGATATTGCACTTTGGGAACATTGACTTCTTTAAACTATTGAGTGTTCCAGTCTATGAACATGGTATGTATTTCTGTTTATTTGGGTTTTCTTTCCTTTCTCTCTGCAGTGTTTCAAAGTTTTAAGTGTGGAAGTCTTGTACATATTAGGTTTATTTCTAAGTATTTTAACCATTTTAAGTGTATAATTCAGAGGTATTAAGCACAATCACATTGTTCTGCAATCATCACCACATCCCTCTCCAGAGCATTTTCATCTTCCCAAACTGAAACTCTGTATCCATTAAACAATAACGCCCCATTCTTTCCGCCCCCAGCCCTTGACAACCACCATTCTACTTTCTATGAATTTGACTACTCCTCTGTGTATTTTTAATATTATTGTAAATGATATTTTTTAAAAATTTCATTTGCTAATTGGTGCTAAAATATAATTGATTATATTGTCCTTATCTTGTGGCTTTACTAAATCCTTATTAATTTTTGTAATTTTTTAATATATTCATTAGAATTTTCTATGTAAATTATGATATCTATAAGTGAAGACAGTTTTATTTCTTCCTTTCTAATCTGTAAGCCATTTATCTATCTATCTACCGTCCCCTATCTATCTATCTATCTATCTCCTTATTGTCATGGTTAGGACTTCCATGGAGATGTTGGGTAGAAGAGGTAAGGGCAGATATCTTTGTCTTGTTTCTATATCTATGGGGAAAATGTTCCTTATTTCACCATTAAGTAAGAAATTCATTGTAGGTTTCTCATAGATGCCCTTTTTATTAGATTGACAGTTATTTTCTTTGTTGAAAGTTTTGATAATGAATAAGAGTGTTGGTTTTGTCAATTGCTTTTTTTTTAAATATTAACTGAGATTATTACATGGTTTCTCTCTTTAGCTCTGTATTTTCAGTGATTGGTTTTTAAATGCTGAAGTAACTTTGTACTCCTGGGTTGACCCAGTTTTCTATATTGTCTTTT
This sequence comes from Hyperoodon ampullatus, assembly GCF_949752795.1. Lineage (NCBI taxonomy): Eukaryota > Metazoa > Chordata > Mammalia > Artiodactyla > Ziphiidae > Hyperoodon > Hyperoodon ampullatus. Next base: position 106,692,261 of record NC_136919.1, read on the forward strand.
TATTTTGCTGGGTCCAGTTTGCTGTTGTTTAGTGGAGCATGTTGCCCTTTTGATCAGGGGGCATATTGGCTTATAATGTCCATGGAACAGACTTGTCAGCTTTTTATATCAAGTTTATGTTTGCCTCATAAAATGAACTAGAAAGTATCTCTTACTCCTTTATTTTCTGAAAGAGTTTGTGTAAAGTTGCTGATGTTTCTTCCTTAAATATTAGACAGAATTCACCAGTTTCTATTATTTGGGGCTGGAGTTTTAATCATGGGAAGGTTTTTGACTACAACTCCAAGTTCTCTAAGAGATTTAGGGCTATTCTGAGGTTTTATTCCTATTTGTACTAATTTTGGTATATTGTCATTTGTCATTTTTTCTAAGTTGTTGGATATATATATCTATGTTCATTTATTATCTTTAATATCTCTAGAGTCTTTGGTGAGTCCCCTTGTGCATTCCTGATATTGGTAATGTGTGTTTTCTCTTTTATTAATCATTTTTTCTAGGTGTTAGCAATTTGGTTAATTTTTTGAAGAATCAACTTTTGGCTTTATTGATTTTTTTATTGTTTGTTTTCTATTTTATTGATTTCTGCTCTCATCATTAATATTTTTTTTCTAATTACTTCAGGTTTAACTTGACACTCTTTTTCCAGCTTTTTAAGGTGTAAAATCTCATCTAATTTAAGCATTTAAAGCTATAAAGGTGTCTCTTAATTACTCTTTTAGCTTCATTCCACGATTTGGGGTATCCTGTTTTCATTTTTCATATGTTATATATTCTCATTCCATTTAAAATACCATTTAATTTTTCTTGCATTTTCTTTTTTGAACCCAAAGGTTATTTAGAAGTGTGCTGTTTAATTTCCAAATAGTTTGAGAGTTTCTAAATATATTTTTGTTATTGATTTCTAATTTAATTTTGTGTGATCAGAAATTTATGGTTTCAGTTTTTTAACATATTGCGAGTTATTTTATGGAAAGCATATGGTCTGTCTGGGTGAACGTGCCATGTACACTGACACATGTATGCTATCTTGTCTTGTTGGGTATATTGCTCTAGTTGTCCATTGGGTCAAGGGGGTGGTTAATGTTTCTGTTGTTTCTTCACTAATTTTTTTTTTTTGTTCAGTTAATTGCTGAGAGTCAGGTATTAAAATTTCCAACTATAATTATGGATTTTTCTGTTTTGTCCTCTAGTTCTGTCAATTCTTGTTTATATATTTTGAAGCTCTGATATTAGGTGCATTCATGTTATGTCTTTTTGCTTAATAGACCCTTTTATTTGAAAGAAGTTTTTGCTGAGTATGGAATCCAGGTTCACAGTTCATTTTCTCTGCTAGTGCCTTGAAGCTGTCATTCCCTTGTCTTCTGTTTTGCTTTGTTTCTGATGAGGAGTCAGCCATTATTTTTTATCTCCCCCCTTTTCTATTTATCCTAGGTTTTTAGCAAGTTGATTGTGACATCAGCAGGTGTGGTTTCCTTTGTATTTATTCTGCTTGCTTTTCACTGATCTTCCTTGGTTGGTGTGTTACTGTATTTTAATGAGATTTGGGAAAATTTTGGCCATCACTTCTTCAAACCTTTTTCCCAACTCCGTGAATCTCTCCCCTCCTCTTGGGATTTGATTGTACATAAGTTAGACCTCCTGTACTTCCTGTAGCTTACTAAGGCTCTGTTTAATTTTTGGTAAATCTTCTTGTCTCTCTTTGTTTCAGTTTGGAAAATTTCCATTGACCTGTCAAGTTTACCAATTTTTTTTCCTAGCTTTATCCAATCTATTGTTAATATCATACCATGAATGTTTTATTGGAGATTCTATGTTTTAGTTCTTCCAGTAGAATCTTTTACAGTTTCCATCTCTCCTGCAATCACCCATATCTTCATTGTAGTTTCTTCTGTGCATTGTTTACCATACTTATAGTTCCTTAAAGTGCTGGTCTTCTAAGTCTAACATCTGGGTTTATTTCTCTTGACCATGGGTCATATTTCCCTGTTTCTTTACATGCCTGGTAATTTTTTATTGTACACCAGTCATTTGTACATTTATTGTACACCATACATTGTGGTTTATACTCTAGGTTTTGTTACCTTCCTCTGAAGAGTGTTTTGTTACTGCAGCTTCTTACATTACTGGCAGGTCACCTGAAGCTTATGGAGTTTATCACTTTTTGTTGAAGCTGTTGCTTCCTCTGCTTCACTCAAGCAGGAAGCCTGTTTATTGCAGGCAGACCCTCTCATAATAAGAATAATAATTATGAAATGGTTTAACCACTTTTAACAAAAAAAACTGTTTGGGGAAAATGTTACCTTCCTACACAATGTGTAACTACATTTGAGTTTTGGTATTGAGTATTTTTCAACCTCAAAGGAGCATACTTTCCTTTAAGGTTATTCATTATTTATAACAAGGAATTTTTCTAAGGTTTTCTTCAAACCAGTTTTTGTTTTTAGCAGGTACCATTGCAGGGAAGGTGCTGACTGGCCCCACCATCTCCTCAGCCGTTTGTGAAGAAGCCCTTTCTATCACAATATGATGGTTCCTTTTTCTGTTTCCTCCCAATCTCCTACTCCTTTCCCATTGCTTTTCCCCCCCGATTTGTAGTTCTCTCTCTCTTTATCTCTCTCTCTCTCTCTCTCTCTGTGTCTCTCCTCCTTTACCATGAACTTGTTGGTATACAAGTTACTTCTTCATCTGTGTTATTAGTGCCTGGCAGCATTAGAAATGGAGGAGATTTCCAAAATTGAGTTTCTATCACATTGATGTTCTGAAATTTGGTGAGCATGCTTGTTTCACTTGTGTGGTTTAAAGGATTTTTTAGAAGGCAGCTTCCGTGTCAGCACTTTTCTTTAGTCTCTGAGTGACCAGTTTTACAGACTTACTCCAGCTCTGTCACTCTTCAGAGGTCCTAAACAATGCCAGGTGAAGATAAGACATAATTCTGTTTGAAACTGAAAAGTAATTCCCACTTGTTTTCTCAAAATTCAGAAACCTGAAAGATGTCATTGTCCAACCGTTTCTGTTTGCGTTTTTGGACATTCTCTAAAATTCAGATTAGAAGCCCACTGAGATGAGTAAGCTGTGAACACGATGTGATGGGCTTGAGCCCCTTCTCAGTGTGTCTTCCCTGCACCCTGGTTGCTCCCCCATCCTGTGGGCACCTGACCAGTGGCCAGGGAGAAGCCCACAGTGAGGGACTGGGCTTTCTATTCCTTGACTCTTGAGGCAGAGAAGAGAAATTGCTTGCTCTTGTGGGGGTCACCCAAGGGACTAACTGAATCAAATCTCATACCCTAGGTGGGCTGATGTTAATAAGCACATGCACATCTTCATGCTTTTCCTGGCATAGCAGGCAAGTGACCTAAACCCAGCCTGCAAACTGGGACACAGAGCTCACACACCGGGGCAGAGTTGACTTGCACTTGTGTTTGTCTATTTGGCAAGTGTAACATTGGTTTTAGTTTAATCAGCAGTTAACTCCAGCTCACAAAGGGTGAGAGAGGGGTGGGTTGGGTGTGTATTGTTAGCACATGTGCTTGCTTATTTAAGCGATATTTAAGGAATCCTTGACCCAAAGAAATAATGGCCGGTGAGCTTGAGAGAAAGGGCATCCGGCTCTTACTGACACCAGAGTCTCCTCTTTCAGATTATTTATGGCTCCAGGTTCTTTTCTTTGAAAAAGAAATTTTCTTCAGGGGCTGAGAAGACAGCAGAGGAGGGAGAGAGCCAGAGGTGGCTGAAGAGACTGTGTCCTGCCAGATCCTTCGTCTCCACTGTTATGAGCCTTCAGACTTTACATTTGTGAGAAAGCTAAGACAGGGATTCTTTTTTTTTTTTTTTTTTTTTTTTTTAATTTTTGAATTTTATTTTATTTATTTTTTTATACAGCAGGTTCTTATTAGTCATCAGTTCTATACACATCAGTGTATACATGTCAATCCCAATCACCCAATTCATCACACCACCACCACCACCTCCCACAGCTTTCCCCCCTTGGTGTCCATACATTTGTTCTCTACATCTGTGTCTCTATTTCTGCCCTGCAAACTGGTTCATCTGTGCCATTTTTCTAGGTTCCACATATATGCATTAATATACGATATTTGTTTTTCTCTTTCTGACTTACTTCACTCTGTATGACAGTCTCTAGATCCATCCACGTATCAACAAATGACCCAATATCATTCCTTTTTATGGCTGAGTAATATGCCATTGTATATATGTACCACATCTTCTTTATCCATTCGTCTTTCTTTTTTTTTTTTTTTTTTTTTTTGCTTTATCACAAATTTAATCAGTTATATGTATACATATGTTCCCATATCCCCTCCCTTTTGCGTCTCCCTCCCACCCTCCCTATCCCACCCCTCCAGGCGGTCACAAAGCACCGAAGACAGGGATTCTTAAAGTCCATTTGGTTAAATTGGACACAACCCAGATTTCATTTGGGGATGGTCCAAATCAATGTAGGGAGGATGACAAGTGTTAGGCTTATGGCAGGTGGAAGATTTGCTAGAAAACAAGTGACTTAATTACAGGCCTGAGACACTTGCCGAAGCTTGTCCTGGGAGCTCCCGGCCCCTCTCCTTTGCTCCCCAGCAGACGGCAGCCCTAATATATGTGCTTTGGCCCACTTTTACTGTCTCCTTGGAGCATCCTCAGGGCTACTTTAAAAAGCACCTAGGTGCTTAGAATGACTGATTTTATTGGCCAAAGGCAGGACTAACAGGTTTTACCGAGAATAATTTAGCATAGACTCCAAGGGGACGTGTGCAGGCTGTTCCCTACAGGCTGGGGGGAAGGTCGCACTGCAGGGCAAGTGGGAGGGCTCTGCTTTTGACAGTCTCCCTCTCTGTCCCCCGTATTTATACATGTGGTCTGCGTTATGGAGCAGTGGCGAGGTCACCACTCCTCTGTGGTGTAATAAGCACATCTTGCTGTACAAACTCTTTGAGGCCCTGCCTGACTTTTCGGAATCCTCTCCATTGCTTTCCTCTGTTTCAAAGAAATCTCTCCTACAGTTTAATGGTAGAACACAGTTTCTGAATGAACATCATTTTCATAAAAGCGTCGCTTGCAAACAACGGAAGTTAATAGGGGTGTAATGTTTCTGATGTAGTTTAAGACTACGATGAAACATGTTAATCGTTAATATTCTGCATGTATTTGAACATAGGCATGAGCACGTACCCACCCATGTGTACACTTCATATTTATAATCCGTCTTTCATACTCAAGTTCCTTTGTTCCATCCCCCCCCCGACCTTAAAGATGCTGTTTTTTTTTTAAGTTAATAGACTTTATATTTAGAGCAATTTTAGGCTTACAGAAAAATTGAACAGAAAGTACAGAGAGATATCATGTACCGGTTCCTCATGTACCGGTTCCCCACATCTGTACATACAGTTTCCCCTATCAGTAACATCTTATGTCAGTGTGGTGCATTTGTTATAGTTAGTGAGCCTATGTTGATACATTATTATTAGCTGAAGTCTATAGTTTACATTACAGTTCACTCTTGGTGTTGCGTATTCTCTGGGTTTGCACAAATGTATAATGACATGTTTCCACCATTATAGTATCATACAGAGTAGTTGCACTGTGCTAAAAATCTCTGTTCTCCCGTTCACCAACCCTCCCCCCACCCTTTGGCATTCACTGATCTTTATACTGCTCCATAATTTTGCTTTTTCTAGAATGTCATAAAGTTGGGATCATACAGTATGCATGCAGCCTTTTCAGATTGGCTTCTTTCACTTAGTAATGTGCATTTAAGTTTTCTCTGTGTCTTCTCATATCTTTTCTTGATAGCTCATTTCTTTTCAGTGCTGAGTAATATTACATTGTACTACAGTTTATCCATTCACTGTGGACATTTTAGTTGCTTCCAGGTTTTGGCAGTTATGGATTAAGCTGCTATAAACATGCATATGCAAGTTTTTGTGTGGACAGAAATTTTCAGTTCATTTGGGTAAATGCCAAGGGTCAAGATGGCTAGATCATCAGATGCTGAATTTAAAAAGAAAAGAAAAAAATTGGGGGTATTTGACACCTTCCAGTGCACTTACAGACCATGTGTTTTTACCAGAGACGACTACCATGAGGATGGATTCTGCCAGCCTTACCGGGGAATCGCCTGTGCGCGTTTCATTGGGAACCGGACCATTTATGTGGACTCTCTCCAGATGCAGGGGGAGATTGAAAACCGAATCACAGGTAGGAGCGCAGACCTTTGTTCTGAGACAGTGAGCACGCACGCAGCTGCCTGTCGCCACGCTGGTGTGTTTTCAGTCCCACTTGGGTGTTTTGTTGGTTATGACCTTGGACAGTGAGTCCCTGTGCCCTGCCTCCTGCAAGAGAAAGTCAGAGGTCTTTTTCAGAAGCAGTTGCAATTACCACCGCGGTTTATCCTAAAATGTTCCCATTTGTATATGAAAATTAGCAAGTACAGTCTGCTTAGAATGTACCAACACACTGAATTAAGTCAACCACGTGAGTCCGAAGCCCTGCATTGCCTTGTCCTCACCACGTGGCCAGGCCGGCACCTGCCACATTCATTCTTGGTTCTGCTTTTCCTGACTCTTGTGCCTTCTTGGAGTTATGCTTGATTAAACGGTACCCGGGCCTGATTTTAGCTGTTGGAGACAGAAGTTCCAGGCCATCGGCTGTGCCTGGGGACACTGCAGTGAACTCAGACCCCCGGTTTGCAGGCATAGCCAGGTCTTTGGGTACCTGCTCCGTTGTGTGAGAAATGGAGCAGATCATTTAGGAGTGAAGCTGCTCGTTCTCTGTCATTTTAGAAGTTACTCTCTCTGGTTGGTGGTAGTCCTCACATTGATGTCAAGGACTTCCTGGGGGAAAGCCCTTGAGAAGTGAGAAAATGAATTAGACCAAGGCCCCCAAAAGCCCCCCTCCGCCTCTCTCTGCTCTCCCCACAAGCCCAAACGTTTTCCCTCCAGACTATAAGGAATGAGGAGGATCTTGTGAAGATGGCAGGTGTCCCCGTTGAACTACATCCTCTGCACAGTGGTTCTTGACCCCAGCCAACTTGCGATGTGGGGCTCCCGGTGATTCTGGAGGGATTTGTGGAGGGGCTGGCAAAGCACTGCCCTGGTAAGGGCACAAAGGAGGCCCCCAGGTAGAAACTCACATAGGTGACACTGATGTCCTTCTAAGTTTAGGTCAACCCTGGCTTTGTATTTCACCCACAGTCTGGAGGGTCTAAGGTCAAGATCACAGAGGAGGGGCCTGCCTGACCCATGGTTACAGAGCCCCCTGAGGACAGGGCCAGGTGTCCAGTGAGAATGGAAGGGCACTAATGGGACCTGGAGATCTTGGAAGATGCTATCTTGGTCCAATGGGAGAATCTTTTGAAATTGTTAGTATCTCTCATTGGAAAAGCTTCTTATGCCGTTTAAAGCAGAACTTCTCAAACTTTCTGACCACAACATACAGTATCAATAAAAAGTATATTTTACATCATGACTTAGTCTACATATACCTCTACTTCATAGAACTGAAATGGGTTACAGGAAACAACATTTTCCCTGAACAAAGGCAGTGAGTGCACTGTGATTTTTCTCTTCAGTTTTATTTCATTAAAGAAAAAAGTTGGTTCCAGCCTTAATGCGAACCATGCACTCTGACATCCTCTCTTCCGTTCTAATCATCTTTTAAAACACTACCCGCAGACTCCAGAATTAATTTTATATCCCAGTAATTGGCAAACACTGATTCAAGGCACAAGATTGTCTCTCAATTATTTCTTCAGGAATTGTTTAAAGGATTAACAAATCAGATGTCTAAGCAGACTCATTTTTATAGTAGTTTTTAGGTACAAGTTTAGAATGAGTGTTCTCTATATTTGTGTATTTTTGAAAAAATAAATGTGAAGTTGCTCTAGACTGACTGACTTGAGGTTTAGAGACTGCACTGGTTGTGGAGATAGTCTATTGGAGAGTGTGCTTGTAAGAACTCATTCCAGGGACTCTGGAAGCTTCCCAGGAATGGGCCCCAGAACCATCAGAGTGATGTGCTGGGTGTAAACAAAAGCGGAGTTATGATGGTTGGACCTCCTCGGTGCCTAGAACCATCTTTCAGAAGTAAGCCCTCACGAGATAGGTTCTGGGGCGGGGGTAGGAGAAATCCTAAAAGGGTCAGCCTTGACATCCTATCAGTTGGTACCCCAAAAGCAATGCCATGTTTGGCTTTCTTAGGTCTTTCCCTGCCTGGGGGTCAAGTGCAACACTGGCAACAACCCTCTTGGTAGTCAGTTGCCAGCTCACGTGATGGGACTGAACTGGGTTCAGGCTTGGTTCGTCAGCTAACTCCAAGAGACCCTGCACCTTAACCTCTTACCTCTCCATTCCTCAATTTTAATATTGTCCAGAAGGGACCAGAGGACTAAGGATGATGTGAGCAGCACACTACAGAGTGCCTGGAACCCAGCGCTGCGTGCAGCGCATGGACACAGCCTGTTACCAGACCCTCGTGGACCATTCACCTCACGTGCTGTTTTATTGGCTCCCTGTGGGCTTTCATTCCCCAAAGTGTGGCCTCAACAGATCCCTTGACAGAAAAGACCCAGGCCCAGAAAGGACTGAGTGACTGACAACCCTGTAGTAAATGAAAGGGCAGGGCCAGAACTGGGCTCCCATGCCAGCTCATCTAACCCAATGCCTACCATGGGTGGCTGGTGGGTCCTTGGGGTGGGGTGGGGGGGGCGGTGTGGGAAATGGGTGCCAGCAGCGCCACCTGCTGGCCACAGTGGACATGGCACTACAAGTCATGGGTGGAGCTGGGGTGTCCCAGGAACTAAATTCCAACCTCTCTGGTATCCTCCTCCCCATCTCAGCAGGGTGTGTAGGCAGAGGCTCCTCTTTTTCTCCAGCTGTCCAAGATCAGATCCTTATAAGCAGGTCCTTCATAGGTCAGAGTGGGGTGGGCCTTCTGCCGTGGGCATGTATGGGGCAACTGATGCTTTCCTTTGAACCCTGACTGCCACACCCCTGAGGAGAGCGCCTGGAGCGCACGCCTTCCCTCCTGCCACTGGCAACTCTGATCCCGCTCACCTGCCTAGACTTTGTATCTGCAGCTCCCACCCCCTTCCCTTCTCCACATCAGGTGTCAGGTTCTTCCCATCAGGCTCCATCTTGTGACGTCTTGCCCCTAAAAAGCAAGCCAGCCCACCCTGGCTCCAGACTCTCCCGCGACAGCCTGCTTCTCTGCTCTCCTTTATCACAAAGCCCTGCCCCTCTCCCCACTTAGAACCTCCTCCAGCAGTTTCTTGGCTCTCCCCAGACTCCACCTGAGGGACCCCTGCATCCCCATTTGTCATCTTTTTTTTTTTTTTTTTTTTTTTTGCGGTACGCGGGCCTCTCCCGTTGCGGAGCACAGGCTCCGGACGCGCAGCTTAGCGGCCATGGCTCACGGGCCCAGCCGCTCCGCGGCATGTGGGATCTTCCCGGACCGGGGCACGAACCCGTGTCCCCTGCATCGGCAGGCGGACTCTCAACCACTGCGCCACCAGGGAAGCCCCCCATTTGTCATCTTACTCCTCCTTGGGCTGCATATGTCACAGGGCGGATCGTTCGTCTTTCTGGCACACTGTCTCCATCCCCTGGGTCATCTGCTGCCTGGCCAGGCCTCCCCTCTTCTCACAGGCCCTGAGATGTCAGGAAGACCAAGGCTTGGTCCTTGGGCTTCTGCTCCAATCTCTCCTTCTAGAAGCCACTCAGCCCACAGCTCTACCTACCGCCATGTGCTTGCAGAGCCAGTTCATAGCAGGACCTTAGGAAGTGGCTTTGGGTCTGATAACAGAATCTTCCTGTCATGGAAGTAGCCTCTAGCTGGATGAGATCTGGGGCCTAGTTTTCTTTCTTTCTTGTCTCGCTTTTGATGTTTGTAAATGAAGCCCTGGCACCAGGGACCTTCTTTGTCTGGTGCAAACCTGGGCGGCCTATGTGCTCCCTGGGGCCCTGCTCTTGTGAGAGCCTCTCGCAGCTGGCAGAAGACAAGGCGGAGGGTGGGGGACGACGGGGCACGGACGAGATGGGGGCCACGGACGCCGGGCAGGGTGGGTGGGACCAGGGGCCCTGGGAAGAGTGGGGAGCCAGGGCTGGAGATGAAACCAGGGGCGCCGGGCAGGCGTTGCCGGGCAGGGGTTGGTCCCAGGCAGGGCCCAGCCCACCCTAACGCCGGCCTCGCCGCCTCCGCAGCTGCCTTCACCATGATCGGCACCTCCACGCACCTGTCGGACCAGTGCTCGCAGTTCGCCATCCCGTCCTTCTGCCACTTCGTGTTCCCGCTGTGCGACGCGCGCTCCCGGGCGCCGAAGCCGCGCGAGCTGTGCCGGGACGAGTGCGAGGTGCTGGAGAGCGACCTCTGCCGCCAGGAGTACACGATTGCGCGCTCCAACCCGCTCATCCTCATGCGGCTGCAGCTGCCCAAGTGCGAGGCGTTGCCCATGCCCGAGAGCCCGGACGCCGCCAACTGCATGCGCATCGGCATCCCGGCCGAGAGGCTGGGCCGCTGTGAGTCTGTGCCCGCCCCCGAGGCCGGGGTCCTGCCTCTTAAGAGCCTGGGGACCCCATTCCATCCGGGGAAGTCTCACAGACCGGCCCCCATTCCGGTAGGGCAGTTGCGGGGTGGGGACTCGCCGTTGTCCAGTTCCAGTTGCACAGTCCTCCTGGCCCTGCCTGCTTGTGGGTCCCCAATAAGTCACTCTACCCCGATGAGCCACAAACTTGGCTTCTCTAAGATGGGAGGACTTTCTGCGCCTGCCCCCAAAGCTGTGAGGAGCTTTAGGGGAGGCGGGGTCCGCTTCCAAGACTGCCTTGTGGTGCACAAGCATCTCTCAGCAGCTGACTAGGATTGTGGGCCTCCTTGAGGGGAGGGGACCCAGGGAAGAGATCGCCTCCCTCCCAGGCTTGGGAAATATTCACTTCCTTGGCGAGGCCAGGGTTACCGAGGGCGGCAGGTCTCCTCACCAGGGCAGTCAGAGCCTGGTCTACAGACCCACTGCACCGTCCAAATCCTGGTTGCCAGGCTGACTCCATGGGACCTCGGGCAAGTTGCTTAAATACCAGTTTCCTCATCTTACACGGGGATAATAACTGCTGACCTCAGCAGCTGGAATGTAGATTAAATGAATTAGTATTTAGAAAGTTCTTAGAACAGTGCCTGCACACAGCAAGCACGGTGTAACCGGTGTTCAACAAACACACACCCCAGGTGTGGCTCAGAGAGGCCCTGGGTACCCCCCCACCCCGGAGTGGAGTGAGCCTGGGGCTCTGTGCACAGGAGGCTGAGCCGCGCGTCCTCACTGAGGCTGGGGGGCCAGGCCTGGGAGTTTCTCTTCCCTCCTGCGTCGTTTGGTTTTGCTTCTAGTGCAAGTGAACGTGGGGCTGGGGTTGACATCGTCATTGTGGAATGGGGGTGCCTGGTGAGTCCAAAGGTGTTTCAGGGCCATCGAATAACGTCTGACCAGTTATTTCCCCTATATATGTACCTGGGGCACCTGCCCATTTAATTTGTGGGCTTGGGACTGTATTCAGTCATTACGTCTAATGCTGCTTTCCTTGGAAGTGATGTCAAACTCTTTGGTCTTTCGGAAATTTCAGTGCGGGTACATCCAGGCAAAAAGTGGCTTTGTTGTTCCTTTTTGGAACAGTTGAAGAAGGGTGCTCCCTGGACCCCCAGAGGAGGGCGGCTTCCTCTTAATTTTCGGGCCTCCTGACGCATCTTCTCTCTCAGACCATCAGTGCTACAACGGCTCAGGCACGGATTACAGAGGGACGGCCAGCACCACCAAGTCGGGACACCAGTGCCAGCCGTGGGCCCTGCAGCATCCCCACAGCCACCACCTGACCAGCGCCGACTTCCCGGAGCTCGGAGGAGGGCACGCCTACTGCCGGAACCCTGCAGGGCAGATGGAAGGCCCCTGGTGCTTCACGCAGAATAAAAACGTACGCATGGAACTGTGTGACGTACCCTCTTGTAGTATGTATTCTCTCTCTCTTTTTTTTTTAAAGTGTTGACTGTGGGGTGTACTTTGTGATGATGTGCAACCGGGAGGCTGATAGCTCTGGGAGCCCCCTGCCCACACCGAGTTTCACCACCATGATTATTTGTTTTAAATAAAGCTGTTGCTGGTTGTAAAAGTATCTGGTCATTATAGGACGTTTTAAATTATAGAAAAGTCTGAAGAAGAATGTGCAAATCACTTCTAATTTTACCACTCAGCAGAGACTACTGTTTACATTTGGGGGCCCTTCTGCAACCCTCTTTCCATGTGTGGTCCTGGGATATTCAGTTTGGCCTCTTGTTTCCCAGTGAACATTGGCATGCATTTCCCACTATTAGTGGAAATGCTTCCCATTACTATTACAACCAGCTTCTCAGACCAGCATCTGTAGTTGGGGCACAAGGCCACCTGCGCGCGCTCCCTCGCCTCCCACTCTGCTCAGCTTTTACACGGAGACGTAGAGAGTGAGGAGAAAATAGAACTTAAATCTCTTAACTGTTTTCCCTGCAATTTCTGTCCTAAATTATGACTAGGAGAAAAGTTTGTAGTTCATGGTTGCAAATTTTACAGACATCATTATCTCTGTGCAGGAATAAATTTTAAGAATGAAAAGTTTGGTAATTAGATTATAGTAAAGTTATTCAATGGAACGCTACAGTTGTTTAAAAACATTTCCTGCGAGGAAGGATGTTCATATTGACCTGTTAAGGGAAAGAAGCAAGCTGTAGGGCAATAGCTGTGTTGTGTCTTTTTGGTTTCTCTTTCTTCCTGTTCTTCTCTCTGTCCCTCGGTCTCTCTCCGTCTTTCTTTCATCCTCCTCCTGTCCCTCCCTTCCCTTTCCTTTGTCTCTCACTTTCCTTCCTTCCTCCCATCCTTCCTTCTTTCTTTCTGATAAAAGAAACAAAATGAGTGAAGGGTATGTGAGTGAGCACACATATGCACCTATATTTCATGGAAGAAGTTTTGCAAAGATAAACATCATACCTTCAGCAGTGATTTCCCATGACCTACAGATATGTTAAAACATAAGATGTTTTTACAATGAGCAGTTTTTATTTTTGTAATTAAAAATGAATCAAATCATAAAGAGAAATATGTATGTTCTTTGACCTGGCAATGCCATAGGAATCTTATATTGCAGAAATATTTGCACTTACAAGGCAGAAATGCAAGGATATTTGTTGCAGAATCACTTTTATCAGCCAAATGACAAACAGAGTAATTGTTTACCAACAAGGGGTTGGATGATAATTGAAGTACATCCGTACCTTGGGACTCTGTGCAGCTCTTGCAGAGTGCCTAATGCTGTCTGTTCTGCGAGAAATGTGGCCTGAGATATATTATTCTGCCACAAAACCAGGAGCAGGAAAACATGGATGATGTGATTCCATTTAAAATTCTATTTTTAAAAATTATATGAAACCGTTGCTTCTCTATGTCAAATTAGTTGAATATTGGTTATTTCATGTTCAACTTAAATATATACATAAAAAATTAAGTGAATACCAACCTATTAACAATAGTATAGCCTTTGGTGAAATTAGTTATTAGAAACATTCGCTTTTCTCTAATGCTGTCAATAGAATTATTAATAAGCCTGTGTTCTGTTGGTGATTTTTAAAAGGTAATGATAAAAGTTAATGGTTTATAAACCTGTGGATGGTGGTCACATCTCTCACCTTGGCCTGAGGGTCCTGGAATCTCCCCTTAGCCCTAATCGTGAAAAATGACCCAGAATCCCCACTGCCCCTGAGTCTTCTAAAATATCTGCCTCCTGGGTGGGGTCAGGAGAGTTGTGTGTGTGGTTGTATTTGATTTTTATCTTCTTTTGGAGGCTGGGGGGCAAGACTGGCTGTGGGACAAGGCTTCTTTACTATGGTGGTGGTAGTGGTGATTTTTAGAACTGAATTAGCTCTTTGGGGGACCACATGGACCAGAAATCACTTGTTTGCTTTCACATGGAAAGCTCATTACCCACTGGTCATAGGGAGGCCCAAGTCCCATGTGACTATTCACAAGGTTAAGGTGAAAACTGTTGTGGGGAGAGGGGCCTTTTGGAGGACTTGCCTTCCACATCACAGAGCAGAAGCCTCAACTCTCCCTCAGAGGGCAGCACTGCCCACAGGGTTCCTGGCCGTCCTTTTTAGCCTTGCAGCCTGGGGCCCTCTGTGCTTTTCTGTAAATCCTGTAGGGGGAGACAGAGCATTGCTCTTCACCGTGGAAAAAAATGAAGGAAAAACACTTGGAAGCCTCAGACGGTTTGTACATCTTACCATTGTTTTTCAAGAATTTTTCTGCCCTTGCTGCTATTTGTTGGGTCAAACTCATTGGCTACCAGTGCTCTTCTAAATCAAATGCATTTTTAATTATTGTCTTAAAAGAATATGGGTTCATTGTACAAAAATGTGGAAAACCCTAAAATGTTGAATGGAGAAAAGGATCATTTCTAATGCCAGTATCCAGTTTCCTTCACTGAGGACAAGCATGTCCCATGTGTTTCATCGAGTTCAGTAAAGATGAAAAGTCAGAGCACCTATTTCCAACGGTATTCAAATTAGAAGGGAATGTGATGGTGGTGTTTGCTACTGTAAGACCTTTAGAGTTCGTTTATTTTTTGAGCTCTGATTTCCTCTTTGTTTCCGTGGTGGGCAGTTCTAGATTGTGTTTTGCAAATGTTTAATGGGATGTGTGTTTTTGGGTACATTACTTTTTTTGAGGTTTGGTTTATAATTTTGTCCCTTTGTGAAACTTACCCTGATTATCTACTTGTGCTTGAATATTGTAGTTGGAGGTGGGAGTGGGATGATGGAGAACTTCGAGTTGCAAACAGGGATGTTTTCAGAAAACTCATGAACGCCTTGCTGTTCACAGGCCCCCAAGACAGCAGCAGGATGGGAATTCTGTATATCTTGGTTCCGAGCATTGCCATTCCCCTGGTCATCGCATGCCTTTTCTTCTTGGTCTGCATGTGCCGGAATAAACAGAAGGCTTCTTCCTCCACTCCCCAGAGGCGGCAGCTGATGGCCTCACCCAGCCAGGACGTGGAAATGCCTCTCATCAACCAGCACAAGCAGGTCTCTGTGCCCCAGTATTTAAAGAGGCAGCTCCCCCAGGCTTAACCTCTACCTGGAGATTGGTTACCTCCAATTCTAGGTTTCTTAATTTGCTTGATACACAGCACATTATTCTTTTAAAGTGTCCTTCATTTTGCCGTTTCTTCTCTGAAATATACCAGGACGTTTGTGTCCTTAGGGAGTATATGGAAGGTGTGTTTGGACTTCACTGTTCTCCCTCGACGGAGGCCAGCCATTTTAGCATGGGCCCGAATGAGTTGTCCTCACTTTGCTGTGCTTCAGCTGTCCCCACAGGAGGACACACAAAAGAAGGGCTCAGATCACCCCCACCACTTGAGGGTCAACATGGTATTTTTAAGGGATGATGACCTGTTTTCCGGTCCGCTTGGGGTTGGGTTGGTTTTGCTTTGTTTTGTTTTACAGGGAAGGACACAGCAACAGTCCTGTAGTGGTGGTAGGGGGGCAGACCACCCCCAACCTGAGTTCTTAGGGTAGCGAGAACACACTGAAATGTATCACAGGAGGAGGTCTCTCCCAGCCCACCTAGCTTCAGTGAAGGGGGCATTTACATTATTTGAAAGTTTTGGGGGAAGACCATTTCCATCCAGGCTCTGAAGAGAGAGAGGGTGGACTCATTCAGCTCAGTAACCAGGAGTCACGGAGGGTTTGCTGTGGGTGAAGGGCTGGCAAGTGAGGGCACAGATTCCCTGGGGTTCAGAGAGCCTCCGAGGACGGGGGCCAGGCGCACAGAAGGGACGGGAAGTTGTAGAGGCTGAGACGCAAGGTTCAAATCGATTTCACCTGTGTGGTGCTTCTGTCAAGTGGCATCCACTGGAGAATCTAATCAAGAGGAAGCGGCAAAACAGGCCCTTGGAGGCACATCTGGAGAGCAGCTGGCCTGGACTCTAAAAATGACTCAGATCCGGGGAAGCACACCTCAGGGTTGGAGGGAAATAGACATTGCATCTTGTTGTGATGAACAGTGGTGGCTGGGCCTGTCGGTGGGCGCATAGCAGGGAACATCAGGAAAGGCCCTAAGTGGGGGACACGGCTGGGAGGGTGACCTGGGACAGCCGGAGTTCAGCATGGCTGCGGCGTGTAAATAGGTGTGCACACATACACACCCTCACACATATAGTCTGCAGTGGTATCTTTTGGGGTGGGGACATTGTTTGCAGCCTGGTTGGGACCCTGTTGAAAGTTTCAGGCAGCCTCATGGTGTCAGAGCACATTTAAGAGCAGAGAGCATTGTGCGGGGCAGGCTGAGCCTGGGCCGGGTGGGACTGGCGGGTTCTCTGCAAGCCCAGGCTGGGGGGCGGCTCTAGGACTGCCCCCCCCAGAATCCCCTCCCAGCTGTTCAGCTCTGCCTTCTCGCGTCTCGGTGGCAGAAATGTTTCACCGGAGCTTTTCTTCTTGGCAGGCCAAACTCAAGGAGATCAGCTTGTCCACGGTGAGATTCATGGAAGAGCTCGGGGAGGACCGGTTCGGAAAGGTCTACAAAGGGCATCTATTCGGCCCGGCGCCGGGCGAGCAGACCCAGGCCGTGGCTATCAAGACGCTGAAGGACAAAGCGGAGGGGCCGCTCCGGGAGGAGTTCCGGCACGAGGCCCTGCTGCGGGCACGGCTGCAGCACCCCAACATCGTCTGCCTGCTGGGCGTGGTGACCAAGGACCAGCCCCTCAGCATGATCTTTAGCTACTGCTCGCACGGCGACCTGCACGAGTTCCTGGTCATGCGCTCGCCGCACTCGGACGTGGGCAGCACAGACGACGACCGCACGGTGAAGTCCGCCCTGGAGCCCCCCGACTTCGTGCACGTGGTGGCACAGATTGCCGCGGGCATGGAGTACCTGTCCAGCCACCACGTGGTCCACAAGGACCTGGCCACCCGCAACGTGCTCGTGTACGACAAGCTGACCGTGAAGATCTCAGACTTGGGGCTCTTCCGCGAAGTGTACTCGGCCGACTACTACAAGCTGACGGGGAGCGCGCTCCTGCCCATCCGCTGGATGTCCCCCGAGGCCATCATGTACGGCAAGTTCTCTGTGGACTCGGACATCTGGTCCTACGGCGTGGTCCTGTGGGAGGTGTTCAGCTACGGCCTGCAGCCCTACTGCGGCCACTCCAACCAGGACGTGGTGGAGATGGTCCGGAGCCGGCAGGTGCTGCCCTGCCCCGACGACTGCCCCGCCTGGGTGTACGCGCTGATGATCGAGTGCTGGCACGAGTTCCCCAGCCGGCGGCCCCGCTTCAAGGACATCCACAGCCGGCTGCGGGCCTGGGGCAATCTGTCTACCTACAACAGCTCGGGGCAGACCTCAGGCGCCAGCAACGTCACGCAGACCAGCTCCCTGAGCACCAGCCCCGTCAGCAACGTCAGCAACACCCGCTACGGGGGCCCCAAGCAGAAGGCCCAGCCCTTCCCGCAGCCCCAGTTCATCCCCATGAAGGGCCAGATCAGACCCATGGTGCCCCCTCCCCAGCTCTACATCCCCGTCAACGGGTACCAGCCCGTGCCGGCCTACGGGGCCTACCTGCCCAACTTTTACCCGGTCCAGATCCCGATGCAGATGGCCCCGCAGCAGGTGCCCGCCCAGATGGTGCCCAAGCCTGGCTCCCACCACAGCGGCAGCGGCTCCACCAGCACGGGGTACGTCACCACTGCGCCCTCCAACACGTCCGTGGCAGACAGGGCAGCCCTGCTCTCGGAGGGCACTGAAGACACGCAGAATGTCCCGGAAGACGTGGCCCAGAGCCCCGTGCAGGAAGCAGAGGAGGAGGAGGACGGCTCCGTCCCCGAGACCGAGCTGCTAGGAGACAATGACACTCTGCAGATGGACGAGTCTGAGGTCCAGCTGGAAGCCTGAGGGCTGCAGGGCTGCAGGGCGCTTGGGGGGAGACTTGGGCCTCCCTGAGGAGCACGCCCCAGATACCAGTGGGCTGGAGTGCAGTCTCCTTGTCATCCTCTCGTGCACGGAGCAGCGCTGTGCCCACCTGCTTGGTTGGAGGGTCTTGTAGCCAATGGCTCCTGACAAGGCAGGGGTGGTAGGTAACCCAGCAGGACGCATGGTGACCCCCAGTGCCACCTACATTTCCCTGGAGGTCAGTCGGCCATGAGCAGTGCCTGTGCTCTGAAGGAAATTAGGTGGCATCTTCCCTCCATATTGCATAGGGATTGAATATTTCCAAACATTGGGAAAACAGGCCTGCAAAAAGGCAGTGAGGTGGGACCTCGGGCTTTGCAATGCCCAGCGACTGGGCTGCTGCGTGAGAATGGAGGAGGCTGCTTTTCTCTCTGCTACCCCCCCACCCCCTGCCCACCATTAACAGTCTCCCTTCAGCCACCAAAGATTAGTGGGAACAGGACGCGGCCGCCTGCCGCCTGTCAGAGTCTGATGAGAAAGGGGCTCCTGGAATGGGAGTTCCGTATTAAAACGAAATGTGCCTTAAAAGAAACCCACACAATTTTGTACCTTCTGTGAAATGATTTTAACTATCCTGCATGTGTATTTTGCCCAGTTTTCTGGAATTCAAGGGAAAGTGTTTTGGGGGTTTGAAATGTTACAAAGGAGGCAATATTGTACAGAGCACAGTATTGTTATTTTTTTTCTTTTTTTTTTTTTAGAATCCTGTACAGACCTTAAATGTAATTTATATGGTTTTTGTATGCCATTTTCATTGAAGAATTTTGAGCTTAAAATAATGACTTCGTAATTTAACTGTTTACGTTACCCACATTTGGATGCCGCCTGATTGTATTTTGGTTTGCTTGTGTTTGTACCGTATGTAAGCGAGGTCAGTTCATTTCAGAGCTCCTACGAGAGAAGGTGCACAGGCACACCACATCCGACACACGGGGTAGAGCACACTTGTGTAGCTCCCACACCTGGTGTATCCAGTAAAGCAAAACAGAAGGTTCGGTCTGCCCTCTGCAGGTCCTGAGGACATCAGGCAGCGGGAGGTGCTGGATGACGGAGGTGCCCAACGGTGATGATTTGCGCTGAGGGTTGGGGGCTCATCCAGGACCAGCGACTCCATTTGAATGTGGATATACCTTGACAGATAAATGATGGGAACAAGTTGCATTGCTTTTCTCGGTAAGGTCTGTGGCAGGGATTAGCCGAAGATGACGTGAAGATGGTCTTTTGTTTTAAACCTCTCTCCTCCTGAGGTCCCAGAGCCCCTGCCATTTTTAGACCTGGAGTCTGGCTCTTCCCAAGGCCCTGGAGCAGGGCTGGAGGGGGAGAGAGCGAAGGAGATTGGGCCTCCTTCACCACCTGCTCAGAGCTGCCTGCATCCCCTCGTTGGCTGGCAGCGTGGCCAGCTGAGTCCAGGTATACCTGGACCAGGGTCAACTGCGGGGTCAGTGGCTCCAGGGCTTCCAGTCAGGGGAGGGGCTGGGTGAGTCCTGGAGATGCTTCTGCCAGCCAGCCAATGGCCTTTGGCTGCCCCTCGGGCGGGTCCCTGTCTCCCAGCATGGCCTGGTTGGTTTTCCATGTTTAATAGAGTAGATCCACAACCCTGGGCCAGGCAAGACTCAGGTAGGAATTCACTTCACATCCGCAGGAATTGGTTCTTTTTTTTTTTTTTTTTTTTTGCGGTACGTGGGTCTCTCACTGCTGTGGCCTCTCCCGTTGCGGAGCACAGGCTCCGGATGCGCAGGCTCAGTGGCCATGGCTCACAGGCCTAGCCGCTCCGCGGCATGTGGGATCTTCCCGGACCGGGACACGAACCTGCGTCACCTGCATCGGCAGGCGGACTCCCAACCACTGTGACACCAGGGAAGCCCAGGCATGGGTTCTTTAGCCTGCATCAGAACATCTTGCAGGGCTTGTTGCAAAACGAGCAGTGCCCTCCCCGCTCCCAGGCAAGTCTGGGTTGGACCAAGAAAGTACATTTCTAACAAGAGCCCAGAGGGTCCTGATGGTGAAAGCCCCTTAAGCACAGCATCATTGGATCCTACCCCCTGGGTCTCCCTGGCTCTCCAGCACGTCAGGTCGTCTTGTACACCCCTTGCTCTTCTGCTTTAGCATAATGCTGCTGACAGGTAGAGCCCCACACACAAACAAATAAAAAGTCTCAGTGTATATCCTAAACTCAGGAGGGACTCTACCCTGCTCAGTAGAAGGAAGTAATGTGAATGACTGAGAGCCCCTCGGAGTCCCTCTACCAGCAAGTGTGGTCTGGATTGCATATTCAAAGAACTCAGGGTTACACGGAACTACTTCTCATTTCCACTGATCTGAAAGAGGAACTTCAGTTTATCTCTAATTTGGTACACCTGATGGTTTAACTGTTCAGTTGAGACCTAAGACTAAAAACTGGGAAATAGCCCTTTGGCTGCTCCCTCCGCAGATGCAGTCAGGGAGGTGGGCGGCCACTTCAGTTTCCCATCACTCAGCCCCGAGACTTGAACTTTGTGCTCGGGGCCACAGATAGAACCGCAGAATGAGCAGCAGAGATTCTGCAGAGAGACGCAGGGTTTTTTGGCAGAGTGGGGGAGAGGTTTTGATTTGGGGGATTTTTTGGCTAGAAATAGCATGTGTTTGTTATAGCTCATTCTAATTGTAAAATCTTGATGCATCTTTAGGAAGATTATTGAGCCTTTAAAGTTGATGCAGTTGAATAAAAGTGACTTAATTGGCATGTTCCAGAACAACTGATTTTAGAGCTAAGCCGCATGATTCAGATAAATGTCCCTCGTACCTTCTACCCAGCCGCATGCCTGTCCCTGTTTATACCCACAAGAGGGAGATTTTCACGCCTATTCAGTAAAGTCACCTAAGTGTAATTAGTTTTCATCAAGCCATACAAAGCCACAAACACCTTGTACACTCCTTATATTTTTTGGTATACAATACTTGTTGAAACAGTCTGTCAGAGCACTGACAAACTTTTCTCTGCTAATTTTAGGATATTTCACTCAATGTTACAGTTATATAACTCTTCCCACTACATCAAGACAAACCTCTTGGGTCTCTCAACAGGGAAACACTTGTTTAAAAGTGTTCGCTTTGGGTGAATTCCACCTCGCCATTCAGTGTTGGTAGCTACTTTCAGACAGTTTGTGAGTTTCTGACGGGAACACTGAAAATCTTTTTTGAGATGAACTTTTCAGGAGGAGGATGTGTCAAAGTAAACTTATGTCAGAGGACCCTCTCGCAACCTGGCTACTGGAAATCAACGTGACCTTTCCAAGATCAGACCTGTTCCTAGCTCACCTCCTTGTTTTCCTTCATCAGTCCCCAAAGTAGTAGAGACTATGTGTTTTTTGGCCTGGGACTTAGTGGGTGCTCAGTAATTAGCTTTTTTTTTTTTTTTTTGCCTGTTATGTACAAATTTATTTTCAAAGGGCCAAATTTCTTTTCTCACAGTAATACATTACCTATACCTTTAGCCACATTTATCAAATAAATAGATCTCTTCAGCATAATTGCTTTGAATTATACCTTAATTTAAAAATGTATACACAGTATAATTTACCCTTTTTAATGTACAGTTCAAGTTCTGACAAATACCTATGGTTGTAATTACCACCAGAAACAAGATACAGAACAGTTCCAAGCATAATTTCCTTTTAAATGTCAATTAATCAACAAGTATTTATTGACTACTGACGTGTCCAGTGGTTACTGGTCAGTCTTTGCAGATAGCAGTTTGCTGTGGATCACTGTCATCAAGGTGTTACTCCTCTTTACTTATTAGTAGACAACCAAGCTTCCTAATCCTCATGTCTCTCCCTGGCTCTCAAACAGTTCAAAGCTTGGGCTCAACACTGTCTTCCAGGATGACACCTTGCAGTTCTTCTTCACTCCACTGGACCAACATCCATTCATTTGCTCCCTTCACAGCCCTATGACAGGTCATATCTCTCAGTAATTAGCTTTTGAAATAAGAGTAATGTTTTCTTTAGGTGGAGGAGACCTGGATTTAGGCTACCTGACACTCACCCTGAGAAGAACATGAGCCTGAGTGTTAGGTGTTTACACTTAAGACAATAGATCTTTTGTAGCACTGTATTTCTTTTTCAGTTTTATTTCAATCGTTTAGTTATTGTATAGCTCATACATTCCTATAGTTCAGAGTCACAGTGGGAAGTTCCTCGCCCATCCCCAGCTATCCCACCTCCAAATGTATTACTGTGGATCCTCTCAGTTTTTTAATGCATATCTAAGAATACTTGCCAATGTGTTCTTATATTTATCCCATTTTTTAAACGTTAAGAGGTAACCTTCTCTACAAATTGCTTTCTGCTGTACTTTTTTTCACATAACTGTGTATCTTGGGGGGTCTTTGCTTGTCAGTGGATGGGAGCTTGTCTGCTGGAGGAGTTCTTTCCTAGCAGTGGCTCTGCGAGCAAGTGAGGGCAGGAGTTGTAAGGGGGCAGAGGTCACCACAGTGCCTGCCCACAGGGCTCTGGAGGGCTGCTGGGGTGAGGTGGACCAGGGGGGCTACAACCAGCACACGTGGCTCAGCTCTAATGTGTGTTATTTGAAAGACAGGGCAAGTCAACATTTTTAACTCATTAGTATGGTTTTTCCACTAATTTGTCCTGTTTATTCTCTTTCCCCGTCTGAAGTGCTGAGGTTTTAGTGGAAAATACTGCCCAGACAGAGCCGTAGACTCAAAACCAGGCCTTGTGTGTTGGAAGGTGTCGGGGAAATATGCAAGTACCCAGGGGAGAGATGGGGCCAAATAACCACTTCTTTGGAATTCCAGAAGGCAACTACAACCCCCGCCCCCTGCCCCAGGATGGCAGCTGCCACACACACACACACACACACACACACACACACACACACACCCTGGCCCAGGAGGCAGCTGCCACACACACACACACACCCTGGCCCAGGAGGCAACTGCCACACACACACACACACACACACACACACACACACCCTGGCCCAGGAGACAACTGCCACACACACACACAGACACAAACACACACACACCCTGGCCCAGGATGGCAAGTGCCACACACACACACACACACACATATGCACACACACACACCCTGGCCCAGGATGGCAAGTGCCACACACACACACATACACACACACATGCACACACACACACCCTGGCCCAGGATGGCAACTGCCACATACACACACACACACACACACACACACACACCCTGGCCCAGGAGGCAACTGCCACACACACACACACACACACACACACACCCTGGCCCAGGAGGCAACTGCCACACACACACACACACACACACACACACACCCTGGCCCAGGATGGCAACAACAACCCCCCCCATGGCAATTAAGACTCCTCCCACCCCAGGAGGACAACTCACCCCCCACCCCAACCCAGGTCATGACTGCATCCACCAGGGAGCTAAGTTCAGGTGATATTAACGAGAATTCAGGGGAGGGAGAGGCAGCCCGGCCCCTCCCTGTGCTCCTGCGGCCCCCATTTGTGACAGTTCCATGTTGAACAGGTTTAAACAGTCATCTTATTGTCAGTTTTTGCTGCATTTTATATTTTGATTGTCTCCTCACCATGGGATCTTGACTGGAAAACTGCACTAAAGCAGTTTGGGGGAAAGCTAGTCTAAACTAATAATGTAGAACCATAGGATTTTGTTAAGGAAATTCACCATTACTTTGAAATACGCAGAATAATCCAAATTAGTCTATAGGATCCCAAGGAAAAGACTGAAGAGACTAACATGCAAATTGCCTGAAAGGTGGGTTTTGTGTTCAGGAAGCATCCTCCTGCTAGCTGACTTCCAGTCTCAATTTGATGGCCAAATTTTCCCACAAATAATGCAAAGGTGTACTTTAGCCACAGCACTGAATTAGTCAGAGTCTGAACGATTTACAGGCTGGGAATAGCCAGGCATTCTAACCTGCAGATAGACCACCTGAAGGGCCAGCCATGGGTCCTTGCACGTCTGGCCACTATCTTGTTTCCAGTTTCTTATGCACTGCACCCTCATGCATCTAACCCCGGAAGACCCCCAGCATTTTGTAACAAGGAGTTACTTCTGGGCCCCAGAGAAGGCACTTTCCTTTCCTTCAGGTAGAGATCTTGGAGGTCACTTAGTCTCCACTGGTTATCTTAGAGAAGACTGAGCCACTGCTTTTTTTTTTTAGCAGCTTAACTGTGCTATAATTTACTTCCATAAAACTCACCCATCTGAAGTGTACAATTCAGTGATTTTTTTTTTAGTAAATTTGTGAAGTGCGTAGCCTTCACCCCAATCTAATTTTACAACATTTTCATCACTTCCTCAGCCCCGGGCAATCTGCTCTGTTTTCTGTCTGAATGGATTTGCTTTTTCTGGACATTTCATATAAGTGGAATTAGACAATATGTAGCATTTTGCTTCTGGCTTCTTTCACTTAGCAGAACGTTTTCGAGCTTCATCCAAGTTGTAGCATGCATCAGAAGCTCATTTTATTGCTGAATAGTATTCTGTTGTATGGATAAACCACGTTTTGCTTATCCATTCGTCCCTTGATAGATTTGGATTTTTTCATTTTGGGGCTATTATGAATAATGCTGCTATGAACATTGCATATGTTCATATGTGGACATATGTTTTCATTCTCTTGGGTAGAATCCTAGGAGTGAAATTGCTGGGTCATATGCAAAAATCATTGATCTCTTTAAGAAATTTCCAAACTATTTTCCAAAGTGGTTGCACCATTTTACCTTCTCCCCAGCAATGAATGAGGACTCCAGCTTCTCCACATGCTCTCCAACACTTGCTATCATGGGATTTGTTTTCATTAGAGCCATCAACTTTTAAGACTGTCAAAAGAAGACATTACTTACATGAAAAGATCGAGGTTGCAGACAAGTTCTGTGAATTGTTCATCAAATCTCACCAGATGACCTTCACTTAATTGTTCTTATAGCCATTCAACAAATATTTCTTGAACATGTACCATTAGCTAAATTCAGTGGTGAATGAGATAGGAAACACCATCCCCACTTCCTCAGGAGGAAGTTTATTAAACAAGAAACACTGTAATAACAGGCTAAGTCTTCCATGGGTAGCAGTATTTTCTGTGCAATGAGGCCTCGGGCAGAGCCCAGCTGTGTCAACTGATGAGGCTCACACAAGCATCACTAGATTGGGTCCCAGCATTTGCAGCTAACAACTGACAGAAATGCCTCCTATATCATGGGCACACTGGCAGGGTTGGTACCCACTGTCTTCTAGAGCTTGTGTGGCTGGAGTGTTTCTTTGGAGGCTTTACCTCCATCTGGAGATCTCAACATTTCCCGGGTCTCGGAACATGTTGGCAAGGCCATACCCTGGTGCCCAAGACCCCTTAGACCTGCCTGTGAACGTGGGTGGGGAAAAGTACATGTTCATTTTCACTAATCTCTAACTGAAATGTAGCATTTCCTCTTACTGTAAATGTAGGAAAAAACCCAAAGTTGTGTTCAGCGTGCTCATGGCTGCTCACCATGAGTTCTTTTCACATCACATTGCAAATGCCACATCACTACTCCAAGATGACACCCATTATGGGGCCTGCTGTGCTGCAAAATCTTGCTACCGAGTTCATAGAGAAGCACATATATTACAATTTTGTTTTTTTCAATATTTTGATAATTTCAATCTAGATGTTTTCTTCGTAATTTGAGTCTTTTATTTTCTGCATTAAACCCCTACATTCGGAGAAAGGACCCAAATGCCAAGGGGTCCATCTGTGATGCAGAAAGATAAGAAGAAGATGCCGTCTTTACGGCTTCTCTTCTAAGACAACCCAGTGCGTGCCTAGTGCCCCGCTCCTCCCAGGATGCAGTTCTTCTCTGGGTGGGAGGTGGAGGGATGCTGC
Organism: Hyperoodon ampullatus; assembly: GCF_949752795.1. Lineage (NCBI taxonomy): Eukaryota > Metazoa > Chordata > Mammalia > Artiodactyla > Ziphiidae > Hyperoodon > Hyperoodon ampullatus. The sequence goes on from NC_136919.1 coordinate 106,718,161, forward strand.
CTGCAGACTGGGCCCCAGAGCCCGGGGGTCTCCCTGCTTGCACTCACTCATCAACACCCGCCTTTCCCACCTGCACCCCGGCTCCTCTGCTTTGGTCCAGGTGAGATGGAGCGGCGGTGGCAGGGTACTGTACCACCAACTGCCTTCCTACTTTCTCATGCTGTTTCAACAGTGCACATCAAGGACAAACAGCAACACAGAGAAGCAGGAACAATGTCTCCCTAGCCCAGTGGGAGCGCAAACTGGTTCTATGTTTTTTCAGAGTAAGTAGCAATATTGTTGCTTTTTCAAGTCTACAGGGGCTCACAGGCTCCTGCAACATAATAGCTGTTCTCTCCGAGCCCCCCAACATCCCTGGAGGGGGTGGAGGAGACTTGGGTTCCTGGAGGCTCCATCTGCCAGGCTAGTGTCTCACCAGGGAGAGAAACCACTTTTTTTCCTTTTTTTTTTTCAATTTTATTTATTTATTTGTTTATTTATTTTGGGCTGCGTTGGGTCTTCGTTGCTGCCCGCAGGCTTTCTCTAGTGGTGGCCAGTGGGGGCTACTCTTCGTTGCGGTGCGTGGGCTTCTCACTGCAGTAGCTTCTCTTGTGACAGAGCACAGGCTCTAGGTGCGCAGGCTTCGGTAGTTGCGGCACGTGAGCTCAGTAGTTGTGGCTCGAGGGCTCTAGAACGCAGGCTCGGTAGCTGTGGTGCCCGGGCTTAGTTGCTCCGCAGCATGTGGGATCTTCCCAAACCCTAACCTGTGTCCCCTGCATTGGCAGGCAGATTCTTAACCACTGTGCCACCAGGGAAGCCCTCCTTTTTACCTTCAGATAAATGTTCTTCAAATTTTGATTATTATCCCATAAGGGTAAATTTCTAGTTCCTTAAAATAGCTCTTTCAGTATGGATTTCCTTAGCATAAGAAATGTCACATTTCTTCCGGTCAACTGAAAAAAAACACACACACTCACACACACAACATGGGAGTTATGAGTTAAGTTTTATTTGGGGCAAAAAGAGGACAATAGCCCAGGAGACAGCATCCCAGAGAGCCCTGAGAAACTGCTCCAAAGAGGCAGGGGGGAAGGTCAGTGTTATATGAAGGGGGAGCACATGCAGTCAAGCACACATTTGGGGTGAGGCCTGGCGCTACTCAGGAGGAGCAGACGTCACCGTTAATGATTTTAGTGCTTTTCTGGAGACGAGGAGATGCAAGAATTGGGCTCATAAAATCTCCTGAAAACATCTAACTATCTGAAGACCTGTTCTGCCAGTTTTTCCCAGAGCACAGAGTGTCTCATTCCTGATCTCCACCCTGAACTCCTTTCAGGAAATGTTGAAGTTCAGCAGCTACAGTGGCTCATGATTTAATCCTTGTCGAGGTAGAGGGCAAGTGCCCATTTGTAGTCGGCTTTCCCTACAAAATACAATCTACCATGTTCACTTTATGAGGTACAGTGATCTGATAAGAGGTTGATGATGTAGGTTCTATAAATATGCATATTCATTGCATAGGTTGTACTCTCAATACATTTTATTAACTTGGGGGCATTTTTTGCCAAAATAGCATAAAAACCTGACATGGGCAAGAAAACTAGAGTGCTTATTAGAGAAGCTCTGCTTTTTGCTATACTGCAGTTAACACAGTTATTTAGAATAGCAGTTATGGATTTAGTTGTGGGTGAAACACTCTGTTGCAAATGCAAATGTGCAATGTTACTGATTGGGCCACGGAAATCACAAGGAGATACTTACTCTCCAAACTGATCCAAGGGGAGATCATTAGATTAATTTGTTGACAAATGCTGATGGAAGCCTGCTGTGCCCCTGCTGCAGGGATCACGCAGAGAACCATGTAGATAAACCCAGCAACAAACTACATTCTCTAACGTCTGTGATGCTCAGTTCTCTGACGAAAACACAGCATGGGGAGGGGAGATTCCTTGGCAGGAGTGGGTAGTTTAAGAAATCTGGTCTTTACTCACCAAATGTGCCTCTAAAAAATACTGTGACCAAGAATGATCTAAGTCTTCAAAGTTCCTTTTCTTGTGGCCAGCGATGGTTTTTTCATCCCCTTTAACTGGAAACAAAACCATGCAGGTATAGCAACATAGGCAGTCCCCTTATGCAAGAGAGAATAACGAAAAACAGAAATACACTCTCACTACTAAAAAATTGCATCCCTCTGGACAGTGTGAACTTCCAGTTCACGAGGTTAGCATCTCAGGATCATGGAGAGTGGGAGAAAGAAACAGGTGGAGAGTTATTTGATTTTTATGGGGACAAGAAGTCCATATTCCCCCACATGATTAGCTGTGCAAGAATGTTACGTCCTTCGAGCAGAACTCTGCGCCCCCCCAGGCCAGCTGAGCTGGGAGCAGGTTCCAGCCTGGGGGTGTCCTCACCCTCTCTCAGTCCTCAGCCCCCCCAAACAGAAGTGGTGCAACTCTGACAAATGCCACTAGAGGCCACTAGAAAATGAATTCTAATTAATAAATCCATTGAGATCCTTATCTCTCTTTGCCCAAACGTAATTTTAGTTCACAGTCAGAAAAAAGGGCAGGACAGCCGTTTGGTGCACCAATTTAAAGGGGGGGCATAAATCTAAATCTAAATCAATGGAGAAAATTGTGCCCCAGGTGCCTTCATTACCCACCTGCAAAGGCAGGGTCTCAGGAGGTCAAGTCTCAGGGCAGGGTTTTTCTCCTCTGTTTTATTCACTGCTGTGTCCTCAGCTAGAGTAGGTGGGGGGTGGAGGGGGGGTGCTGGGTGACTTTTAGGCTTTGCTGGGTAGGATCATAGAATGGAATCGCTGTAGACAGTAGAATGCAGATGAAGCCGTTTTCCCTATGATGCCCAGCATGGCCCTCGGTAAGGTGTCTAAAGACTTCTCTTCCCATCAAGTGTCAGGACAGACTGTAGTGAGGACCCAGAGCATTAATCTCATTTGTAACGTTTACTAAGAAGTCACTTAAGGATGTGTTCCAGCACACAGGGGGAGGAAATCAAGAGAAAGGATGACGTGGAAATTCGCAAGAAGGCCTCCTAAAATTCCTTTCCCAAATTTCATAATTCAAAGTGTCTGCTGTCTCCCCCGCACCATCCTTCCCTCCGTTCCTTCCCCTCCCCATTGGCTTTGAGTCTCTAAGGTGGCCTGATACCACACATGCACATGTGCACACACTCACGCATGTGCGCGTGCATCTCCATTCACCTCCAGGAATGTCATTCTTTGCCTAGTGACTGATTTTCTTTCTAAAAATCCTCATGGCAAATTTCTAGTGAGATTGTCCAACTCTAGATTTTTTTAGTACTAAGCTATTTCTAAATGCAATTATAAGAATGCAGAGAACACTCTCGTGCACAAAATTGTGACTGGCCACCATGCGTGGTGGAGAGAAGCCCTAGGTGAGTGGCTGCCTCACCATCCCCCGCAGGGCTCTTGTTGAGCTACATGATCTGTGTGTCCTCCCCCCCTTTTCTCTGGGTCCACTTTCCCTCGCCTCTCCAGTCTGGTCTATTCTGACACCCTTCTGCTTTCTTCTGATTGCCTTCTCACAATATCTATGCCTGCGGATGGAACCTGGGGAACAAATTTTCACATTTCACCAGAAACCCCTCTCTTCTTGACTTGAAGCACTGCCAAGTAATAAAGCTGTCCTTCACAAGGCTCCGTGGCCAGAGGTCTTGGTCAAGATCTGTGTGAATTCAAATGCACACGCATTGTTGAAACAAGACTAGGACAAAGGCCTTGAAATTAAAGTATTGAGATTTTCAAAGTGACCTCCCCACACCAAGGGAAAATGTCTATATTAGTCTTCAGTCTGATTAAAATGTAGAATGCCTGTATTGATATAGGAGATGGGGCGCATGTTGAATGCTGGCGTTCCTTCAGAAGTTATCCCCTCAGTGACTTATGTTGCTAAAAGGCAGGTGAGCATCCAAACACAGGCAGGAGTGTCCACTGTGTTCCTCGGGCAGTGATCCTCAGCCCACTCAGCCTTCCCCCCGGGAAGGTGAAGTGATTGTCTGAGGTCAAAAAGATTGAATAAAAACACAAAGAAAAAAAGACAGGGGTCACTGTGAATGTGAAATACAGTGGGAGTTAAGGCCAAAAGAACTCAAAGAGAAAATGAGGGGGTCCGTGGAAAATGTCAGGGAAGCCACAGATGTGTATACACCAGGCATGGCAGATAAATACACAGAACAACAAGTCCCAGGAATAAACAGCCGTTGTGGGAACAGTAAGTGCATCTTTTTCTTTTTCTTTCTTTTTTTTTTTTTTTTTGCGGTACGCGGGCCTCTCACTGTTGTGGCCTCTCCCGTTGTGGAGCACAGGCTCCGGACGCGCAGGCTCAGCGGCCATGGCTCACGGGTCCAGCCGCCCCGCGGCATGTGGGATCTTCCCGGACTGGGGCACGAACCCGTGTCCCCTGCATCGGCAGGCGGACTCTCAACCACTGCGCCACCAGGGAAGCCCGTAAATGCATCTTTTAGAAACTGAGAGAGCAAGTCAGAAAAACATAAGAAAACACAGGAGCATGTTAGTAGCGCAATCCCAAGCGTGAGGGAATAGACTTGAAAACTTTGTTCCCTATGCAATGTGTCATCTTAGGGCACATTGCAATGATCAATCCATGTGCTTGACAACAAAGTCAACCTGAATACAATTCCCAAAGGAGAGATGTCACAGGCTCTATTCTCTGACCATCTGACCACAAGCCCAGAAAGCTAAAGATGGCCATCATCTTCTGATGTCAAAGGCATTGAGAACTGACTTCGTTTCTTACCTGGTGAGAAAATCAGACTCACTGAGGCCTGGAACCCCACTGTCCATGGATATGCATTCTGCCACTGTGCCCTGCCGGTGGACCGCCCACGCCTGCATGTCTGCCTTCCCTGTGGGCACCATCATTTCACTGTTTATTGGCCTTTCCACAAGGAAGAAGGAATGAAGTTTTGAAACAATCATGCCCACAAAAATCTGGGTTTTTTCTTTCTTTTGTCAGAAGCAAGTTTGTAGCTATTGATTCCCACTGATTCCCCCACCCACAGCTTTAGTGATTGTAACATCCTGTAACAGAGCCACAGCAGCAGGTAGGATGGTCCCCAGGACACTCAAGAAAGCGTTTCGTTTCTTTCTGCCTCTATCACAGAAACAATCTGGTTAAGTAATAGGGAGAAGGGTGACCTAGGAGAGCCTTAAATACAGGCCTTCCTGGGTTTAAGAAAATCAGAGGCCAAGGAGCAAGTTTCCTCCCCTCCCTTTCTTGCACAAACGCTGGATCCTAAGGAAAGATTACTCTTAGGAATGAGGGGATGGGTCAAGTAAACATTGCCTTATGAAACATAAGTATCATCTATCTCTTTTTCCTGGTAACAAAATTTAATGGATATATTTTTAGTGTTGGATAGTTTGTCCAGCCCATGTTATGGAGCCCGTTTGGTAAAATTGCTCATAGCACATCATGCTCTTCAATATTTTTTTTTTCTCATGGAGAAACTAAATTACACTTGGGTTAAATCAGACTTTCTTTAAGGTTTTTTTTTTTGTTTTTTTTTTTTTGTGGTACGCGGGCCTCTCACTGCTGTGGCCTCTCCCGTTGCGGAGCGCAGGCTCCGGACGCGCAGGCCCAGCGGCCACGGCTCACGGGCCCAGCCGCTCCGCGGCATGTGGGATCCTCCCGGACCGGGGCACGAACCCGCGTCCCCTGCATCGACAGGCAGACTCTCAACCACTGCGCCACCAGGCAAGCCCTCTTTAAGTTTTTTTAAATTTACTTTTCTTCTTTCTACCCAGTGCCCTGCCTCCCCAGCCCCCCAACCAGGTATGGATTGGGCCCTGGACCAAAGAGTCAGGGTATCTACACCATTTTTACTAGGAAACTGATGAAATTGGGGTGGGGTAGAGAGACAGGAAAAGGGTGAGACAGGATGAGCTTCTGAGGAGAAACTGTTTTATTATCTCACCTCGCTCTCCCCAAAATCCGCACAGGGAGGCCATACCATTCCCACTTTGCAACGGGGGAAACTGAGGCCCCGGGGAATCAAACAACCCGAAGTGCAGGGTAGTAGGAAGCAGGTGTTTGAACCAGGGCCGTGACATGTGCCTGGGGAGTGGGAACAGTACCCATGGGGTGACATCCCCTGGGGTGACATCCGAGGGCCTGGGATGCCCACTGGAGACCTTCCCACAGGGAGGCGCAATCAGCGCCTGGGGTCATGGGGAGGGGGCGCCTGTGAAATGTTCTCAGGGCCAGGGGCCGCGTGGGGGGGCGCAGGACTCCTCTCGGGGGCGGCACCCCACCCCAACCCCGCACTGCAGGACCCACCCACTCGCCGGCCCGAGGGATGCTTGGCTGAAGGACCTCTTGGGGCTCCGAGACAGATCACGATGGCCCCCGGGGGGCGGCGGGGGGCGGCGGGGGTCTGTGCAGGGCGGGTCCCCAGGGAATGAGCCACACTCAGGGGTCCTTGGCCACAGAGATTCTGGCCAACTTATTTTCTCTCCGTCAGTTACTTAATATTAATTTAACTGGAAACCTATACAGGCCAGTCACCGGACGTGCGACCACCTCAGCCTCAACAACCACGTGACTGCAACTGCGTGGGAGACACGAACCCAGTCTCCCCCAGATTCAGGAGCAAAACAGGTGCGTGTGGGGTTGTAACTGCTCTCTGGCTGGCTGCTGGACAGCAGGCTAGAAGTGGAATAATCGGGTGAGATGTTTGGTTTTGGCAAGGTTGGGGTCACTGTTGACTGAGATGGGACGTCAGTGAGCTGGGGTTTGAAGTGTCATGTTCCGCTCCAGTCGCCCGGGACCCTCCTCCGCCTGTCCTTCCCCATCTGTGGTCCTAAGGACCCTCTGTATGGGGTCTGCCCAGCTGCAGAGCCACACCAGGTGCCACTGGGGTCCTGCCTTGGAGCTTCCCTGTCGCTGCAGAGCTGACCACACGTATGCAGCCCCTATGAGCAGGGACGTTACCACACGCTGGGAGGATACAGCGACTGGGGGAAATGGGTGCCGGCAGACCCATAGTTTGCATTCTCCCCTGCAGACAGATTCTTCTGAGGTCCTAGAGACGTGTCCTGAGACATATCTGCAGATATTCCCAACTGATTGGGCGTGGAGCCAGCAGCGCTAGCTCAGTCACTCGCGGTCTCATGCATGCTCTTCCTTCACCCCTGTCTCCATAGTGGCCTCCTGCTGTGTCTCCTAGGGACCCCAGTGTAGACACATGCCTGATGGGTATTCTGCTGGAGGTGTTGACTGAGGCAGTGAGACATTCAAGCTTGGAATTCAGGGGGAGATTCTGGGCTGGAAATATATATCTGGGAGCCAACAGCATACAGATGGCACCCCAAGCCATGACACTGGAGGGAGTGTAGATTAAAAATGGAAGAGACTGAGATGAGCCCTGGAGCACTCCATTGGTTAAGGGTCCCAGAGAAGAGGAGGAAAGTGTCATGAAGGTGGGAGAAGGACTGCTAGGATGACCGGGCCGAATCTGCTGCTGAGGCCCACCAGGCCTCTCACTGTGTGCAGTCTGTGAGGCCACCGCCAGAGGAGTTCTCCACGGATGTGTGGGTGGAGAGGCAGAGGGGTCAAGAGCAAACTGGAAGAAGTGAGGGACCTCGGCTGTGGGCAACGAGTCCTTTAAAAAACTCTCGCAGTCCACGGAGACAAGTTGTACGCTACTCTGATTCTCTTTTTTCTTTCAATAATCTATTTTTTCTTTCTGGATGCTTCTAAGATTTTTTCCCTTGTTCTTCTGATTCACCAATTTCCTCAGGCTAGAGCCATATGTATTGGTTTTCTACAGCTGCCAACACAAAGTACCACAGGCTGGGTTGGTTCTTCAACAGGAATTCATTTCCTCACACTTCTGGAGGCTGGAAGTCTGAGATCAAGGTGGTGGCAGGGTTGGTTCCTTCTGAGAACAATGAGGAAAGGATCTGTTCTAGGTCCCTCCCCTTGGCTTCTGGGTGGTCTTCTTTTCCCTCCGTCTTCACATCATCTTCCCTCCATTTGTATCTGTATCTGGGTCCAAATGTTCCCTTTTCCTGAGGATGCCAGTCATATTGGCTCACCCTACTCCCCTATGACCTCGTAATTAACTTAGGTTATATCTGCAATGACCCTATTTCCAAGTAAGGTCACATTCTGAGGTTCTTGAGTTAGGACTTTAACATATAAATCTGTAGGGGACACAATTCAACCCATAACGCTGAGCATGTGTCTTTTTAAAAAATATGAGTATTAATATTGCTTAGGATGAAGCAGCCCTGCCAGCTGTTGGTCTGATTCTTCATTCAGATCAGAGAATTCTTTCCTGTTTGCTTAAATAGCTCTTCTCCACGTTTCCTTTTGCTTCTCAAATTCTTTCTTGTCACACGTTCCATCTCCTCGGGTCTGTCCTCCGAGTCTTTATCTTTCTCCTCATGATTTCCCTCTTTGTATTTTCGCTTTATGTTCTGAGATAGTCATTCTGCTTGGTCTTTTATAGAAGATCCGAACAAATACATGAACATTCCTGTATTGAATTTTGAAAATCATGTCTTTGCAAATTCATTTTATGCTTTTGGTGAAGTTCCTTGAGAATTCTTACCAGAGTGTGGATAACGTTCTTACCTGACTCTTCCAGTTCTGTCTGCTCAAGTGGGAGGCACCAGCTTGACATGGTTGCCATCTTGGCTTCCTCCCCTGGTGGTTGAGACCTCGGCGGTGAGTATCTCCTTTCCTCCCTCTTCTACGTCTTATGACTGCATCTCATCAGCCGTCAGGAAGAACTGCAAGAAACTCGTAAGCAACGACAAACCTGTGTGTGCTAGAAGGCAAAAAACTTCTGGTCTCATCGGGTGGCAGTTGACAAACTGCCACGCACAAGGGCAAACCACTAAGTGCTCCTATCTTCCCAGGGGTAGGAGTAGCTCTGTTCCCACAACAGAGACAGGATCAATTTCGGCTCTCCAGGTGACTCCCTGCCCAGCTGGATGGGCACCCCATGCAGGTCCTATAGGAGAAGGCAGCTTCTGAGATGTGATCCCTCTCGTGGTAGTTCGCTGGTCCCTGCTGGCTGAGCATCAGGGGATGGTGGACGCCTGGTCTTTGCTCCAGATCTCCAAGCAAGGAAAGACCCCTCTGCTGGGGCTTCCCTGGTGGCGCAGTGGTTGAGAGTCCACCTGCCGATGCAGGGGACACGGGTTCGTGCCCCGGTCCGGGAAGATCTCACATGCCGCGGAGCGGCTGGGCCCGTGAGCCATGGCCGCTGAGCCTGCACGTCCGGAGCCTGTGCTCCGCAACGGGAGAGGCTACAACAGTGAAAGACCCGCGTACCACAAAAAAAAAAAAAAGACCCCTCTGCTGTTGATTCCTTCACAACCATCCTACCATGTATTTCCTTTCTCCTGTGGAGCCCCTGATCTAACATGTGGCCTCGGATTCCACCAGCTCCTTGTTCTGCTGTGTCCACCCCAGAGGCAGTTGAGAGAAAGATGTCAGATATACAAGTGCAACTTGCCAGCTACCTGTAACCTTGCTTCTGCATTTTAGGAAATAATTGTTGGCTGTTTCCCCAGCATCCATTCCCCACCTCTCCTTCCCACTATCCCTGAGCTTCAGTTTGGAAATCCACGTGGTTCTAGAGAAGTTGGCTCCACGCTTGGCTTCAGGAGTGGAGCAATGGCCCTGGGCTAAGCAGTCACAGTGAAATCAGTTCAGGGATGGGCATGTATTCTAAACCAGACCAACTAGCTTAAGGGCTTGCCAGAAATGCTGGGAGAAAGACTCTCCTCTCATCCTCCCTGATGAATGTGATAAAAAAAATGTGGAGCCCCAGGAACTGCTCTCAAGAATTTTGAGATCAAACTAGAAGCCATTTTATGTTGAATCAGCAGTGTGAAGACAGAGCTGAAAGACTCAAAGAGACAAGTTCTTGGTGGCATTATTAAGCCCAGATCCATCTTTTAATGTCCAGATTCATATAGTCTCTAATGAAGTGCCACTTCTGTAGCACAGTATATCATATGTATGGATAACATGTATACGTATGGGTAACATCGGAAGAAGTCTGTTTCCAGAGTACTTTCTTCACTGTAGAGCATAAGACAGAGGAATGTCATCTTTTTGTTGTGCCTCTGAGTTGCTTGTAAGGCCACATCACCAGTGCTCTTTTCCCTCACCCCGATAGCAATCTCAGAAGGAATTTGGACACTCAGGGGGTCACACGCTTAGGCAATCCATCAGCAAATATTTGATTTCTAAGCAGCTTACTTTTATCTGCAAAATGAGATTTTTTTTTCTTAATATGTAGGGTAGGGTAACGCAATCTTAAGGAATTGCATCATGTCTACTCTTATTCGTTTATTCATTTATTATCTATTATTCTTTTGGAACTTCCCAGCATTTCTTAACTTAGTCATGAAGCTCAGCACAGCAAACTTCTGAATTGTTGAGCAGGGTGCCCAGTCTTCAGACTTGACACGGGGGAATTATTGTGATCAGATGGATGGTATATATTGGATTAGTCCTAGTTTTATTTTCTGAAATATTATGTACTTAAGAAATAATTGCTGTTTTTCCTTTTTTTACTTTATACATTTTGGAATGAGATATGATGACGGCTGTGGTGGACAGGCCTAAGTGCCCCTCCCCCCCATGACCCCACCTACTGGTGTGCACACCTCTGTGTGATCCCCTCCCTCTGACCACGGGCAAGACCTCAGGCTTGCTTCAGCTGAAATCTGGCCAAGGTGGTGGGGTGTCACGGTGATGAGGGCACATTGTATAAGACTCTTGTTGCTTGCAGACTTGCTCTAGTCTCTCTTGCCATTGCTAGCTTTGAAGAAGCGAGCTGCCATGAGTCCTACAACTGCAAGGAAGCAAACCCTGCCAACAGCCCAAGGAAGCTTCCCCAATCATGCGTCTGATGAGAACTGGTCCCTGGTCTCCGTGCTGACTACATACAGCCTGTGACTCTAGGCAAGGACCCAGCTCAGAGTGCCTGGACTCCTGGCCCAGAGACACTGAGATAATTAATGTGTGTTGTCTTCTAGCTGCCAGGTAGTAACATGGTCATTGTTTTGTAGCCGTAAAAAACTAATACATTAACTTACAGATTCTTCCTGAAAGTTACTTCTCTGGCTAGTGCATAAAGTTGGTTGGAGTGTTCCAACCAATTACACCAAGTTTGTATTTCTCCAGATGAGCGGTATGAGAATGTTTATATTACCTCTCTCCCACCTTAGAAGTGGTTCTAAAATATATAACATTTCTCCTTCTCCTGCCTGCATTCTACATGCTCTCGAAGTCCGAGTACTTGAGCCAAGCTGACAGTTCGAAGAGTGAGGGGCTGGCTCTTTCCAGCTCACTGTGTGTTCCTAGCTTCCAGTGAGGGCCTGGCACTCGACAGGCTCGATACATATTTGCTGAATAAATAGGCAAATGAACAAACGTTTGTCGTCATATTCTTGTTACCGTTACCTCATTCTCTGTCTCAGGCTCTGTGGTAAGCATTTTGTCTACATCTCCCTGAATCATTAAAATAGCCTGTTAAGCAAGTGGTGTCACTCGTGTTTTACAAGTGGGGAAGCTGACTTTTAGAGTTTAGTGATTGCCCAAGATTGCAGGGAAATTGAGTGGCAGTGCTGGGGGCATGCCTTCTCTACTGAAAACATTTTTAAAAACACATACACACAAATATGTATATATACACATACATACATATCTATTATCTATCTACCTATCATCTATCTATCTATCATCTATCTATCATCATCTATCTATCTATCATCTATCTATCATCTATGTATCATCATCTATCTATCTATCATCTATCTGTCTAAATTTTTAGTAAAATGATTGAAATTCTCTTTTATCTACACTGATCACTTCCCTCTACAGGGATTTCAGTTTGTGAAGCTTAGCCCTGCGTCTCCCGTCTCCTGCACCTCCCTCCGTCGGCTGTAGGTGGCGCTTGAGTTCTTGTCAACTGTCTGGTTTTCCTTAGAAATGTCTGTATTTACTCCTGGCATCCTGGGCTCTTCGGAGAGCTTATTTTCTCACAATTAATACAGATGGTGGTCTCATTATGGCCGATTCTTCATCTGTGAATTATTTAGTGTAAGGAGAAGTGCTCGCACATGCTTAATTTCTAATAGCGATTTAGAAACCTCTCTGCCAGCCACTAGGAGGGAAATGAGAGAAGCTGAAAGGCTTTTTACTAATCTGTGATTTTCCTGGTGAATGAAGGTAACCAGGGATGAGATTTCACATTTACGGAGTGCTTACTCTGTGACTTTAAATGACTTACTTCGCCTCATTAATCTCATAACATCCTTGTGAGGGAGGTACTATTATGATGCTTCTCCCAAATTAGAGGAAACAGATGCAAAGAGTGAAAATATTCTAAAGAAAGGGAAGGATTGGGGATAGATTTAATACCCGAAGCTGCTCCCACCAGGTTCCTAGACTAGCCTTGTCCCCCACATAAACACGGGAAGGATAGAAGGGGGCAAAGACCTCCTTGGAGAACTTTCGTTGTTATGACTTGTTTCCTTTATACAAAGGTCAACAAGAGTGAACCACAAAGCAACGGAGATGAACATTTTGGACATTTTGGACAGTGCAATCTAAGGAACCATGTGACCTGTGGCCTCCATGGTACAGACGTCCACACCTGTGGTCAGATCTCCCCCTGTTGTGGGAGAAAGGTGGGTGGGGAGTAGTAGTGGGACACCCCGGAGGTAGGTGCCGGTGCCTTTGTGGGAGGCACGTGATGAGCTAGTTGGGCACGAGGGGAGAGAGGAAGGAGGGTGTCACAGGTCTCCCTGTTGTTGTAAATGATTTCTATGTCATTTTAAAGAACTAACCCTAGAAGATATTAGATGAATTGGGTTTCAACTTAAGCCAATAGGAATTGAAATGTAAGTTTTTGTGGTTTACACCCATCTAAACTAAATAGAGCTGAACTCTGGTTTCTGTAGGGTTCCAGGCAAGGGGCTATTTAGTAGGAGAAAAAGCCAAAGATAGACCTTTCCTACAAAGCTAAAGGGAGAGCGACTGCCTTTCCTAATTCGTCCAATTCAGTAAGTTGTTTGGGCTTCCAGGAAAGCTAACGCTGGCCACTCCCTCTTTTGGCATCACATAACTACAATTAGTCAGTTCTAGGACATTTAGAAATTTACCAGGAGATGGAGTCTCTTTTTCATTAAACCCATGTGCTTGCCAGAGCAAACAGAGGTCATAATAAAATGATGAGCCAAACACTATGAATTGAATTACACTAATTTTAGTTGTAATAAAACCACAAGCCGTCCTTTGGATTGGGGTAGAAGAACCTTATGATTAACTTAGGTGTGAAGCAAGAGGCCTCTGACCATGAAGTCTTTATCAAGTATCCGGATGTGATATGTTGCCCTCAGATTTTTAATCACTCTCATATGAGGTTGTGGATTACTTAACTAAGTAGTTACTTTAGTTACTAAAGAGTCTAAGTGATGTTGTTGAATTAGCTTTAAACCCTTGTTTAGCTGAATGACTTACCCAGAACACTTTTTAAGCTCCCAGATTCGACCATGGATGGACTTCTAACCACTCCTTTTCCAGAATAGGTGGCTTAGCACTGCTTTTCCATGGAACCTATGCAGATGTTTTTGTCTCAACAATACTTGATGGGGTACCAACACCCACCTCTTTGTCTAGCATATTGAAGGTAAGACCTGTGTTACCAGCATTTAGTTCATATTTAGAAACTGCCCAGTCCATATTGATGGTTTAAATTTTGAGACAAGTTTAATAATATAGCCCAAAGGATAAATAGACCTCATTTCCATTTAGTCCTTTGCCTCAGGAGATCTTTCCTATATGCTTATTAGGGTGTAAGAGGAAACGGCTTACTAAAATTCATAATTGGGGCAGTGGGAATATAGTTGGATATTTAAAACCCTTTATTCCATTGCTTTTCTGAAAGCATACAGAGACCTACAGACTATTTTTTTAATTATTCATCAAATATTTTGTAGGTGTATTTAATAATTATCCAGGTGACTCTGCTAGATACTTATGTAGAATGCAGCAACCAAACAGGGGCTGTGTTTTCTGGAGCTTGCAGCCTCGCAGGGAGACAGTCCATCAACAAGCACAGGGTGCAGGAAAGTTAGTGACAGAGGGAGCTCTGGGGGTCTGCGGGACAAAAAGAGACCAGTAGTCCAGAGTTAGAACTGGACTTCTCAGAAAGAGGAGGAATTATCCAGACAGGGTGGGAGAGCCTGCTGCTGCTTCGGACCAGCCCAAGCAAAGACTGCAAGGTGTGAGGGGGAAAGAAGGTGAACGCAGTTGGGATGCAGCAGCCAAGAAGGCAAGTCTGGAGAAGGGGGCAGAGAGACTCCACGGCCAGGAGAGCCAGGGTCAGGAGTTGGACGTGCCCCTCAGCAGCGGGAAGAGTCCCTGAGGCTTTTTAAGCACAGGAATGACCTGGTCACACTCATGCCAGGAGGAGCCGGGAGGTTTTCCTGAATATATTCTCCAGGAGACTATATTGCCATGTCTCAGGCCCGTCTTATCTCTTGCTTTACATTTTGTTCTTTGACTGTAACTGAAATTCATAGGAGAAAAGGTTTGCCGCATCATCGCCAAGGTGGTATAACTCTGTGTGCTAGTCAGGGGAGGTGGTCATAAGGAAGTGCCACAGACTGCTGGCTCACACAACAGACATGTATTTCTCACAGTCCTGGAGGCTGGGAGTCTGAGATCCAGGTGTCAGCAGGGCTGGTCTCTCCTTGGCTTGTAGATGGATGTTTTCTGTCTTCACGTGGTCTTCCCTCTGTACCTATTTGGGTCCTAATATCCTCGTCTTATAAGGACACCAGTCATATTGGATTAGGGCCCACCCATATGACCTCATTTTAACTTAATTACCTCAGAAAAGACCCTGTCACCACATACAGTCACATTCTTAGCTACTAGGGCTTAGGACTTCAACATATAAATTTGGTGGCGGGGGTGGGGGGAGGCGTGGGCAGGCGGAGAGCACAGTTCGGCTCATAACACCCACTTAAGTAAAACGCTTTTCACAAGATGTTACTGCAAAAGAATTTTGAAGCAAAGGAGCCAACAAATTCTCTCTTGAGACTTTGGGAGCTCAACCAGTCAAATTTAATTGAATCCATTTACCAGTAAGTTAAGTGCATCTGTACACTATGTACAATAGGAAAGCCTATTGTCACTAAATCTATGTAATTGAATCACAAAAGATGGCTTCCTCCTTCTCCCCCAGCGCCTCACCCTCCCCATCAAAGTCTTTTATCCTTTTCCAGTAAGGAAAAAAGAGAACTCTTTCGGGAAGGTTTACATTTTACCTTTAAACAAAAAGGAGTGAAATTAAGTGTTGTAAAGTCAGGCCATGTTACATGTCAGTGTGAAATGATTTTCTCTGGCTAGACTTTACTCCACTTGTAACCACGTCCCCAGCATTCTCCGAGTCCCGGAGATGGAATGCATGGTGGGAGAAGAAAAAGAGAGACCCATCAACACTATGACATATTTTTGACGGTAAGGATGGCCTTACTTAAAAAGCCTTCAGTGCTTTTTTTGAGTTTAAAAGTCCCACTTTGCCTTAGATACTTCTCCTCCTTCCAACTTTACTGTGATTTACAACATACTCTCTTACATAAAAATTACCCTCCTGACCAGAAATTCTTCATTCTGACATCTGTCCAAAACTGTTTCTTCTGCAACTTGCAGTCATACTACTTGTTTTAATATCACCACCTCCTTCTTCTTGCTGTCACATTCTTGCAGAAAATGCAAGTGAAAGAAAACATTCCTCCTCGGAGCCCAGGAAATGCAGTAGAAAAATCTCTGTCGAGTGATTTGCTATATTTATGGAACCAATAGAAAACAAACACAAGACATGTACTACAATCAGAAAACTCCAGTTTGCTCTAGTTTTTAAAATCTTGGTCTGCTTTCTCAAGAAGGAGAGCGAGCGACAGCCAGAGTTTATAGATTTGTTACCAAGAGGGACAGCCCATGCAATGATCAACTTAAAGACTTCTCATTTAAAGCAGTAAGATGAGAAAGCCTAGACCAAATGACCCAGTTAGCATAGTACATACTTTCAGGAATTCATAACTCTACCACTATGGTGGAAAATTAGGAAAAATTGAATTTTCTGTCACAGAGCAGAGTGGTGTGGTAGAAAAGAAAAATTACTAATGAGGAAAGATATTGAGGCAAAACTTCATGATTAATCTATTATGTACAAAGTAGAAGGCCTCTGATCTTGGAATATTAATTAAGTATCCAGGGCTGATATGTTAACCTAAGATGTTGAATAGCTCTGATAGGAGACCATGGATTATTTACAGTTTAGTTACTATAAACTATAAATGATTGGGTCATAGGGTCACCCTACATTTAATGTAACCCCAGTGGGAATTTTGAGAGAGAATTTAACAAGTTTATCCCAAACATTTCCTGAAAGAACAAAACATAATGCCAATATAGTTTTGAAAAATAAGGAAAAATAGAGATTGATTTTCCTTACCAGAAGCAAAACATACTATTAGAGACTTCTATTTCTAGGGAAATGGCATAGATGTGCATTTCCTTATTCCTCACTGTAAGTACAACTAAAAACCCTAGAAATCATATGTAAAACCAACATAAGAATACTCTACTTGGTAGAGGGAAGAAAGCAGACTATTTAGGGATCTTTGGACCCAAGGAATGATACCATAGTGAGTTCCCTGGGTTTTCTTTTCTCTTCATGTATGCTCAGACTGAATATTGAAGAAGGCCAGCAACCTGTAAACATCAATGTACACAGGGCAAAAAAGATTCTCCCAAAAGACTGCTCCCTCTAGTCAAAGAACCAGGAAAGGGACAGCCTAGCAAGACAGAAAACTTTTAGACAATGACTGCTCTGTTCCATCCAAAGACCACAGAAAAAGCTGTGACCCCACCTCCACACTCACAGCTGGCTGAGTGGAGAGCCTAGATTTGCACCTTGACAGGCCAATAAGGTGTCCCAACTTCCCACTGGAGTGGTGTCAGACAAGGCAGAGTGAGGAATTGGGACTTTCATTCATATTGGGTGGTAACAAGCCCTTCTCCTGTATTCTGTGGTGTCTGTGGAGATCGCATGGCAGGTTGGACTTGCACCCCTACTCAAGGTGTACCTCGTCTTCTTGCAGGGGTGATGTTGGAGGAGATCTAGTGGAGTTTCAGGACTTTCACCACACACTAGCAGTCCAAAGGCCATCCTCCCAGCAGTGTCAGTGGAGACCTCCCCCCAGCCACAATGGTATCAGTAGAGGTCTAGTTCGGAGCCTGAAATTCTGCCCCTGTTTAACAGTCCAGCAGTACCTAGGAATCCCTCCCCTCCCAAAGTCAATAGAGACGAATTGGAGAACCTAGACTTCTACCCCATCTGGCAATAACAAGGTGATGCTTCACCTCCACTTCACCATTCAGAGTAGTATAAGAAGAGGGCTGCTAAAACACAGGTTTAAATGAGATGTCTTATAATGTAGTACCCACAAGGTCCAGGTCTCAATCAAAACCACTTGATACTGCACTGTGTCTGACCTTATTGTGGGTAACCAATACTATTTCTGAGTTTACAGCAGGAACATCTGTGGGCTCAGTGACTCACCTGGTGTCTCCAAGAACACAGCCCAGATCCACAAGATAGGTATCACCTTCATAGCGCCTGAGTACAAGGAACATGACTTCTGAATGCCTTTCAAGTTACTGATGCCTCTACTTGACTGGGTGATCATGGCTGGTTATGTTGCTGCTCTCAACTGTGCCATCAGAGGCCACCCAAAGCTGAAGGTCATCTGGATGAAGAACAAGATGCGAATTGGCAAAGATCCCAAGTTCCTGATGACCAACTACCAGGGGATCCTGATGCTGAACATCCACCACTCGCCTCCCTTTGACTTGGAGACTAACTCCTGTTGGGCCATCAATGAGCTTGAGGAGGTCCTAGCCGAGTGCAGGCTGGACATCTTGAGTGTTGCAGTGAAGCTCTGTCTTCCACCTGCCAAGATATTTGGCTGCTAAATCCTAACCTGGACCTCCCCAAACACGTTTCCCTTTATGGAGTTATCAATGAGAAGATAATAGTCTTGTTTTGAAACAAACAAATGAACAAAAAAACCCACTTGACATATAAAAACCAGGAAGGTCTGGTTTGAATGAAAAAAAAAAATCTATAGACACCAATGCCAAGATGGAACAAATGTAGAATTATCTGACAAAGATTTTAAAGCAGACATCATAAAAATTCTCCAACAAACAATTATAAACAGTCTTGAAATTAATGAAAAAAATAGAAAGTCTCATGTTGTACAAATGAAACTAATACAACGTTATATCAATTATACCTCCAAGAAAGAGAAAGTCTTAGCAAAGGCATAGATGATATAAAGAACCAAATGGAAATTTCAGAACTAAAATATATATGGACCAAAATTTAAAAACTCAATTGATGGGCTTAACAACAGAATAGAGAGGAAAGAGGAAAGAAACTTGGAGATGCAATGATAGAAATTAATCAATTTCAACAACAGAGAGAAAATAGACTGAAGTAACAATGGGCAGAGCCTTATGGACATGTGGGACTATAGCAAAAGATTTAGCATTCATGCCATTTGAATCCCAAAAGGAGAGGAGAAAGACAGTGGGGCTGAAAAAGTTTTCAAAGAAATAATGGCTAAAAAATACTTATATTTGGCCCAAAAAACCCCATTAGGCTACAGATTAATGAAGTTAAGTATACCCCAAATATATAAACTCAAAGAAACCCCCTTAAGGACACATCACAGTCAAACTTCCAAAACTTAAAAACAAGGAAAAAGTCTTAAAAGTAGCCAGGGAAAAATGACACATTACTTATAGGGGAAAAATGATTTAAATGGCAGTAGATTTCTCATCAGAAACTGGAAAGGCCAGAAAGAAATGGCATAACATTTTTAATGTGCTAAAAAAACCTTTTTAACCCAAGAATTCCATATGCAGCAAAAATATCCTTTAAGAATGAAAGTGAAATAAGGATAATCTTAGATGAATGAAAACTGAGAGAATTTGTTGTTACCTGAAAATAATGGTTTAAGGAAGTTCTCTAAAAAGAAAAGAAATAATAAAAACAATCTTGGAAAATCAAGAAAGAGAGGAAAACATGGTAAGAGCAAATGTATGTATAATACAATAGACTTTCCTTCTTGAGTTTTCTAAATTATGTTTGATGAAGCAAAAGGTATGTGGTTCTCAATGTATACAAAGGAAATATTTAAAACAATTATATTCTAAATTGTGGAGGGTAAAGGGGTATAAAGGGAAATAATTTTTCTTCACTTTGCTTGAATTGGTAAGCTGTCAACAATGATAGACTTTGATAAGTCATGCATGTGTAATATAATACCAAGAGTAACCACTGAAAAAACAACAAAAGAGACACAAATTGCTATAAATAAATAAATAAAAATAAAAATTGAATTCTAAAAATGGCCAAGTAACCCAAGAAAGGTGGGAAAACAGAGAATGCAAAAAGGAAAGAAAAAACCCAGAAAAATAAAACGACAGACTTAAGTCTTAACATTGTAATAATTAAATTAAATTAAATTAAATGTAAATGTTCTAAATACACCAATGAAAAGATATAGATTGACAAAGTGGATTAAAAAAACTTGACCCAACTATACACTGTCCATAGTAATGATATACAAAGGTTGAAAGTAAAAGGATGGAAAAAATATACAATAAAATATTAATCAAAAGAAAGCAGAAATGGCTATATTAACATCAGATAAAGTGGACTTTAGAACAAAGAAAATTACTGAGGCTAGAAAGAAATTTTACATATGATAAGAGAGTCAATCCACATAGAAATGTAGCAATTTCAAATGTGAATAATCCAAACAAAAGGACTGCAAAATATACAAAGCAAAACCAGATAAAATTGAAGGGAGAAACACAAGTCCACATTTAAAGTTGGGGACTTCAATACTTCTCTCTCAAGAGTTGAAAAAAACTAGATATAAAAACAGCAAATGGGCTTCCCTGGTGGCGCAGTTGTTGAGAGTCCGCCTGCCGATGCAGGGGACACGGGTTCGTGCCCTGGTCCGGGAGGATCCCACATGCCACAGAGCCTGCACGTCCGGAGCCTGTGCTCCTCAACGGGAGAGGCCACAACAGTGAGAGGCCCGCGTACCGCAAAAAAAAAAAAAAAAAAAAAAAAAAAAAAAAAAACAGCAAAGATATGGAACTCAATAGCATCATCAACAAATAGGATCTAATCAACATTTATAGAACACTCCACTGAGCAACAGAAGAATATACACACATACTTTACAAGATCCCACAGAACATATACCAAGATAGATCCCATCCTGGGCCATAAAGTATACAAATTTAAAAGAATTGAAATCATGCAGAGTATGTTCTCTGACCATTGTAAGATTAAAGTAGAAATAAACAACAGAAAGATTACTGGAAATTATCTTTAGGAAGTACTTTTCTCCAAGTGTGTGGAGAGACATTTGGAACATAAACAATACACTTATAAATTATCCATGGGTCAAAGAGAGAGTCTCAGAGAAATTTAAAAATACACTGAAGGAAGTTGAAATCACATCTTATCAACATTTGTTGGACACAAGTAAAACAGTGCTGAGAGGGAAACTTATAACACTTCATGTTTATATAAGAAAGAAATGAGTAAAATTCTCAAATGAATAAGGTAAGCTGCCACCTTAAATAACTAAAAAAAAAAAAAAAAGAAAAAATTAACCCAAAGCAAGCAGAAGGAAGGAAATAATAAAGATAAGAGCAGAAAGCAATATAATTGTGGACAGAAAAACAATAGAGAAAATCAATGAAACAAAAGACTCGTTCCTTGAAAAGATCAATAAAATTGACAAACCCCTAGCAAAACTGACAAAGACACAAATTATTGCTATCAGGAATGAAATAGTGTTTCATGACAGACCCTACAGACATCAGCATAATGAGGAAATGCTATGAACAACTGCACATGCATAAATTTGACAACTTAGATGAAAAGGACCAATTCCTCTAAAAGTAAACTGCCACAATTCACCTAATATGAAATAGATCATTGAATAGCCACTTAACAATTGACAACTGAATTTGTAATTAAAAAGCTCCTGAAAAAGAATTCTCCAGGCTTAGGTGACTTCCCTGAAAATTTCACCAAGAGTTTAAAGAAGGATATCACCAATTCTACACAATATCTTCCCAAAAATAGAAGAGAAGGAAACACTTCCATTTTATCCAATGAAGCAAGTATTATCCAAATAGCAAAACCAGGGATAGTATAAAAACAAAGAAAGAAAAAGAAAGAAAACTATAGACCAATATCTTCATGAAGATGCAGAAATTCTTTTTCTTTCATGTACTGAAACTTTTATTTTTATTTATTTTTTTATTGAGGTATAGTTGATGTACAATATTATGTTTCAGGTGTACCACATAGTGATTCACAATTCTGAAGGTTATATTCCATTTATAGTTATTACAAAATCTTGGCTATATTCCCTGTGTTGTACAATATATCCTTGTAGCTTATTTATTTTATACATAGTAATTTTTACCTCTTAATCCCCACCCATATCTTGCCCCTCCCCCTTTGCCCGTTCCCACTGATAACCACTAGTTTGGTCTCTATATCTGGGAATCTCTTTCTCTTTTGCTATATTCACAAGTTTGTTTTATTAAGAAGCAGGAATTTTTAATGAAGTATTAGCAAATAGAATTCACCAATGTGTAAAAAGAATTACACAGCATGTCCAAGGTATGCAAGGCTGGTTCAATAATCAAAAGTCAATCAATGTAATCTACTGTATTTACAGGTTAAAGCAGAAAAATTACATGATCATATCAATTGATGAAGAAAAAAGCATTTGAATAATTTGACACTCATTCGTGAAAAAGACTCTCAGAAATTAAGAATAGAGGAGAACTTCCTCACCTTGACAAAGGACATGTACAAAAATTCTAAAAATTATACCTAAGAGTATAATTAGCTAAAAATCATACCTAACAGTGAAAGGCTAAATGTTTTCCTTCTATGATCAAGAACAAGACAAGGATGTTCACTCTCACTGCTTCTATTCAACATAGTACTGGAAGTTCTAGGCAATGTAATAAGTCAAGAAAAAGAAATAATAGTCATATAGATCAGAAAGAAAGACATAGAACTACTTCTATTTGCAGATAATATGATAGTCTGTGTTCTTAGAATGTCCCAGGGAAAATACAAACAAAGAAACAAACAAATAAATAAAAGTTCCCAGAGCCTTAGAACTAAAAAATGAGTTCAGCAAGTTGAAGGGTAGAAGACCAACATACAAAAATCAGATTTATTTCTATATACTAGCAATGAACATGTGGAAACTATGCAATTTACAGTCACTCGAAGAATAATAAAACACTTGGGTATAAATCTAAGAAAACATGTATGGGACTTATATGTAGAAAAGTACAAAGGGCTTATGGAATATGTAAACAAATGGAAGACTCAACATAGAAAGGAGGTTAATTCTTCCCAGATTGATACATGGGTTTAACACAAAATTCCAGAAAGATGTTTTTATGGATATAGACAATATTATTCTAAAATCTATATGTAAAGGCAAAGGAAATGGAATAGCTAAAACAATTCTGAAAAAGAAGAATAAAGAATAAAAGAAAAAAGAAGAATAAAGTGGGAGCAATCAGTCTACCCAATTTCTTGATTACTACAGCTTACTATGAAGCTGTAGTAATTAAGACTATGTGGTATAGGAAGAAGGGTGAACACATAAATCAGTGGAACAAAATATTGGACCCTTAAATCTTCCCAAAATTATGGCCAACTGATTTTTGACAGAGTTGCAAAAGCTATTTGATAGAAGAAGGATAGTCTTTTCAACAGATAGTGTGGAGCAATTGTATATCCACAGGCAAAAATTTAAAAAGAGCCTCGACCTAAACCTCGTATCTCATGCAAAAATTCACTCAAAACGGATCAAAGATTTAAAAATAAAACATAACGCTTTCAGGAAAAAAATATGAAAAAAACCTTTGGGACCTAGAATTTGGTGAAGAGTTTGTCATGGCATCAAAAGCATGTTCTATAAAAGAAAAAAAAAGATAAATTAGACTTCATCAAAAATCAAACCTTTTTTTTGTTTTGCAAAAGACCCTGTTAAAAGTGTGGAAATACAATGGGATGAAATATTTGCAAATCAAATATCTGACCAAGGACTCATCTAGAATAATAAAGAGTCATCAGACATCAACCTTTAAACAATAATTGGATTAGAAAATGGGCAAAAGACATGAAGAGGATAGTGGATAACAAATAAGCCCTTGAAAAGATACTCAGCACTTGAAAAGATAGTCAGCACTTGAAAAACATTTTCATTAAGGGAATACAAATTAAGACTGCAATGAGATAACAACATACATCCATTAGACAGGTTAAAACAAACAAACAAAAAATTAGTGATACCTTTAAATTCTGGCAAGCAAGCAGAGAAACTGGATTTCTCATGCATGGCTGGTGGGAATGTGAAATGGTACAGCCACTCTAGAAAATAGTTTTGGAGTTTCTTAGAAAATTAAACATACACTTGCCAAACAATCCAGCAGTTGCACTCTTGAACATTTATCTCAGATCAGTGAAAACTTAAGTCCACAGAAAAACCTGTAAATAATTGTTCATAGCAGCTTTATTTGTAATAGCCAAAAGATGGAAACAACCACAATGTCCCTTAATGGATGAATTGTTAAGCAAACTGTGATCCATTATACATGGAATGGACTATTGATACACATGGCAGCATAGATGGCTCTCAAGGGCATTATGCTGAGCAAAAAGCTACTATCAGAAGGTCACATACAGTATGATTCCATTTATACTGCATTCTTGAAAAAACAAAATTATAGAGATCCAAAATAGGTTAGTGATTGCCAAGGGTTAGAGATGATGGAGAGGGAATGGGGGATGGGTGTGACTACGAAGGGTTGCACAAGGAAGATTTCTGTGACGATGGAATACTTTTGTATTTTAATGGCGCTTGTAGTTATACAGATTTGCACATAGGATAAAATGATATGGAACTATATACACATACACTGTACCATGTTAACTTCCTTCTTCTGATACTGTGCTATAATTATGTAAGATGTAACCACTGGGAAAAATGGGAAGGGTACATGGGCCTTCTCTCTACTATATTTGCAACTTCTTGTGATCTATAATTATGTATTTTTAAAACTCCAAAAATAACAAAATATAAAGTTACACTAATTAAAACAGTGTGGTAGAAACCAAAGGATCAAAAGACCAGAACAGAGTCCAAAAACTCAAACAAGTAAATATGGAAATTTGGTACAGTTTAATGGTGGCATTTCAAATCAGTGTGGAAAATATAGGTTATTTAATTAAGAAAATTGGCAATCCAAAACAAAACAAATTAGATCTATATGCCAAGTTATAAAGAAATTCCAGAAAGTTTCAAGAACTAAAATCATATTTATCAATGTTAGGAAACATGCATAATTTTTGTAATATTCAAGTGGAAATAGTTTTTCTAAGCGTGATGTGGAATTTAGAACCTAATGAAGGATAACAGACTTGATGCTTAGAAATAATACATTTTTATTCAGTAAGCTGTACCATAAATAAAACAAGACCTATGACAAATTTGGAGAATGTATTTGGAACACAACAATGAATAATACATAAAATGCTCCTGTTAATGAGAAAGAGAATATGTAATATAAAAATAGACCAAGGAAATAAACAGAGAAGAAAAAAAATCAAAATGCCATCAATATCTGGAGAGAAGTTCAGCCTTACTAATAATCAATGAAATACAAATGAATATATTAATGAAATGTCATAAAATATTGATCATATTAGCAATAATTTGAAACAATTCATTACACTTTGTGTTCTGAAGATTGAGGAAATAGGCACCCAATAGAAAGTTCCTGGATAGAGTCACTATTTGGGTTACAATTTGGCAATAGTTATAAAAATTTAAATATGATGACTCGTGGATTCAGCCGTTTAAATGGTAGCTATTTATGTTATAGAATTACTTGGGCAGTAGTAACAGCATGTATGAAGAGGAAGTATTGGCAGCATTGTTTGGAATTGTCCAAAGTTAGAACCACTTTAATGTCTTACTTAATAGTCAATTGGTTTAATGAAAAGTGGTATATCCATATGTTGGAATATTGAGCAAATTTTAAAAATAGTGACTCAGAACTATATGTATTAAAAATACTTAAAAATGTAGAAAGGAAGCAGTTGAAGTGAAATGAATTTTAGAGAATGAGAAGGAATTTTAAGCTTCTACCACATATACTGGCAATTATGTGTATATTTATACATTCATAGAATAGTTATAAAAGGATACAGAAGAAATTGATAAAAACTTTCTAGAGAGAACTGTGGGATGGGGAATTTAGGAAGGATTCATTCTTTTCTTTAATGTACTTTTAATTTGTATCAAAGTGCTATAGATATGTTGCTTAAAATGTCAAGCAGGACTGCAGGGTTTATAATGAAACCAGTCCTAGGTGTGGATTAAAGATCTCCAGCTAAAAATAATTTGAAAAGGAAGAATCATCATGAAGAGAGAAAATAGATGACACTGAAAATGAAAGAGAAGAAAACATAAATCAGGCCAATTGATGAATCCACACATAAGTGTAGTTATACATTTCTCTTCCTACTTTGTGATTCTTATGAGCACAACTCTGTAGAAACTTTGCTGATGTTTCCAAAGTAATGGACCATATGTATTGATTTAAGAGAAAACAAGGCCAAGAAAAGACAGTGGGCAAGATCGTCTCCTTGGTGTAAGAAGGACCTTAGTGGCTGAGTAATATTCCATTGTATATATGTGCCACATCTTCTTTATCCATTCATCCGATGATGGACACTTAGGTTGTTTCCAGCTCTGGGCTATTGACTCAGCCATAAAAAGGAACGAAACTGAGCTATTTGTAATGAGATGGATAGACCTGGAGTCTGTCATACAGAGTGAAGTAAGTCAGAAAGAGAAAGATAAATACCGTATGCTAACACATATATATGGAATTTAAAAAAAAAAATGTCATAAAGAACCTAGGGGTAAAACGGGAATAAAGACACAGACCTACTTGAGAACGGACTTGAGGATATGGGGAGGGTGAAGGGTAAGCTGTGACAAAGTGAGAGAGAGGCATGGACATATATACACTACCAAACGTAAGGTGGATAGATAGTGGGAAGCAGCCGCAGAGCACAGGGAGATCAGCTCGGTGCTTTGTGACCGCCTGGAGGGGTGGGATAGGGAGGGTGGGAGGGAGGGAGACGCAATAGGGAAGGGATGTGGGAACAGATGTGTATGTATGACTGATTCACTTTGTTATAAAGCAGAAACTAATAAAAAATAAATAAATAAATAAATAAATAAATAAATTAAAAAAAAAAAGAAGGACCTTAGTGTGTTTGACAAAGGACATCAGCAAGAGATTGTGCATTCTTTCAGCTGTTCTAGTAAATGGTAGTAACTCATCATCCCTTCCTTGGATGGGGACAGGTCAGTGTATGATTGTGAAGTCACCAAGCTTCTCTCAGGACAGCAAAGGCTGGCTAGACCCTCCACCTGGTTTCTGTGGTTTCACAAACCTGCCGTACAAAATGGTGACACATGGAATGTTTGGTGCCCAAAACAACATGGTGGGATAGACCCTATTCCCTAGGCTTATATTAGATAGACTCTATTCCCTACATCCCAGATTTCCTGCTTAGTTCAGATGATTAATCTTCTTTTCACATGGTTCTGGGGACTTCCAAGCATGCAGTTTTCTCCTAGTATTTTATGACTTTCTTTTACGTTAACAAGCAGCAGTGTTTTCTTTGTGGAATTAGACTCCACAAAAATATCTTTGCAAGCAGATTTGTGTCTTGATAACAATCTGTTGATTAACTTGGCTGCAGAATGCTGATGGAGTGCGTGAATCTCTGGGAAGGCTTCCAGCAGATACATATCAGTGTAATTAAATTCTTCCAGCATTTTACGACTGTCAGGGGGTGATGTTTTACCATTCTGATACCCATTCTGGCTTCAGCTTGAAGGGCTGTGTGTGTGTGTGTGTGTGTGTGTGTCTTTTGCAGCTGTTCAAGTGCTATGTTCACACTCAGCCCTCTACACCCAGTTCTTTTGGTGGGTTCCCCGCCAAGATACAGAAACCTCATTTCTGAGGGATACCGGGCTTACTCTGTTCATTCTCCTTTCCTTAAAGATCCTTCTGTGCTTTGTCCAAAGGTTCCAACAATGGGCATAATAAGTAGAGTATAAGAAGTGGAGGGGAAGGGCATAAGTTTTGGAATTAAACAGAGACATATTTTAATCCTGGCACAGCTATTTACAAGTTCTGCGGCAGAATCTCAGTTTCCTCCTGTGCCAAATGGAGCAACAATATTTTATTGGGAGACTGTTTTAGTCAGGGTTCTCTAAAGAAACAGAACCAGTAGGATGTGTATATGTAGATATATAGAAAGAGATTTATTACAAGGAATTGGCTCACTTGATTTTGGAAGCTGGTAAGTCCCATGAGCTGCAGGAGGAGTCAACAAACCGGAGACCCAGGAAGCGGATAGTTTCACTCTAGCTTTAAGGCTGCCAGGCTCAAGACCCACGAAGGTCCGATGTGTCAATTAGAGCAGGAAAAAGCCAATGTCTCGGTTCAAAGGCAGTCAAGCAGGAGGAAATACCTTTTACTTAGGGGTGGGTCAGTCTTTTTGTTCTCTTTAGTCCTTCAACTGATTAGATGAGACCTATCTACATTGGGGAAGGCCATCTACTTTGCTCAGGTTACCAATTTAAATGGTATACTCATCCAAAACACCCTCACAGACGCACCCGGAATAATGTTTGACCAAATATCTGAGCACCCTGCGGTCCAGTCAAGTTAATAATTAAAATGAACCATCACAGAGACTTTTGACAGCTAGAAGTTAATGTTTGGGAAGTGCTTTAGTAGAGGAACGTAGACATATGGGGCTTAGAAGATTGTTAATAAATGGTTGCTAAAATAAAAAAAAAATGTTTGACGTTATTGGATCATTTGATTTCGTTAACAACCTAAGGAGCTGAGTGGGGCAGAGTTATTTGCCTGCTCTTAGAGAAGAGGAAGTCAAGGCATCAGCCGGGTGTACTACTTGGTCAGGATTTTATAGAACATACCAATGCTGGTGCCTTTGGGTGAGGGTGGGGCAGGTGCAGAGCATTGCCTATAAAGACCAGGAGTGTGAGTGCGAGGGTAGGAGAGTGGCATGTGCACTAAGCCAGTGGCAGGTGCGAAGTGCTCCAGATGCTAGGACCTACCAAAACCTTTGAGGGATGAGGAAGCAGAGTCAGTGAGGTCGCTGAAGTACTCTTTAATGCTGCTCATCAGTCTTTTTGTGAGTGAGTCTGAGAGTTGATTACTGAACGTGGTAAATCCTCTTCCTAAAAGAAGTGAGAGCACTGACGCGACTCTGTGTCCACGAGTGGCAAGCAGTTGGGAAGTGGAGAAGACACAGGACTATTTAGATTCCATACCTTAGAATTTCTGAGAATTCTACCTGTGTGAGACAGCAGTCTAACTACGCACGTCTCATGAACCACAGACTCTGGGGATTGAAAGAGATCTTAACGTTAATCCAGGGCAACTACAAATAATTCCATAACCACATAGGATACCTGACATGACTGTGTTTTGAGGTTTGTTAGACATTTTCAGGTATATTATTCAGGAGGATGCGGACACACATCGCAGCAGGAGGATGTAAGTGACTTGCTCAAGGTCTTACCACTATCTAGAGAAGAGCTAAGACACAGGCTCCAGAGACTTTCCAGTCTCTCCAAACCTCCTGAGGACGGGAAACACCTACATTTCAAACAGTATAACACATTATAACAGATATCTCCTTGTGTTGAAATTGTTTTCACCCATTTCTCATCTATTTACTGTAAATTTTTTATTTGAAATATGTGTTTGTGTATCTTCTGTTGGCAACTCATAAAACAGGACTAAATCTCTCTTCCAGAGGCCAGTGCTTCACAAATTTAAAGCCAGCTCCTATGTGCCCTGAATGCCCTCTTTTCGACTCCCCTTTTCCAGGCTACAACTCCCAGTTCAATGTGCCCCCAACTCCCAACAAGGTAGCTGACCCCTCACTTTCTAATTGCTTTGCTTGAGACACCACTCAGTAATTCCTTTACAAATTGCATCCTTCCAGCAAACATGGTGCTCTGGGAAGGACTTAACCTTCAGAGTAGAACATGTGTCGTACTTGGAACCCCTCACCCCAGGCCCTAACAGACTGAAAAATGCAAATGATTAGCAATACCAGCTCATGTGGGCAGAGGCACTCACTCTGTCTCCACTTCCACTCACTCCTTGGGTTTTGCTCAACCTCCAATGTTTTCACTAATTTTGACTCTTGGTTTGGAGGCCACTGGACCCTACACTTCTTCTCTTAATGTTTGCTCTTCCCTCTGCTTGGTATGTGGGTTTGAACATCACCGTCATCTCCTTGGTGCAGACAGGGCTATCCCAGGGAGTGAGAATGGGAGAATGCACCCATGTAGGAACTATGACCATCTTTATTCCAGATGTGCTAACTTTTTACACTCTATGACCACATTAGCTTTATTGAAGAGCTATTGATATTGAGTTTACTGTCAACTAAGCCCATCTCCCAGTCTTCCTTCACATATTCAGTTTTGTATTGTGCTATTAATTTCTTGGATCCAAGTATAGGACTGCACATTTACTCCTAATTACATTTTCCTTTGTAACGTATACCCTTCATCCTACAGTTTAAGGTATTCTTGGACTCCAATCCTGTCATCATTAATGCTCACCTTTTTCAAAGCTTCCAGTTATTCATTAAGCTGAATTTAAATTTAAAAGTTGCCCTATAATCCTTTCTTTCTTCTTCTCTTTAAGTTTTGAAATCATTTCTTATTTCCCTCTACCCTTGTTCACATAATCATGAGGGTATCTATGGCAACGTTTTACTTCTCTTACATGCACGCACACACACATATACACACTTTTTCTTTATTAGGGGGTTTAAGAGTCAATGTTGAAGGAGATCCACGAGTAACTAGCCCTGGTCAAGTTTTACCAGGAAATTCAGTTATTAATAAGGATTATGGAGCCCCACTGGAGACCCACCAAGGCTCACAAACCTCCAAGGCCCAGTCCCTTGGGAAATCTCACAAACATAGGAAAGCGCTGGGGACTCCACCATGTGAAAATGCAACTCAAAATCAAGGGAGGCTGTTCCAAGTCAACCAGTCAAGAATATGACAAAAAAGATGTAGAAGTGAAAAGTTTCCAATGAATGGCAAAGATTCTAGATGTGGGATTTAGCAATGCATTTATATTTTGGTTGCTGAGAAATCCAATCAAGGAGGCAGTGTATGACAAATTTTGCTTGAATTTGTGATGTGGGACAGAGACAGCAGCTCCTGCCACAAAGGATCCCAGGAGAAGAATGTGGCTTACCCAAGGCCCAGGACAGAATGCCTGCTAGTTTCTAATATAAGAAAGACAGAGTTTGAGGATTTCAACATTCATTTTAAAATAGATTTAAATTTAATGTTAATGTTGGAGCACTTCACGGATGTATTTTATCCCTGTATCATTATCTTCACCAAATGCCTCCTGGAAGTCCCTATTGCACATGGAGTGAATTAGTACTCTTTCCCCATCATTCAGTCTACAAATATGAAATATTTCTAGTAGTTAATATACAATCATATTTTATAACATATAGTATATAATAAAATTTGATATATGACATGTAATATATCAAGGACTGCAAACTATGACCCATGGGCTGGCCACCTGTTTTTGTAAAGTTTTATTTGAACATAGCCACATTCATTTATTTACATATTGTTTATGACTGCTTTTGCTACAATAACAGAGATAAGTAGTGACAACATAGGTTGTACAGCCCACAAGCCCCAAATATTTACTTTTTATCCCTTTAAGATAAAGTTTGCCCAATCCAGGAACATATAATATAATACATAGTATATAGCACAATGTACTAATAGAGAATATACCACATGTACTATATATTAATATAATATTCAATATATGCCAATATATATGATCATAAGTCATATTTAATCATTATATTTGTCTAAAGTTTGAGAATAAGGTATTTGGTGGTTTATACAATTAAACCATTAAAACCTTTTTCTAATTTCGAGTGTTTGTCATGTTAGAAAATCTGAAAATTGTCCCGTGGGGCTGGCTAGAATACACAGAACTGTTCTACAAAAATAATGATTGATACAGCAATTAACAAACACAATTCTAGTTGAGGTTTCTTCCTGTTTTCCAAACAAATCATTAACAGATGGAGTTACTTCTAAGGCTGGGCCTCATCAAAGACAATGTTTCAAATTGGGGTTGAGTGATTGATTTTCAGACCCTTTCAGAGAACGTACACATTGGCATGAAATCAAGAAATTTGAATTTTGTGGCCCAGACGGAGAAACAGCTTTGGGGTCTAGAGCATTCAAAAGCTAATTTTGAGGGATATGGTATAAAAGTCCAAATGTGTTGAACAGATGTATGGAGCTTTTGCACTGTGTGCATTTCTCGGACCCATTTAGTTGTCTATGTTTTGCTCTTTGGCCCTCTTTACTGCAGAGTACCAGGGTAGAGTCGATATTATGCAGCCTTTATCCCACAGGATGGCATATGAAGTCAGGTCATTACGCATGTAGCACCCTCATTGTGTGCAGAGGCTTTATTTTCTGCCCTCAGACTGCAGTGGACAGGTGTGCCTTGGCATTTCTAAGTCTCACAAGGGTGTTTCACTCTAACCTAAGCAGTTGAGGCAGAGCCTTGGTTAACACGTGTGAACAGAGTACATAAACTTGGCAGAATTGTCCACCTCTTTCTGTTTGTTGACAAAGAGACATTGCATAGTCTTACTGGAGCCAAACAATTCTCATCTGATACATATGAATATTCATTGAACACCCAGGAATTAAATGATAAAGGCATCTGTTACACTGTGAGGGACTTAACTGCTACACTGGGCACTTCTTATTTATTTGGAACATCCACAAAGAAACTTTCATCTGAATAAGACAATAAACTTCTTAGTGTACCTCTGCTAAACTCAAATGATTAAATTCCACTAGCATGGAGGTAGGCATGGCTGGCAGCCTACACAGTCCCTCTGATCAGCAAGGTGGTCACATCTCAGAAGTTGGTGGTGTTTCCCTTCCCTCCCTATTCACTCATTTACCCACCTTCCCTGCTTCTCTCCTCCCCTCTTACAGTCCTGCTTCTTTTAGGGAACGAATTCATAGAGGGTTAGTGATGCATTGGTGTCCTGGTGGCCTGGGGCTTTACCTATTAACAGAGGTGCAGAGTTAGAAAGCTTTTATTGGGAAAGATTTCTCTGGGCACCCCAGCTTTTCTTGACAGAACCTCTCCTGCAGGAGGAACCATGTCCACTCCACCTCAGTATGCCTTAGTGCTTTCCAAAATACCTATTTCAGGATTTTTGCAGCTGGACCACAATACATGTGGTCAACATAAGGAGGGTACTGCATTAGCTTCATCCCAGGCAATGCTGTCTGTGAATGTTAGGTGTGAAAATCTAGTTACATATAATTTAATACATCCTTATTTCTTACCAGTGACGATAGTGCCATGGTTGGTAGCTGTTGCTATTGGATACCCTCTGGGAAATGGGCACCTGCATCCTTATGAGTCTATCTGAGGATGAGGTGTCGGGGGGATGGTGAAATGAAGTATCACGTGGAGCCTGACTGTGGGTTGATTGGGCACTGTCATTAGCAGAGAGCCAGGACAAAACAGACAGTGGAGGAGGATTCTCTAATTACCTGTGGACTTTTCTCTCTATTACTAATTAATTTTCCTCCAAATCGGGCAGCACCAGGCTCTCGCTCACTGAGAGAAGAGCTAAGTACCTGCCGTGCACTCTCACACCACTGGCAGGGGCATCAGAGAGCTGGCACAAGTCGAGGCATTAGCCTCGCAGGTCGGTTCTGGCACAACCTGTCTACCTTGTGAGGCTTATAAAGCCACTGACGTTTCGAAATTCTCTTGAGCTTTGTTGTGCTGCTGTTATCCCGTCATCCCTCAGGGACAGTGTGTCATCTGCTAATTATTCCCAGAACCTCATTATTCTCATTCTGCTGTGATGTAAGGAGGGAGGGGGGCCTCTCCACCTGGAGGTGGCCCAGGACGACAGCTAGTGGAGTCAGGAGTGATCCAACCTGTTGGCTCTGTGATCTCACTTTGTTTTCAGATCCAGTGAGCGCTGTTTGTTTATTGACTTGGTGGATTTGGAAACTACTCTTCTTCCCACAGGTGCTGACAGTCGGTGCAGAGGTGAACATCTCCTGTGTGGAGAACATAGCCCTAGTCTCCTAAAGCTGGAACACGAGTCAGCTTTTGCCAAGATGCTGGGGTTGACAGACAGACTTTGTTAGAACAGTTCCTAAAACCTGGGGCTGATCCAGTTCATCTACACAGTCCTGCTTCGTGCCTGTCATCCTAGAGTCATAACTAACAGTGTTCCTTTCCACTCCCAAGGGTATCCCGTTTGAACTTCACATCCTATGGTTACCTGCTAATAGGCAGTCTTCTGAGTGGGTTTTGAGCAGGTGAGCGTGTATGTGTTGAGACATGAGGAAAACCAAAGACTCTGCACTCATCTACAAGTGTGTAGTAGTTCCAGCATTAAATTCCCTCCTGGGATGGGGAAACTTTCGATCTTGAAAGTTTTGCATTCAAAGGAGTGGGTGAAGGAGATAGATTAGTGAACTACTCACTTCCAGCTGTCTACACAGTATATTAATTCATTTAGTCCTCAAAGGAATACTGGGATTATTACTGAACCCAGTTTACTACTGAGAAAAGAAGTTAGAGGTTGTCCCCAAGGTACAGAATAAGTGGGAAGACAGGGATTTGAACTTGGGTAAGTCTGCTTTAAAGGAAAGACCTGTCCATGATGCCAGATTCACTAGGAAGACAGGTAGCCAAGCAAGCCAAGATCAGCTAAACCTCAGAGGGTTATCATGGGAAAGGGATAAAGCCAGTTCTTCTGGTGTGCAGTATTGTGGAAAGAGACAGATATGGAGAAGGGAAGGGAACACCAGGACCAAAATTTCAGAGAGGAGAGTTATTTGAGAGAGGTAAGTCAGAAGCTGCCTATTTAGGATGTTCTCAGGCCCACACTGCTGGACCGTGGACGTTAAAATAACTAAAATAGTGTCTGACTGGAGACCTTAAGAGAATGGTCACTGAGACAGGGGTGAAGTGACCCTATATGTAAAAGTGGAGCAGGTTCCCTGGCTCTAGGAATAAATGCCCTGTGGTTGAGGACAGGACTATGCTCCCTGCAGAGCATGAGTGAGGGAGAGAAAAGTACTCCTACACAGAACTGAGTCTCTTTCAGGCAGGAAGAAGGAAAAGTTGATGTTGGAAAGGGGGATACTGACGTCAGGGAGTGGAAATTGATGATGGGAAGAGGAAATTGGTGATGAAAAAGAGAAATTGATGTTGGGACAGGGAAATTGAGGCTGGGAGTTAAATTGATAATGGGAAGTGGAAATTGAGATGGAAAGGAGAAATTGATGTTGCCAAGAGGAAATCAAAGATGGAAAGGGGAGGGACTTCCCTGGTGGTCCCATGGTTAAGAATCCGCCTTCCAATGCAGGAGACATGGGTTTGATATCTGGTCCGGGAACTAGGATCCCACATCCCACGGGGCAACTAAGGCCGTGCGCCGCAACTACTGAGCCTGTGTGCTCTAGAGCAGGTGCGCCACAACTAGAGAGAAGCCTGCATGCTACAACTAAGACCCAACACAGTCAAATAAATTAATAAATATTAAAAAAAAGATGGAAAGGGGAAATTGATGATGGAAAGGGGAAGTTGATGGGAAGGAGAAATGATGATTGGGAGGAGAAGTAGATGTTGGGAAGGCCAATATTTGCCTCATCCTTCAAAAACAGTGCTTGTTTGCAGGCGTTGGGCCATGGCCAGCCCCTCAGTGTTTGCCCCTCCATCCAAGTTAGTCATGCCAGCTTGGAATTTCATAAGGTTTAGGCTTGATCAAGGCCTTGATGGAGCAAGGTAGTAAGCAGAGAGCAATGTCTCAATATCACTTAGCATTCTATTGAGTAGATATTAAATACCAGCAACCTTCCTTGATTAACCTTTGCTTCATGGTGTCATGAAATTTACATTTCCCTACAATTACAAGAAAACAAGGCCTAGGGCAGAAGAGAGAGCTAGCCCTAAGTTTGGTAGGTCATGACACTGCAGTGGCCTGTCATCTTCCTGTTCCATATCTGCACTTACTGCAGCTCAGCAGTGTTTCCTCTACTAGGTTTGTTTTCTCAGACTCTGAGATCATTTTATTTCATATTTTCCTGTAGACTAAAATTTCCCTCTAGTCCCATGTCCCTTGAGTCTGATGGCTTTGCTTCTCACTGAGAAGTGGATGCACCATCAACCCCCTCCCCCTCTTAATACTCATCATTGAGTCCTCAGACTTTGTCTCAGAAACAGATTTTGAATCCATTTACTTCTCTCTATCACATAATTACCACCTGCCCCAAGTCACCATCACCTCTCACCTGCCTAACCACAGAGCTTCCTGATAGATTTACCTACTTTCATTCCAGTCTTTCTCCTATCCATTCTCCTAAGAGAAATCATTTTTTTCAAAATATAAACCAAATCACATCACTGTCCTGTCAAATATGCTTCCATTTCTCCTTGCTTTTACCATTCCCCCTGTATAACTTTCAGTATATATGGGAAATTTTATAGCACTAAAGACCTCCATTAGAAAAGAAGAAATTTCACAGATTAACAATCTGAGCTTTCACTTCAAGACACCATAAAAGAACAAAATAAACCCAAAGCAAGCAGAAAGAGGTAAATAATAAAGATGAGAGCAGAAATCAATAAAATTGTAAATAGAAAGATAATGGATAAAATCCACTCAAAAGCTAATTTTGTGAAACCGTCAATAAGAGGTCTTTCGTGCTATAAATTTTCCTTTATATACTGCTTTAGTTGCATTGCAAAGATTTTTAATGTGGCAATTTTATTTTCATTCAGTTCAATGTATTTTCTAATTTCTTTTGAGACTTTCTCTTTGAATCACATATTATGTAAAAGCTAAATAATTTTAATTTCCAAAGTTCAGAGATTTTCCTATTATCTTTCTGCTATTTAATTCTAGTTTACTTCCATTATGGTCAGAGAACATAAATGTGTTAAATTTTGTTTTATAGGCCATAATATAACCTCTTTAAATAAATGTTCTGCATGTGCTTGAAAAGAATGTATATTCTGCTAATGTTAAGTGAAGTGTTTTATAACTGTTAATTAGATTCCATTGGTTGATGGTGTTATTCAGTTCTTATATGGCCTTGCTGATTTTCTGTCTAGGTATTGTATCTATTATGGAGAGACAGGTGCTGAAAACCACAGTCATAATTGTGTATTTGTCTATATTTTCAGGTCTGTCAGTTTTTACTTTATGCATTTTGAAGCTCTGTTGTTTGGTGCATACATATTTAGGATTGTTCTACCTTGTTGGTAAATCAGTCATTCTGTCATTATGTAATGTCCCTCTTTATTCTCAGTAGTTTTCTTTGCTCCAAAGGCTACTTGGTCTGACATTAACATAGATACTCTTGGTTTCTTTTTATTATTATTTTCTTGGTATATATTTTCATCCTTTTATCTTTAACATATTATACAATTATATTTGAAGTGATTCTCCTGCAGATAGCATATAGTTAACTCAAGTTAAAAAAATCCATTCTGATAATCTCTACCTTCTAATTGGGATGTTTACAATTTACATTTAATGTAATTATTGCTATGCTAGGATTTAAGCTGTCTATCTTATTATTTGTTTTCTGTTTGTTCTGTTTTTCATTGTGCTGTTTACCATTTTCTGACTTTCTGTGGATGGCCTGAGCATTTTTTTAGTATTTCATTATAATTCAGCAACAGTTTTGGGCTATTTATCTTTATTTAGTGTGTGTGTGTGTGTGTGTGTGTGTGTGTGTGTATACACTCCAGAGATTAAAAATCTATCTTGATATATTACAGTTTTCTAGTATCAATATTTAACTACTTTCAATGGAATGTAGAAACTTCCATTCCCTTCTGATGATATAATTTTCTTAAATATTGCCTTTCACACGTGGGCTACTCAGGGGTATGCCCAGGGCTTTACACCCATATTAAAAGATTGCTTTTCTTAACTCCCCCTCCCCCACTGACTCTACCACAACTTTACTGTTGTTCATCATAAGACAGGTTTATTTGACCATAACCCACTTAACAGTCTCTGTGGCCACTGTGCCTGGTGGGAGAGGCTGAGGGCAACCACCTCTGCTTGTGTTCCCTTAGTATAGTGAGAAGATTGTCAGCATGGTTCCTCTCTACTGTCTCTGTGGCTGATGTATCAGGTGTGTATGGGAGATGCACCATCTCTTTGCTGATGATGTTCACTTAGTGTCGGGTAGTAACAGTCACTAGGGCCCCCCTTCCACCATTTCTACCTGAGGGGGAGGGATGCTATCATTCCTTGTGTTAGTGCAGGGGCAGGGATGGTTGACAACACTCCACCCTAGAGTCTCCACAAGCTCAGGGCAGGTGGGGAAGCATTTGACTTCCTTCATGGTGTTTGCCTTGAGTAGAGGAGGTATAGTCTATGTGGTTCCATCCTGCAGGGCTGTCCTATTCCCAGCCTTTGGCTGGAGATTGTAGGTTTTCCTTAGGGCTTATTTATTTCCTTAAACTTTTTTTGGTGTGTGCCCATTCGTGATTCTGGGTTGCAGAATCAACCCAGGTTTTTATAGCACCTGGATCAATATATAGAGAGAGAAAGTAAAAAACTCCCTAGGAACTCATCATCAGGTTGTCCTTGGAGCCCTGGGGTTTATAGCCAGTCTCTTCTACTTTCAGTCTCCTGACAGTTGTTTTATGTAGCTTATCCAGAGTTTTTAGTTTTAATTAGCAGGAGGAATAGGGTGGAATGTGCTTACTCCATTTTGTCTGGAACCAGAAACTCCTCCCTTTTACTTTTGTTGACAAAATCTTAACACACTTTTGATGACCACCTTAAACCCAAGGATACACTGGTTTTTATTAATGTTCTCACTCTTGAAATCTTAAAGTCCTTTACTATGTGTCATGCAATGCAACACATAATTATACGCTACATGCTGATTCATTCATGTTTCATGGTCTTATCTCCATGTGAGAGTTATGAGATCTTTTCTCTAGCCCCAGAGTGTTTGTCACAATTTGAGGCTCAAGATTGGTATGGATACTTCGTATTTCTTGGATGAATTAATTAGAACTCTAGAACAAATATGCTTCTTTGGAAGCCAGACTGACCTGCATTCTACCTAGTACTAGTTGTAGTATCTTGAATAATTCACTTATCTCTTTGAGCTCTGGTTTCCTCATTTGTAAAACAGTTTCACTAATATCTTTAACCCAGAAGATAATATTGTGAGATTTGAGTCAAAATATACATTGTCAACTCTGATGAAACACAGTTGCTCAACATTTTTTCCTTTTTCTTCTTGCCTTTGTTTTGTGGCAACCCATCCTTAACTTCATAAAAGGAAAGTAATAGAAGTTGACAGGCAAAGAAGGAAACTCTAAAGGCATCCTTTTTCTATCTTTTTTGGGCTGACTCGAGTCCAAAAAATTGACTCTCCTTAGCTTGTGTCCCAGTGTAAGCTCTTTTCCCTTGGCTTATAATTGAACCTCCCTCATTATTGAAGTGCCAACATTCAAACCTTCAGAAGATTGCTCCATGTAGCAGCTGGCTCAAATGCACCAGCACAGTGTGCCCACCCTCTTTGTAAACATCCTGGACTTTTCCACAAGGACCCAGTAAAAGTGGGCCTGGTGGATTTAAAAAGAGCAGTTGGATTCTGTAGTGAGGCAGAGAGTGGAAAAAGGCTAAAACAGTGAGTTGTGAGAGCTACTGTCATTGGCTCCTAGAGTCTGGGAGGCCCTATATGTTTCTTCTGGGAATCAGTACTTGGTAAGTGTGGTTGCAGTGCAGTCCAAGCAGCCTGTGTCCCCAAAGGGCCTGGTGTTGCCACATTGGTAGAAATGTGTGGTGAAAGGGAAGCGGGTCAGGCCTAGGCGGGACACTGAATTCAGGTCTCTAATGGGGCAGAAGGGCATGATTCAGGGAAGGAAAACTTGTGAAGGGAGGATAATTAATAAAACCAGTTGATGACTTTTGTTGAGAATACCAAGAAAGGCATCCATGAACGATGAAGTTAATCTGGGAAGATTTTGAGGAGACTGTGAGGATTTGCAGGTAGGTAGGATGGGGACTTTTAAGGAGGATGGCCTAAAACTGTTGAAAAGAAAATCAAAGGGGTGCATTACAGAATTCTGGGGCAGGAGCCAGGGGGTGCAGTTACTCACAGGTTAAACCTCAGGCATAAAATGGTAGGTGTGCTGGCTTGGCAGAGAAGAGACAGTGCCCTCTGTTGATGCAGCAGAATGAAGCTGGCTGTGTCTCAACTACATACTTATATTTAGATCTAGCTTTGAAACTTGTGAGAGGCAAGGCAAGAATGAATTTGGTACCCCTTGAACTGGGAGATCTGTGTAGCTTTGGAGACATTAAGCTGGTCCTGAAATATGGTGTTTAGATTTCCAAAATGGTCCATTGCCAATTTTTCTTCATTCAATACTTTTTTTCTCCTGGAAGGAAAACCAGTGCCTTCCCTGGGAACACACCACCCCTCACCCCGCCCACCTCCTGATGCACATACACACACGCACACACAAACACACAAGCACACACTACAGAAAATTTAAAGCAATGGTTCCCATAGTTGTTATAACTGTCACGTTTTATAACCAGCTCACATGTATTTTATGGTTGATGAAGAGAAAATGCTCTGCATTTTAACATCCCTATGCAAGTGTGCAATGTGTGTGGCTTATTGATGACCACTGAGGGAATTCCTGATTTGTTATTTCTAGGCATCTATGATTGTAACACTGATGTGATGCAATTTTATCTGCTTAATTTCCCTGGTGTGCTTGTAATTATTGATTTACCAAATGAAAGAATTCTCATTTCAGGAGGCAGTCATTACTTCAGCTAATCCTGTCTTGGCTCAGGACCTGATAAACTGTCCTTTGTACCTTCGGAAGCCTGTGTTCCTTTCTCCTGGGCATTGCCCCCAAGGAGCAGCAGTATTTGTGTGTGAGCTTATGGTCCCAGGATTGCATACACAACACACGATCTATTTGTTTGTGTGTTTCTGCAGTATTTTAATTAATCTCCAACTTATTGTGTAAAGCTGTATGCTACTTATAGCTGTACACCACAATGTTTAAAATAAGATAGTAGGATCCCTAGGCCAAAGATGAGCACCCTTGCCACTACACTACACTGTAATCAGCCTTCTTTCACACCAACAGTTTTCAAAGTAGGATCTGTGGCCCAACAATTTCAGTCATCTGGGAAGTTTTTATGTGCTAATTCTTGAGTTCACCCCAGACCTACTGAGTTGGAAACTCAGTGATGTGTGTTTGAACAAGTGGCCAGTCTATACTTCAGCTGATTCTGCTTTGGCTGTGAAGCTGGACAGTGGAACCAAGGCTCTCTGTGCTGTCGTGTGTTCTTCCAAGGCCCACTCAGCTCTCATTCCTTCCTCCTGGGCAGGATTCTGAGCCTTGCTTATCTGACAAGTGCTGCTAACACCTCCATCTTAACTGACACCACGTCTTCCCTAAAAGAGTCTCTTGGCCCCTTTTCTTCTCAGTCATCTACTTGGAGCTCCCTGTGTCCTTCTGACCCCCTGACACATGGTCCACATAGGGAAGGCCCCGAGGCAGTGACCAGCCTATTTGACAAGCACAACACAGCTTGAGTTTTGCTTTCCACTGACCTTCTGTGATTTATTTCATGGGGGTAAACCTGCCCTGCCCCTGGAGAGCTTGAGCAGCTCCCATGACTTTTACACACTTTTACCTCGACTTGGACATCAGAACATCTTTTCTGGAACAAGGATAAAGCCCTGGACCTGGATGTGGTTGATCTTCTGCCAAGTTCACTGAGAGGAGGTGGGGCAGGGTGGGCACCGGTTCCCTTTCTTTCCCACTCAGCCCATGGCCCCGCCAGCTGCCCACACTGCCCCCTGCAGGCTGATGGTGCAGATGGAGAGGGTGAGGTAATTCACCGTGACCTGGTCGGATCTTGGTCTGGTGGGAACTACCACTCACTGCTTGAGTGGGTTACTTTGGAGTTCTTTCTCTTGTGGGGCACTGTGGAAATCACGGGGGTCCTCAGAGGCCCCTGTCTGGCATCTCCGAAGACTTTCTCTCCTTGAGGTGATCAGTAGCTTGGCAGCCTAAGTCCACCCAGCCCTGGTTTTCCTGCCTTTCACCTTGTATGACCTAATCTGGTGGGTCCATGGCCCCTTCTAGTAGGTTCTTTTAGGCAGGATTGACAAAGGCCCTGGCCAATACTCTAACTTTGGATTCCCCTCCAGTCCTTGGCAATCATGCCCCTTGGGATCCCACCTCCCTCTTCTCTGGCTGAGTATAGGGCATTTCTTCTCAGATGTGGCAGGCACTTGCTTTTCTTCCAACCCCACAGCTGATACACAATCTGTCTCCCCATTGTCCTAATTTCCCTGGCCAAGAATCATGCTCCATTCCAGTATGTGTCCCAAGATCACACGATTTTGCCCTGAGTGAAAGAGGCAGGGCCGACCCTCCCCCAGGACTCAAACCTTCCAAGGCTCTCTCAAATCGTTCCCATAAAATCTTTCTCCAGTGCTCTTCCCTCCTTGAAGGGGAGGGGCTCAAGAATTGTGCAACTGGCTCTGAACCACCTCTTTTGAACATCTAGATCTGTGTCTGGATCCCGATTTGTAATTTTGAGCCTGTTGTGTCTTGGTGCTCTCATCTTCCTCTCCTTACACAGCTTGAGATCTGTAGTGTGTCTTCTCATGACTACTTCCACAACTCTACTTACTGGAGCAGGTTGTATTTTCCAAAGTTGGCTCCAACCACCCTCCTGTTGCACAGGATCTTCCACAAGGTGACCCTGACACTACTCCTATGGGGGTGGGAGGAGTGTCTACTTCCCTGTAAACAGGCAGTCTAGTGAATCTACGTGACTTCTGAGGTTAGGTATGAAGGTGATAGAGTTTCTATCTGGTTCTTTTGGAGGTCTGAGCTGCCAGGTTGGAAGACCAAGGCTCCATGCTGTGAGAATGATCAGGACACATATAGAAGCCATGCATAGTTATTCTGGCTGACAGTCCCAGGGGAGGTGCTGGCTGACTGCAGCATCAACTGCTAGACCTGTCCGGGATTTTTGTCTCCAGGTGATTCCTGAGCCCATCCATGGAGTAACTCCCCACTTTC
The DNA here is from genome assembly GCF_949752795.1 of Hyperoodon ampullatus. NCBI lineage: Eukaryota > Metazoa > Chordata > Mammalia > Artiodactyla > Ziphiidae > Hyperoodon > Hyperoodon ampullatus. Next base: position 106,760,673 of record NC_136919.1, read on the forward strand.
TGGTCCTCCGATTTGAGGCCCCAGAAATGGTGGGTGAAGAAAGGTGCTTGACAGTGCCCTTTCTGAAAGTGCCCGTAGAATCAGTGGGTGTAATATAATTGTTTTCTAAGCCACTAAGTTTTGAGATAATTTGTTACACAGCAGTAGAAATTGATATCCTTACCATCTGTGTATCAATGTCCTTGACTCTCCCTCTGGAGCTCAGATTCCTCAGAGGTACAGAGCCCAGGCACAGGGACCCTCCTCAAATTCCAGCCTCTTCCTTTTATTCCCCCAGTCTTCGACTGGATGCTGCTTCTTTATGGTACTGTAGAGCTCTCTTTTTGCCATTTCAGTTGTCTAGTTAACTACTTTTTAACTTACTTAACAATTCTTTACATGGAATTCTCTCTATTCAAATAATGACTCTAGCTTCTGTCTCCTGACTAGAATTTGACTAATATTAACAATAGGTAGATGCTATTTGTTATACTGGGTAAAGGAAATCAGCATTTTTATTTCATTGAAATATTTTAAAAATCACAAACATTTAGAGAAGTTGTAAGTACAATACAAAGAAATTATTTTTATTTTCCTGAGTCACTTGATGGTGCGTTGTTAATATGTTGGCTGATTACACCCGAATATTTTAGCATGTATTTTCTATGAACAAGCCATCAAAATCAGGAAATTAACATTGATATATTACAAGCTTCTAATCAAGAACTTAATTCAAATTTCACCAATTGTCCAAATAATGTTCTTTAGAGCAAAATTATCCAGTTCAGGACCTGTGTCACATTTTTAGTCTGCAATGATTCCTCCTTCCTTGATTTTCATGACCTTGAAACTTCTGAAATTATTTTGCAAAATGTCCCTCAGTTTGGGTTTGACGGACATTTTCCCATACTCTGTTTCTAGTGTTGCATTTTTGGCAATAATACCACAGAAGCGATGCTGTGTTCTCATTGTATGCTAGCAGGTGACATATGATTTTGATTTGCCCCATTACTTATAGTGATCACTTGGATCTCTTGCGTAAACTGGTGTCTGCCACACTTTATTACTATAAAGAACTATTATTCCTTTTGTAATTAATAGTATCTTTCGGGGAGGTACTTTGGAACTATGGAGATATCCTATTCCTCAACATCCAATTTTTTCGTCTATTCACTTTTATCTCTATGGATTCAGGGTTTCCTCTTTTATTCACTGGGTTATAGTCTATTATTGTTATTATTTATTTTGATGACCAAATTGTCCTAGATTTAATCAGTGAGAGCCCTTTTAAGCTGGCTTCTGTGATCTTTTGTTAAAATTCCATTGTGTTTTGGGCTTCTCTGGTGGCGCAGTGGTTGAGAATCTGCCTGCTAATGCAGGGGACACGGGTTCGAGCCCTGGTCTGGGAGGATCCCACATGCCACGGAGCAACTGGGCCCGTGAGCCACAACTACTGAGCCTGCGCGTCTGGAGCCTGTGCTCCGCAACAAGAGAGGCCGCAATAGTGAGAGGCCCGCGCACCGCGATGAAGAGTGGCCCCCGCTTGCCACAACTAGAGAAAGACCTTGCACAGAAACGAAGACCCAACACAGCCAAAAATAAATAAATTAATTAATAAACTCCTACCCCCAACATCTTAAAAAAATTCCATTGTGTTTTGATCATTTCATTCTTTTCTGACAGAAGAAATATTCTAGGTTCATTTTGTTCTTTCCCTGCCCTAGCACTACAATCAGCCATTTCTGCAAGGATCCCAGGCCTCTTTCAGTGGAGAATGATGTTTAGATACCAAGATCTATGTTCTAGATATGCTCATTGCTTCTGAGGTATTGCAGCTCCCAGGTGTTTTCAATTGTGAGAACTAAGGAATATATGTATGTACGCATTTACATGTCTATCTATCTATCTATCTATCTATGTACCTACCTACATATCTATCTGCTTACTTACCTACCTATGTATTGAAAAGCATGGATTTGTCCTGATATCTCCAATTCCAATGGAGAACCAGAGGGTTCATTCTAAATTTTTCCCTTTCCATAGTTTAACTCCCTTCTCTGACAGTGGGAAACTAGGCTGCCATTATCCTTAATATATTTATTTGGTCAATTCCACTGTAAATAACCACTCTTCAACCACAACTTCTACCTTCTACCCTGTGTGAACAGTCTCTTCATTCCATAAAGTCACCCAGAGTATTAGTCTGCTAGGGCTGCCATAAAAAAAAAGCTACAGACTGGGGGACTTGAACAACAGAAACTTATTTGCTCACAGTTCTTGGGGCTAGAAGTCTGAGATTGAGGTGTCAGCAGAGTTGGTTCAGAGTTCTTCTGAGGCCTGTCTTTTGACTTGTAGGTGGCAGCCTTCTCCCTCTGTCTCCACATGATGTGCCTTCTGTGCATCTCTGTGTCCAAATCTCCTCTTATAAAGAGACCAGTCTTTATAAGACTGGAGTAGGGGCCACCTAGTGGCCCTAGGTCACTTAATTATCTCTTTACAAACCCTATCTCCAAATACAGTCTGATTCTGAGGTACCGTGTTAAGGAATGGAGCACGTGAATTTAGGGAAACACTTTTCAGCCCATAACACCCACTCTCCCTTAAAGATACTCTCTTCCCTGCCTGTGCCCCAACTCCCTGCACCAGACTTGCCCTCTAATACCAGCCCCCATGGGTAACCTCCTCACTCTCTTTGGGCTGTAACATTCACTCGGGGCTTGTTCCCTGATGCATGCCATCCCACACTGCTTGGTCTCTGTCTCCTGAATGGCTATATTGATGTCTTTCCAACCCCCTAGAGCTCCAACACTTGTTTTGGGTCACTGTGTTTCTCTTCACACCTCCCCACCCAGTGTAGATGATACCTTGCTGACTCCACCTACTGAATTTAGGATTGGATTGTTCAGGAAGGGAGGTGAAGGAAAGGGAAGGAAAGAGAAAACAAATGAAAGAAAGGGGAATAATGGGGTTTTGTGTCATAGATTGGGTAGTCCAGAAGCGGACGGTGAGACCGCAATAGTTTGCAATGCAAGATGTTTACTTGGAATCATTATCTGTGGAATGAAAGGGAGAGCAAAATTGGGCAGAGGATGTTGTTGAACTGGCATGCAGATCCTATAAATCCTTAGTCAATCCACTGGGGATCCCTGGAGCAGATGCTGCTTATTCAGTCCCACATTTGTCTTCATTGTTTAGCCCTATTTGATGAAGGGATCTGTACTCACAGGAAGGGTGTGACCACAGAGAACACAGTTGAGGCAGACTCCCCACAGATGGGCAGCAGATCCTTGAGGGAGATTTGAGTGGTACATCTCTAGATCTACAAAATTTTGTTTTTTATTAATGATTTCTGTTCCTTTTCTGCAGCTTCTTGTTGGAGATTTTAAACTACAATACTTCTTTTCAGCAAGTAAAAATCAACCCAAAGAATTCCATTTTCAGTAATGGAATGATAAAATAGTTAATCCTCTTGTAGATTGTGATTTAAAAGCTAGAAACAACTTAAAAGGCAACAAGTTGAATGCAGAAAATGGAGTAAATTTAACCTTGAAACAAAGGATCGGCACTTACATAGCCTTTTCCCTGATGGTACTCTCCAGTCTGCCTGGCACTGGGTTGCCAGAACTCAGAGACCTACATTCTTACTGGCTTGAGGTGTCAGGGGACTGAGGGGCTGTCGGAACAGCTGGAATTGGGCAGTCACAGAGGGAACCCCCCCATATCTGCATATAAACTCCCATAAAATCCTTAACTTACCCCAGAATTGCATGCATGGGAGGTGGGAATTCAACTGGGACCAGCAGAAAGCGACATCTGGAAGTCTGAAAGATCAGGGTGGGCTTTCTCTGCTGCAGCTGAGACAAAGCTTAGGGTTTGAGTGCTATCTAGTTTGAGGGGTTAGTGGACACCTTAGTCTTTTCATTGAAACCCCAGAAAAGCTTAAAAATAAAGGGCAAAAACAGAACAGACCTGTCCTACAAAGTGTAAGGTCAAATTACATAGAGAATCAAACTGATATAGTCATGAAATAAAAGTCAAGCAATTAAAAAAAAAACTACCAGAACAGACAACAATATATATGAATCTTAAAACCATAAAAGAAAGCCAGACACAAGAGTACTCACTGTATATTTTCCTTAATGTGAAGTTTGAGAACAGGCTAGAAGATATGATCATAGAAATCAGAACACTAGCCTGTATGAAATGGAGACTGACCTGTGGGGGAGGATGGAAAGGTTTATTATCTCCAATGGAGGGGTGGTTTATGGGTGTATGTATTTGTCAAAACTCATCAAATTATACACTAATATCTTTGTATATTAATGAAAGATCAACTCAAACCTAATAAAATAATGAAGAAGTCTTCCTTTGCTTCCCTTTATGTGGTTATAGAATATGATCGCCTCACGTGCAGTGTACTGCGTTCTTGAACTATAGTTAGTACTGCAGAGGATAATTAAAGAAGATCATTTCTTATTGACCACATTCTAAACTATTGTTTCTCTTTCATCTTGACCCATTAAGTGCAAAATCAAAAAATGGTGTTTGGGGCTTAATTATTTGTATGATATTGAGAAATATCTTTTCAACAGTTCTTCAAATACGTGGAGTACTATCTAAAGGATTCTCATAAAACTACTTTAAGAAAACCCAAATAATTCTTGCCTCTTGATTTTGGAGCAATGGTAGGAGTAAAGGTTAAGAATTAATTCCAAGAGAACTCCTCTTTTCCATGTACTCACTCACTCTTGGGAGTCTTACCCCAGCTCATAACTTTTTGCTCTACCTTGGCTGATTACTCAGATTCTTTGCCTGAATTCTTCACCTCTGACTAACTTCTGACTTGATAATGTAACCTCAATGTCTGATAAGCATCCAAAACCCAAATTTATACCATAACTCTTATTTCTGCTCATCTACTTAGATCACACCCATGGGGCAAAAACAAATATCCTTTTCTCTGCTAGAAATTTTTTCTCATGTTTTGCAAGCCCAGATTGAAGATTCATCCCTGTGTCATCCTTTCCCCGTCATCCTTCCCAGGGAAACGTCTCTTGGTTCTGCTGGTTCTATCTCCAACCTACACCCTAAATATCTCCATTTCTAGCTGTGCCATCGATGTCCCCCAATTACAAGGCACTATTTCCCATCATCTAGGTTTCTTCACAGCTTCCTCCCCAGTCTCTCAGAAGTTTGTTCCCAGTAGTTTGTCTACTCCATGGCAGTGATCATTTGGAAGTAAAAGTTAGTAAGTTATGTTGGGTGACTTTCCGGCTTATGCCACTTCAGTGGTGCTCCAAATTGCACTTAGAATAAAATTGAAATTCCTTACCATGGTCTGGAAGGCACTGAGTGATCGAGCCCCACTCAGTCTCCAGCTCCATCCTTATACCTCACACCAAGCCCACCATCCTCTGGCCACTCTGGCTTTCTCTCTATCCTAGAACATACTGAACTCATCCCTCCCTTGCCTGCCACAGGGCTGGTTCCTTCTCACACTTCCAGTCCAGCTCATGTCCACCTTCTCTGTTGCATCAACTTGTTTATTTCCTATAAAACACTTGGGCAATATACACATAGTGAATATAAGAAGTGAATATAAATATATGGCTTGCTCCTTTCATTAGAAGTTGAAATCCTTTAGGAGAGGGACCCTGTTTGTCTTATTCTCTCTTATTCTTTTCTGTACCCTGATCACTTATTGTAGTGCTTGATAAGTAGACAGTGATCAATAATAATTCAGTGAGTAAATAAAATGACATAGTCCCTGCCAACAAGAAGGTTATAGCATACTGGGACACCCCTAAACACATCAACTATGCTTACTTTTGAGTACTCACTTTCAGATTTGACTTTCTGCATACATAATGTTTTACATAGATTAAATAATTGAGAGTGTATAATTTGGGGCTTCTGAAAATATATTATAATGAATACCTTTCAACAGCCCTACAAAATTTTAGTCTTCATAAGTATTATGTTATTATATATTAATTTATAATAATTATTACTTTTAATGATTGCATAGTGGTTTGCTTACTGGATGTACCCCGGTTTACATCTGGATATTTATAGTGTTTCTAATACAACAAATTACTTTTCTCTCTCACACAGTTCCTCACCCACAAGGTGGAGATAGTACTGATTCTTACTTTAAGGCATTGCTTTGAGGATTAAAGAAGGTATCGCATGTAAACCTATTAGTAGAATATCTGGCATACAATAAAGTGCTCAATACAAATATTTAAATTACTATCAGTACTTTTATTCATATTGACATTATACTATATGACATGAACCTTTGTGCCTATATCTTCTATTTTTATCCAATCTGACCTTTGCTGTCTTTTAATTGGAATGTTAACATTTAATATAATTATTATTGTGGTTAGATTTAAGCCTGTCATTTTACTATTTGTTTCCTATTTGTGCTCTGTGTTTTTGTTTCTATATTCTTCCCTTTGTACTTTACGTTGAAGTAATTAAAAATTATTTTAGGGGCTTCCCTGGTGGTCCAGTTGTTAAGACTCTGTGCTCCCAATGCAGGGAGCCTGGGTTCGACCTCTGGTCAGGGAACTAGATCCTGCATGTTGCAACTAAGAGCCTACGTGCAGTAACTAAGACCTGGTGCAACCAAAAAAATAAATTATTAAAAAAATTCTTTTTTAATATTTTAAATTCTATTTTAATTTACCTTTTTACATCTTAGATATACCTCTTGCGTTTTTAGAAATAATATGCATTCTTAAGTTTCACAGTCTACTTGCAGTTAATATTGTATCATTTCACACAATATTTAAAAAAATCTAAGTGTCTACTCCCACCCATGTTCTTTAAGTTATACTTATCACATGTGTTATATCTATATACATTAACGCTAAACTAAAAATATAATTTTTACATTAAGCCGACAAATAGTCTTTTATATTTGCCTACATATTTACCATTTCTGGAGCTCTTTATTTCCCCCCATGAAGATCAGAGTTTCCATATGATGGTCTTCCTATTCAGCTTGAAACATGTCCTTTAGGAAATTTTGTAGTAAACGTTTGCTGGCGAGGACTTATTTTCATTTTAATTTTTAACCTGAATATACCATTGTTTTTGCTTAACATAGAATTTTTTCTTTTTTTAACATCTTTATTGGAGTATTATTGCTTTACAATGGTGTGTTAGTTTCTGCTTTATAACAAAGTGAATCAACTATACATACACATATATCCCCATATTTCATCCCTCTTGCATCTCCTTCCCACCCTCCCTATCTCAGTGATCACAAAGCACTGAGCTGATCTCCCTGTGCTATGAGACTGCTTCCCACTAGCTATCTATTTTACATTTGGTAGTATGTTTAAGTACATGCCACTCTCTCACTTCGTCCCAGCTTACCCTTCCCTCTCCCTGTGTCAAGTCCATTCTCTACGTCTGTGTCTTTATTCCTGTCCTGCCCCTATGTTCTTCATAATCGTTTTATTTTAATTTTTTAGATTCCATATATATGTGTTAGCATACAGTATTTGTTTTTCGCTTTCTGACTTACTTCACTCTGTATGACAGAATCTAGGTCCATCCACCTCACTACAAATAACTCAATTTTGTTTCTTCTTATGGCTGAGTAATATTCCATTTTATACATGTGCCACATCTTCTTTATCCATTCATCTGTCACTGGACACTTAGGTTGCTTCCATGTCCTGGCTATTCTAAATAGAGCTGCAATGAACATTGTGGTACATGACACTTTTTCAATTCTGGTTTTCTTAGGGTATATGCCCAGTAGTGGGATTGCTGGGTACTATGGTAGTTCTATTTTTAGTTTTTTTAAGAACCTCTGTACGTTCTCCACAGTGGCTGTATCAATTTACATTCCCACCAACAGTGCAAAAGGGATCTCTTTTCTCCACACCTTCTTCAGCATTTATTGTTTGTAGATTTTTTGATGATGGCCATTCTGACTGGTGTGAGGTGATACCTCATTGTAGTTTTGATTTGAAATTCTCTGATGATTAATGATGTTGAGCATTCTTTCATATGTTTGTTGGCAATCTGTGTATCTTCTTTGGAGAAATGTCTGTTTAGGTCTTCTCCCCATTTTTGGATTGGGTTTTTTGTTTTGTTGATATTGAGCTGCATGAGCTGCTTGTAAATTTTGGAGATTAATCCTTTGTCAGTTGCTTCATTAGCAAATATTTTCTCCCATTCTGAGGGTTGTCTTTTCGTCTTGTTTATGGTTTCCTTTGCTGTGCAAAAGCTTTGAAGTTTCATTAGGTCCCATTTGTTTATTTTTGTTTTTATTTCCATTTCTCTAGGAGGTGGGTCAAAAAGGATCTTCCTGTGATTTATGTCATAGAGTGTTCTGCCTATGTTTTCCTCTAAGAGTTTTATAGTGTCTGGCCTTACATTTAGGTCTTTAATCCATTTTGAGCTTATTTTTGTGTATGGTGCTCTAATTTCATACTTTTACATGTAGCTGCCCTGTTTCCCCAGCATCACTTATTGAAGAGGCTGTCTTTTCTACATTGTATATTTTTGCTTCCTTTATCAAAAATAAGGTGATCATGTGTGTGTGGGTTATTCTCTGAGCTTTCTATCCTGTTCCATTGATCTATCTTTCTGTTTTTGTGCCAGTACCATACTGTCTTGATTACTGTAGCTTTGTAGTATAGTCTGAAGTCAGGGAGCCTGATTCCTCCAGCTCCGTTTTTCTTCCTCAAGATTGCCTTGGCTATTTGGGGTCTTTTGTATTTCCACACAAATTGTGAAATTTTTTGTTCTAGTTCTGTGAAAAATGTCATTGGTATTTTGATAGGGATTGCATTGAACATATAGATTGCTTTGGATAGTATAGTCATTTTCACAATGTTGCTTCTTGCAATCCAAGAACACGGTATATCTCTCCATCTGTTTGTATCATCTTTAATTTCTTTCATCAGTGTCATAATTTTCTGCATACAGGTCTTTTGTCTCCTTAGGTAGTTTTATTCCTAGGTCTTTTATTCTTTTTGTTACAATAGTAAATGGGAGTGTTTCCTTGATTTCTCTTTCAGATTTTGCATCATTAGTGTATAGGAATGCAAGAGATTTCTGTGCATTAGTTTTGTATCCTGAAATTTTACCAAATTCATTGATTAGCTCTAGTAGTTTTCTGGTAGCATCTTTAGGATTCTCTATATATAGTATCAGGTCATCTGCAAACAGTGACAGCTTTACTTCTTCTTTTTCTATTTGGATTCCTTTTACTTCTTTTTCTTTTCTGGTTGCTATGGCTAAAACTTCCAAACTATGTTGAATAATAGTGGTGAGAGTGGGCAACCTTGTCTTGTTCCTGATCTAAGTGGAAATGTTTCAGGTTTTCACCTTTGAGAACGATGTTGGCTGTGGGTTTGTCATATATGGCCTTTATTTTGTTGAGGTAACTTCCTTCTATGCCTATTTTCTGGAGGGTTTTTCTCATAAGTGGGTGTTGAATTTTGTTAAAAGATTTTTCTGCATCTATTGAGATGATCATATGGTTTTTCTCCTTCAGTTTGTTAATACGGTGTATCACACTGATTGATTTGTGTATACTGAAGAATCCTTGCACTCCTGGGATAAACCTCACTTGATCATGGTGTGTGATCCTTTTAATGTGCTGTTGGATTCTGTTTGCTAGTATTTTGTTGAGGATTTTTGCATCTATGCTCATCAGTGATATTGGCCTGTAGTTTTCTTTCTTTGTGACATCTTTGTCTGGTATTGGTATCAGGGTGATTGTAGTCTCATAGAATGACACGGGAAGTGTTCCTCCCTCTACTGTATTTTGGAAGAGTTTGAGAAGGATAGGTGTTAGATCTTCTCTAAATGTTGGATAGAATTTGCCTGTGAAGCCATCAGGTTCTGGGCTTTTGTTTGTTGGAAGATTGTTAATCACAGACTCAATTTCAATGCTTGTGATTGGTCTGTTTATATATTCTATTTCTTCCTGGTTCAGTCTTGGAAGGTTGTGTTTTTCTAAGAATTTGTTCATTTCTTCCAGGTTGTCCATTTTATTGGCATAGAGTTGCTTGTAGTAATCTCTCATGATCCTTGGTATTTTCTGCAGTGTCAGTTGTTACTTCTCCTTTTTCATTTCTAATTCTATTGATTTGAGTCTTCTCCCTTTTTTTCTTACTGAGTCTGGCTAAGGGTTTATCATTTTTTTTATCTTCTCAAAGAACCAGCTTAAAGTTTTATTGATCTTTGCTATTGTTTTCTTCATTTCTTTTTCATTTATTTCTGATCTGATCTTTATGATTTCTTTCCTTCTGCTAACTTTGGGGGTTTTTTGCTCTTCTTTCTCCACTTGCTTTAGGTGTAAGGTTAGGTTGTTTATTTGAGATGTTTCTTGTTTGTTGAGGTAGAATTGTATTGCTATAAACTTCCCTCTTAGAACTGCTTTTACTGCATCCCATAGGTTTTGGGTAGTCATGTTTTCATTGTCATTTGTTTCTAGGGATTTTTTGATTTCCTCTTTCATTTTTTTCAGTGATCTCCTGGTTATTAAGTAGTGTCTTGTTTAGCTTCCATATGTTTGTATTTTTTACAGATTTTTTCCTGTAATTGATATGTAGTCTCATAGTGTTGTGGTCGGAAAAGATACTTGATATGATTTCAATTTTCTTAAATTTACCAGGCTTGATTTGTGACCCAATATATGATCTATCCTGGAGAATGTTCCATGAGCACTTGAGAAGAAAGTGTATTCTATTGTTTTTGGATGGAATGTCCTATAAATATCAATTAAGTCCATCTTGTTTAGTGTATCATTTAAAGCTTTGTTTCCTTATTTATTTTCATTTTGGATGATCTGTCCATTAGTGAAAGTGGGGTGTTAAAGTCCCCTACTATTATTGTGTTACTGTCAATTTCCTCTTTTATGGCTGTTAGCATTTGCCTTATGTATTGAAGTGCTCCTATTGAGTGCGTAAATATTTACAATTGTTATATCTTTTTCTTGGATTGATTCCTTGATCGTTATGTAGTGTCCTTCTTTGTCTCTTGTAGTAGTCTTTATTTTAAAGTCATTTTGTCTGATATGTGAATTGCTACTCCAGCTTTCTTTTGATTTCAATTTGCATGAAATATCTTTTTCCATCCCGTCACTTTCAGTCTGTATGTGTCCCTAGGTCTGAAGTGGGTCTCTTGTAGACAGCATATATATGGGTCTTGTTTTTATACCCATTCAGCCAGTCTATGTCTTTTGTTTGGAGGACTTAATCCATTTATATTTAAGGTAATTATTGATATGTATGTTCCTATTATCATTTTCTTAATTGTTTTGGGTTTCTTATTGTAGGACTTTTCCTTCTCTTGTGTTCCCTGCCTAGAGAAGTTCCTTTAGTATTTGTTGTAAACCTGGTTTGGTGGTGCTGAATTCTCTTAGCTTTTGTTTGTCAGTAAAGGTTTCAATTTTTCCGTTGAATCTGAATGAGATACTTGTTGGGTAGAGTAATGTTGGTTGTACGTTTTTCCCTTTCATCACTTTAAATATGTCCTGTCACTCTCTTCTGGCTTGCAGAGTTTCTACTGAAAGGTCAGCTCTTAAACTTATGGGGATTCCCTTGTATGTTATTTGTTGCTTTTCCCATGTTGCTTTTAATATTTTTTCTTTGTTTTTAATTTTTGATAGTTTATTAATTTGTGTTGTGGTGTGTTCCTCCTTGGATTTATCCTCTATGGGACTCTCTATGCTCCCTGGACTTGATTAACTATTCTTTCCCATATTAGGGAAATTTTCAACTATAATCTCTTCAAATATTTCCTCAGTCCCTTTCTTTTTCTCTTCTTCTTCTGGGACCCGTATAATTTGAATGTCGTTGCATTTAATTTTATCTCAGAGGTCTCTGAGACTGTCCTCAATTCTTTTCATTCCTTTTTCTTTATTCTGCTCTGCAGTAGTTATTTCCACTATTTTATCTTCCAGGTCACTTATCCGTTCTTCTGCCTCAGTTATTCTGGTATTGATTCCTTCCAGATAATTTTTAATTTTATTTATTGTTTTGTTCATCATTGTTTTTTTGCTCTTTAGTTCTTCTAGGTCCTTGGTAAACATTTCTTGTATTTTCTCCATTCTTTTTTTTTTTTTTTTGGCTGTGTTGGGTCTTCGTTTCTGCGTGAGGCCTTTCTCTAGTTGCGGCGAGCGGGGGCCGCTCTTCATCGTGGTGCGCGGGCCTCTCACTGTTGTGGCCTCTCTTGTGGCGGAGCACAGGCTCCAGGCACGCAGGCTCAGTAGCTGTGGCGCACGGGCTTAGTTGCTCTGCAGCATGTGGGATCTTCCCAGACCAGGGCTTGAACCCGTGTCCCCTGCATTGGCAGGCAGATTCTCAACCACTGTGCCACCAGGGAAGCCCTATTTTCTCCATTCTATTTCCAAGATTTTGGATCATCCTTACTATCATTACTCTGAATTCTTTTTCAGGTAAACTGCCTATTTCCTCTTCATTTGTTTGGTCTGTTGGGTTTTTACCTTGCTCCTTCATCTGCTGTGTGTTTCTCTTTTAATTTTGCTTAACGTACTGTGTTTGGGTCTCTTTTTTGCAGGCTGCAGGTTCATAGTTCCCGTTGTTTTTGGCATCTGCCCCCTGTAGCTCAGGTTGGTTCATTGGGTTGTGTAGGCTTCCTGGTGGAAGGGACTAGTGCCTGTGTTCTGGTGGATGTGGCTGGATCTTGCCTTTCTAGTGGGCAGGACCACATCCGGTGGTGTGTTTTGGGGTTTCTGTGACCTTATTTGCATTTTACGCAGCCTCTCGGCTAATGGGTGGGGGTGTGTTCCTGTCTTGCTAGTTGTTTGGCGTAGGGTGTTCAGCACTGTAGCTTGCTGGCCGTTGAGTGGAGCTGGGTCTTAGCGTTGAGATGGAGATCTCTGGGAGAGCTCTCACCATTTGATATTACATGGAGCTGAAGGTCTCTGGTGGACCAATGTCCTGAATTCGCCTCTCTCACTTCAGAGGCACAGGCCTGACAACTGGCTGGAGCATGAAGATCCTGTCAGCCACACGGTTCAGAAGAAAAGGGAGGAAAAAAAAGAAAGAAAGAAAATGAAATAAAATAAAGCTATTAAAATAAAAAATTATTAATAATAAAAAATTAAAAAGTAATAAAATCAAAAAAAGAAAGAAAGAAAGAAGAGAGCAACCAAACCAAAAAATAAATCCATCAATGATAATAAGCAGTAAAAACTATACTAAAAAATAAAACTAAACAAAAAAACAGACAGAGAGAACCCTAGGACAAATGGTAAAAGCAAAGGTATACAGACAAAATCACACAAAGAAGCATACACATGCACACTCACAAAAAGAGAAACAGAAAAATATATATATCATGGCTCCCAAAGTCCACCACCTGAATTTTGGGATGATTCGTGTCTACTCAGGTATTCCACAGATGCAGGGTACATCAAGTTGATTGTGGAGATTTAATCTGTTGCTCCTGAGGCTGCTGGGAGATATTTCCCTTTCTCTTGTTTGTTTGCACAGCTCATGGGGTTCAGCTTTGGATTTGGCCCTGCCTTTGCATGTAGGTCACCTGAGGGTGTCTGTTCTTTGCTCAGAGAAGATGGGGTCAAAGGAGCAGCTGATTGGGGGCCTCTGGCTCACTCAGGCCAGGCGGAGGGAGGGGTAAGGAATGTGGGGTGAGCCTGAGTTGGCAGAGGCAAGTGTGGCATTGCAATAGCCTGAGGTACGTGATGTGTTCTCCTGGGGAAGTTGTCCCTGGATCACGGGACCCTGGCAATGGTGGGCTGCACAGGCTCCTGGGAGGGGAGGTGTACATAGTGACCTGTGCTTGCTCACAGGCTTCTTGGTGGCTGCAGCAACAGTCTTAGCGTTTCATGCCCATCTCTTGGGTCTGCGCTGATAGTCGTGGCTCGTGCCCATCTCTGGAGCTCGTTTAGCCAGTGCTCTGAATCCCCTCTCCTCGTGCACCTGAAACAATGGTCTCTTGCCCCTTTGGCAGTTCCAGACTTTTTCCTGGACTCCCTCCCAGTTAGCTGTGGTGCACTAGCCCCCTTCAGGCTGTGTTCACGCAGCCAACTCCAGTTCTCTCCCTGGGATCTGACCTCCGAAGCCTGATCCTCAGCCCCCAGCCCCCACCCACCCTGGTGGGTGAGCAGACAAGCCTCTCAGGCTGGTGAGTGCTGTTTGGCACCTATCCTCTGTGTGGGAATCCCTCCGTTTGCCCTCTGCACCCCTGTTGCTGTCCTCTCCTCCATGGCTCTGAAGCTTCCCCCCCACCACACACCGTCTCTACCAGTGAAGGGGCTTCCTAGTGTGTGGAAACTTTTCCCCCTTCACAGCTCCATCCCAGAGGTGCAGATCCCATCCCTATTCTTTTGTCTCTGTTTTTTCTTTTTCTTTTGCCCTATCCTGGTACGTGTGGAGTTTCTTGCCTTTTGGAAGTCTGAGATCTTCTGCCAGTGTTCAGTAGGTGTTCTGTAGGAGTTGTTCCACATGTAGATGTATTTCTGATGTAGTTTTTGGGAGGAAGATGATCTCCACTTCTTACTCTTCTTCCATCTTGAAGGTCTCTGTAACAGAATTTTGAAGTGACAAATTTTTCTTTTTTAACACTTAAAGGTGCTGTTCTATTGCCTTTCATTTTTCATAATTTATGATGTCAGCAGATTTTCAAATTGTTTAATGTTTTCTCCTTATGTTTGGTTTTCAGCAGCTAGCCTATGATGTTCCTAGATGTGGTTTTCTTTGCTTTTATTCCTGCTTGGACTTTACCAAGCTTTTGAATCTGAAAATGTATGTTTTTAAGAAATTTGGAAAATTTTTTGACATTATTTTTTTACATATGTTTTATGCCCCAATGTCTCTTCACCTTCTGATATTCCAATTACACATACATAAGAACTTTTTATATTTTTCATAGGTCATTAAAGGTCTACTTTTTTTTTGTCTTTTCATCTTTTGTCTTAAGATTGGGTAATTTCTATTGACTAATCTTCAAGCTCACTTTCTTCAGTCATCTTCAATTTCTTATTAAACTACTATTTGTATTATAATTCCTGTTATGTTGTATTTTTCATCTCTAGAATTTCCATTTGGTTATTTTTGATATTTCTATTTCATTGATGAGAAATATTTTCATTCATTGAATGCATTCATGTTCTTGAGCATATCTATAATAATTGCTTTATATTCCTTGTTTGTTACTTCTGACATCTGGGTCAACATGATTTTCATGTGATTTTCTTTTTCTTTTACTGAGGGTTGTCATATTTTCTGCTTCTTCTATGTCTAGTAATTTTCAGTTTTATGGAGTTTTATGGACATTATGAATAAAATGTTGAGGGTCTGGGTTCTATATTACTCCAAAGAGTATTGATTTTTGCTTGTTTGTTTCAGTAGATATTTCACCTGGATGAAGTCAAATTCCTCACTATGAAATCTCAGTTTAGTTATCTACCTTATGCTGGGCTGCTTAAAATCTACCTCACAGATGTGATGTTCAGGAGTCAACCAGAGATTTTGGCAGAGTTGATAAACAGAGTTTGGGGTACTCTCTGTGGTTTTCTCCTTTTATTTCCCCTCTTACTTTCCAAATGCTGCAGTTGCTCTGAACTCTGTCTTATTTTTCAAGCCTGTAAAACTGCAGAATTTTTTTGGTCAGAGTTTTATCTACTTCATGGTGTACACTGGGGACTGCAATCAGGCTAAGTGCCAAAACAAACAGGAACACACCCAGTTCTGTTCCCTTCCTCCACATGTCTACCCTCGTCCAGAGTCTGTCTGCTCCAGATCACTCTTCAGTAACTTCAGGTAGTTGTTTTTATATTTAGCACCTAGTTTGTGCTATGTTCAGGTTGTTATTTGCAGGAAGGTTGATCTGATAAGGACAACTTGCTCTTACTGGATACTGAACCACCCTAGATTTTTAATGCTTTTGAATTGCTCTCCACCTGAATGCGAGCTCTTTTTTCCCTCATGCTAAATAACAAAGGATGAATAAGCAGTGTATGAATTCTAACTCCCACAGATTCTTCTCAGTCATTGTTTTTTTACCTTTCAGCAAAGGCGCCTCTCCCTATGAGGCTGATTCTTCAGTATTTAGTCTAGTTAACTCAAGATGCTTTAAGCCACAAGGTTTTAATAGGGAATTAAAATCTTACAAAATTGTTAGAAAGTCTGGAGAAGTAAACCTTCATCTTGGATTTTAGTAATTACAGCCATAAGACCATAGAACTGACCTGCTAGTGGAATGCAAGAAGAAGAAGAAGAAGAAGAAGAAGAAGAAGAAGAAGAAGAAGAAGAAGAAGAAGAAAGGGAGGAGGAGGAAGAGGAGGAGGAGGAGGAGAAGGAGAAGGAGAAGAAGAATAGACGTGGAACAATAGCAGGTCACCTTTGTAAGTACTGACTTGAAAACACACTGCCATAGTTTCAATTCAAGGATCAGGCAACTGGAATCAGGAAGCTGTTGCTACTACTGTTGCTACAACTCTTTCTCAACATCCATGTATCTGAAATGCTGCCTAATCCCAGCCAGAGCTGCATTTGCCTCTCAAGATTCATGAAGCTAGAGATTGGCCACCAGAACTTAGCCACAGAGATCCTCTGACCCCACAATCTTGCTTGCCAGTAGAAAATTGCCAAAGTACAAGAAAATAATCTCCACCCGTTTTCACCTTCCATATTTTATTAAGTACATATAATTGAAGTATCTGACTTTCATTTAGAACCCTAACAGTGAGAGTCTGGGAAATTTAGTTTGAAGGTTTTCAGCCTCTGTAATACAGAAAATCACTGGAGGTGAGAATAGATATGTGTTAATTAACCACAGAACTTTGTGTCACCCAGATACATCACCTTTCACCTTACCTTGTAGCTGTCCCCTAGCTTTGGACTATTCCCCTGTATTTATTGGTGACTTTGTCTACTGGATCCCTCATAAGCCCAACTCTTGTCATCTTTTAATCCAGATGAGCTAATTCCTATATTAGTAGTTCTCTGATTTTGGTGGCAAATTGAAGATGGCTACAAATTCTTTAGCATTCTTTCCATCAAAAAGTGGGGTCTGCTTCCTTTCTCCTTGAATATGGAGTGGCCTATGACTGCTTTGATCAAGTATTGAGGAAATGATGCTGTGCTAATTCCAGACCTTTTTGTTATGAGGACTGGCAGCTCTACCTTGGTCTTTGTATGTCCTCAGCTACCATAGCTGACTGACTTGCTAGAGAAAATGCATGGAGAGTCTGAGACTATGTAGAGTGGCAAGGAACCCAGCTCAGCCCAGCCATCCCAAACAAAGTACCATGCATGTGAGAGAAGCTGTCTTGGGCTCCCTAGGCCGGACCAGACATGACTGCCACATGGAGCAGAAGAACTGCTCGGCCTAATCCTGTCTGAATTCCTGGCCTAAAAAATTGTGATATATAATAAAATGGTTCTTGTTTTATGTCACTAAATTTTTGGATAACTTTGTATACAATAATAGATAACTAGGGGCTTCCCTGGTGGCGCAGTGGTTGAGAGTCTGCCTGCCGATGCAGAGGACATGGGTTTGTGCCCCGGTCTGGGAGGATCCCACATGCCATGGAGCGGCTGGGCCCGTGAGCCGTGGCTGCTGGGTTTGCGCGTCCGGAGCCTGTGCTCCACAACGGGAGAGGCCACAGCAGTGAGAGGCCCGCATACCGAAAAAAAAAAAAAAAGAAAAAAAAAAAAAGAATAGATAACTAGAACAATGTCCTTGTCTTTAATGATCTTCATCTCCATCTCAACTCTAATTCCACACCT
This sequence comes from Hyperoodon ampullatus, assembly GCF_949752795.1. NCBI lineage: Eukaryota > Metazoa > Chordata > Mammalia > Artiodactyla > Ziphiidae > Hyperoodon > Hyperoodon ampullatus. The sequence continues at coordinate 106,778,408 of NC_136919.1, forward strand.
TTGATTCTGTCATTTTTAGGGACTGCTTCAACACTGAACTCTTCCATTCATAGGCTACACACACCTCTCCATCCTGCTCCCACCACAGCAGAGCTCAATATCTGACAAACCTCATGACTCTTAAGTCCTGAAGTTTTTTCCAGTCTATCAGTTTGATTGTTTTCTTCACTTAATTGGCTTTTCTTCACTTTTTTTCTATCCTGTTCAGGTCATATAATCCATCATATCAGTAATCTCTGTCATGTTAAAACTTCTGTGATCCATCCTTTCTCCCAGCCTTCAAATTCTTAGCTCTGGATTTGTCTATTCACCTCTTCCACTTTCACATATAGGAAGCTAAAACTTACTTGAGTATTTGTTCTGTGGTTTCTCACATCAAGTCCCTATGATGACATTTAAAGGATAATGTAGATTTGTCTTGTTAACCAGGAATAAAGTGTTAGTAAGGTAATTAAAATAATATAAAGGGAATTCTAAGTTTCATGGAGGTAGCAACTGTAGAAAGCAGCTACCACCCATAGAAGTAGAGGAACAAAGGAAAGGGATTGGACTTATTAAAATTTAGAAGGGGTGGTCACATGGTGTGGGACATAGGCCTCTGAGGAGAGGTCACTGGCCATCTGGTGCTGGTATCTATGAATTGGTGGGGGGAGGTTGTTTCAAGGAGTATTGGAAGAATCTTAATCAGGAACCAACTCCTTCCAGCTGAACAAATTGCGCTGTCAGGGTGAAGAAGAAGAGCCTTTTCGTTTCCTCCTCCAGTCTCCAAGTGTCCCTTTCTATTGACAGAACATAAATGTGGTTTGCAGAGTCCCTGCCCCAGCATCATGTACCTGGATATGGAAGGATAGGTTTGAAGCTGAGAGATAACAGCCTAACTGTACAATAAGTTGTAAAGAATTTGTAACAAGACTTTGGTACTAGACCCAAGATGGAGAATCCTTACATTGTTTAATCCTATTAGAAGAATTTAATGTATTTATTATTATTATAATAACTCAAACATGTGGTGTATTTCTACAATCTTATTTTGTATTTTCTGTTTATTTTGTTTTATTTCAAAATTTTCTTCCATTATTTTCATACGCTGATTGATCACATTGCCTTTAAAGAATTATGTTCTTTAGTAACTTGTAAATTAGTTTACTTTTATTATACAGAATTACCTTTCCATTAAATTAGCAAAGACAACTAATTATTTGAAGCTATATTTTTCAGTGATAAGAATAAAATTGGATAGAATGCCAATCCCCAGCAAAGAACAATGGGCCCTCTTTTAAGGAAATTATGCTAAAGCACTTTGGAAAAAGCTATGTCTTCTAGTCTGGGAGTGTGCATCTTGTGTGTTTCTCATTTTGGCACTTTTGGAGCCTTCAGTCTAGATATTAATACTTCCCTGTTTACCCAAGGTAAAGCCTGCCAGTCTGTTTGCTCTGGCATGCCCCACCTTGCCCAAAGCACCCAGCAAGAATTCCCACGTAGTGGTGAGACAAATGGAAAATAGGAGAATGTATACAACAGCAGAGGAAACCATACCATTCACCACAACCTTCTGATTTAACTAGAAATGGGCAACTGAAAAACTCATTTGTATGTAAGGAGAAACCAAAAACAAAACCCCAAGAAACAAAAGAGATAAATCCAAAATAAGTAACAGAAAAACTGTCCAGGAAAGAAATAGCGAATCAGAAGGAAATGTTAAAAATCCATTTAATTAATAAATTTAAAAAGATTTAGAAGATATTATATCTAGATGTAACTTACAAAATGTCATTAAAGTGTGACAAAAGACTGAAAGATGTTTAATAAAGTAAAAATATAATTTCTGAAAAATTTTAAGAGAAGGCTTAGAAAATCAAATTATCTCCCAAGACTACGAGAAAAAAAAAGGAAAAATAAGAGAACCAAAAACAGATATAGACAATCAATTCAAAAGGGGTTCCAGAAGGAGTGAAAAGAGAAAATTAAGAGAACAAAATTATATTTTTAAAATTTTGAAGGGAATTCCCAGGCTTGAAGGATATGAGTCTTCAGATTAAATGGCCATGTTGACTTCTGAGTGCAGTGAATGAGGAAAGATCCCATCTGGGACTTATCCTCAAGAAATTTCAGAACATCAAATAAAAAAACAAGCTCTAGAGACTCCCAGAGAGAATTAGGAGAAAAAAATTCCTCTTTAAAAGAGTGAAATTCAAATTGGCTTCGGACTCCTTAAAATGAAGCAATATCCTTAATGTTTTTAGATAAAACCATTCTTAGTGTTGCTAAAAAAATAGTAAAATGAAAGATCTAAGGATGTAGATTCAGATGAGAAGAGCAGTGGAGGAGTACCCCATGATGACATCATGTCTGGACGATCTTGGGCCAGTTCCATAGCCCATCTGGGTATCATGTTCCTTATCAATAGGGTGGGGAGAGGCTGAAAAGACCCTCTCATGGTGAATATTCCTTAAGTCTATGTTTTAGTTATTTATGCTGTGTAACAAATTGTCACAAACTAAGCAGCAGAAAACAACATACATTTATCTTCTCAAAGAACCTGTGGTCAGGAGTCTGGTCACTGCTTATCTGGGTCCTCTTCTTAGGGTCTCACAAAGCAGCCCTCAAGGTGTCACCCAGGAATGGGTTCTCATCAGAGGCTCAACTGGGGAAGGGTCCATTTCTAATGGGACCACTTCAAAATCTGCCTACAGTCTACCCATTCTAATTCCCATAACACAATGTACAATATCTTTAAATCTGCAAAGTAGGCTATAAGCCAGAGTTGGAGGGATGTTGCCAGGAAAGCTGGGCTCAATTGTGGAGCAAACAAGAACATGATCTGTTTGTGGGAAAACCCAGTGGGTTTCACAAAACAACTGGGATGCTAGGGCAGTCAAGTGAAGAATCTCTAAATCAGAAGAGTAAAACTTTAATGACAAGATGAGAGGAAAGCCAGGTTCTCCACTCTTTTCTTCTTAATTCTGGGTAACAGGCATTATTTCTTTATTTTTGTGAAATTTTCTAAGAAGAATCCACTCTACTCCACTCTATGTAGAAGGTCTCTGATTGCCCAGAATCCTGAGGGTGAAACCCCTGGTATCCATGAAGTTCACTTGGCTAACATGAAGTGAATGAAAAAGAAAGGAGGGATAAATAATCCATGTATGGATTATTCTTGGATGTTATAAGCAAAGACTGAGAGAAGGCCTTAGGGAAATAAAACATTTCTCATCTAGTTTTTCAGTTTTCTTTAGAAAGAAAATAAATTAGTCATAAAATATTTTGAAAATGTCACATTCTTTCCATATCTTGTAGGCAATATCTGGTAGGCAGTATCATGTTTTGACAGTGTGTTCTGAGTTGAAAGACGCTGTAACTATTACATATTGTCATACCAATTTCTTATGTCATTATTAAAATAGTTTATAAGGTAAGAAACAGCCCATTGTTTAACTTTATGGCTTTTCCTCTACATACTGTACCATACCTCTTCCTTCCTTCCTTCCTTCCTTCCTTCCTTCCTTCCTTTCTTTCTTTCTTTTCTTCCTCCCTCCCTCCCTCCCTTCCCTCCTTCCTTCCTTCCTTCCCTCCTTCCTCCCTTTCTTTCTTTCTTTCTTTCTTTCTTTTTTTCTTCTTTTCTTTCTTTCTTCTTTCTTTCTTTCTTTTCTTCCTTCCTTCCACCCTTCCTTCCCTACTTCCATTCTTCCTTTCTTCTGTCCTTCCTTCCTTCCTCTTTTTCTTTCTTTCTCTTTTCTTTGTTTCCTCTCTTTCATTATTTTTTTTGTACAATCATTTTCCTACATTTTCCCATCAAACAACTTTATAAAGCATCCTTTGTTGCTCAAGCAAAAGAGAGTCACTTTATTGCAACCTCATGCTTTGTTATTCTGTTCCCAGAGTTTACATTTGAGTAATTTTTTTTTTCAATGACGCTGCCTGGTTTAGAAGATTCTCTATCTTTTTTTTTTTTTTTGGTTTGGTAGTCTGTTTAAATTTTGTCTTTAATGTGTTGATGGGATGAAATATACATGAATATTTCAGAATTACAAAACCAGGAAGAGAACCCTAGAGGATCTATAGCCATTAGGAAAGAAACAGGTGTGGTATCTATGCTTGATAAGCTCTATCTATGACATCTTTGTGAAAAATATAATGTAGTTTGGAAACATGGCTCCATTCTAACGCTTATTGGCAAGTGCCATAGCTTCCAAGTGCCATAAGTTACTCTATACCTTATCACCATTTAAAATGGCATCTTGAAAGATAAAACTTTAAAACAGCATTGGGTAACATTCTTCAGGAGACTGCATAATAAATTCACATGGTAATGCCACTTTTGCCATTCTTGTCATTTTGTGAGAGAGATTGGGAAAGTCCTTGAGGGGATCCAGGCCAACCCTTAGATAAACACAGCCCTCAGTTGGTGTCCTGAGTGTAAACACAATTAAAACTATTGACTTGAAAGAATTGTGTGGGCTCACAATTAACAGAAATAGTGAGATTGGACAACACTGGGCAGGGATACCCTAGAATAGAAAAGGGTATCAGGAAGGAAATGGAGAAAGATCCCCTACCTCTCCTTCTATTTTTATTCTAAATTCTTTGTGAGAGTAAGTGAACTTGCAGAGATTATTTCATTTTTAGTACTTGAGAACTCATGAGTACTCTGTGATATGTTTTAATCCTTCTGGCCAGTTAAAACCATGAGTCAACCTTAATAAAAATTGTCACAGCAGTCCCTACCTGTTACAGGTAACCTGTTCTGCATATATAAAACAGACAACAATTACCATGTATCAGACTGGAGAAGGTGGCACAGCCCTGAAGCAGGGAGGGTGTGCAGGGGTAATGGTGAGTGTGGGTGAGACACTCAATCCAGGTGTACAATACGTTCCTCATTTCATCACTTTTTGCATTGCAAAGGAAGTGAGTTTCAAGCAGATCTCATTAGGAAACCCAGAGGTTCCTTCAGGATTTGATTGACATGTCAAAATGGACATGTTAACATTCTATCATCCAGCCTCAAGTCCCTTCCCACCCACCTTCTCTGATGGTCAGACTGGCTTCAATTTCTTGTGTGCCATCAACACTGGGCATGAAAGCAGCAAGAGGGCCCACTGAATCCCCTGAATTACAGACCACCTCTTGCCATCCCCACTTTGTAGCAGCAACCCCACCTTCTCATAATGACTAAGATCAATTACTCCATCAAGCAGCAAATTCTTTCATCATCTGCTGGTCCATAAGCAAATCTACCCAAAGTGTCCACGTGATATTTGTAGCAGCAAGTGCAGCAAGATGCTACTTGGTTCCTGGGTTTCTGTTTCAGCAGAGCTTAAGTTTAAAGGAGTGGGAGGGTTGTTTTTTCTCTTTTCCTTCCTTCCTTCCTTCCTTTCTCCTCCCTTATCAACCATGTTGCAGTAGAATGTGTCTGCAATAAAATGCAAATATCTTAAGTGTACAATTAGATGACTTGACAAATGTATATACCTGTGTAAACACCACCCAAATCAAGATATAGAACATTACCCCCATCCCTAAAGAGTTCTCCTGGCCCCCTTTGCCAATCAAAAATATAAAAAGGCTTTCAGGCAATTCTTTTCCTCAAGTGTTTTATTACCTACATAGAACAATAGGGTATGTATACTTTTCTCCCATCTCCTGGCCCAGAGACCCTATGTTGGATTCTGTCTTTTGAAATCTGATTTAGTGGAGTGTGCATTTCTTTGCTGTTCCAAATCAGGTGTTCATAAAGACCATGGCATGGAGGCATGATGGACTGATAGTGAATTATTTTTAGTTAAATTAACAAAATGGACAAAGGAGTCAGGAGCTCTGTGGCTCTAGGATGCTAAATAAATTGGCTGTCACCTTTCACTCCTGCTCTGCAAAGCCTGGATTCTGGCCCTGATGAGTGTTGTTGCCATTTCTGGATGAAGGAGAATCTTCTAGACACCTTACATTCTTCAGCTTGCTCGTATTCCTTACTTGCCTTCAAAAGTTCGATTTTTGCTGCATAATTTTTAAAGGAGGAGAGGGAAGAATTGGAGTTTCTTTTTCTCAAGCTTGCCTGTTCAGCTCCCCACCTCTCATCTCCTGACTTCTCTAATGGCCTTACTTTAGATTCCCATCTCTACCTCTCTCCACCCATCTATCTTTCCCTTCCTTCCTTTTCCCAGACAAGGAAATGGCAAGGTGTACTAGGAAGAGCTCGTGGCCAAGACTGTCAGAGAAGGTTTTGTGTAGGACTGGATTTGAGAGGCTCTTGAGGGATGAGAAGGAAAAATGATCCAAACTGGGGAAATGGCAGGTGCAAAAAGGCAAAGGCAAAAATCTGAACAGCACAGAGAGATAGCCTGATGGTACAGGTCTGGGGAGTCTGACAGAAACTTACCACTTGTTGAGAGACTTTGGGCAAGTTATTTAATCTCTGTGACCATCAGGTTTTCACATCTGTACAGTGGAGAATAATTAACATCTATGTTGGCGGTGGATGTAAGAATTATTGCTGACATATGTGAAGTGTGTATGATGTGCATGATGTTCATGAAATGATGTAAAATGATGGCCACTATTATAATGCGATATGGGCAGGAGCAATGAGGAGACAAGTCTGGCTGAGGAAAGTGGGAGCAAGTAGAATTAGAAGAATACAGTAGGAGCCAAATCATGGCATACCATTAACTAATGTAATTTCTTTTAAATTCAGTCCCCACTGCTCAAAGCTTCTTAAAAATGAAAACACATGGAGGATGCATAAAACCTGTCACATGTATTTTGAGATTTTCAGATTAAAAAAATATGTGAAGAAATTAAATGCAATTGCTACCACTGTGTTGCTATGTAATGAATAGGTCAGCACTCTTCATTATTATGACTAAAGCAATGTAAGGAAAATATACTGAATGACTCTTGATCCTAATGCAATATGACTTCCTATTGTGATAAAATATTTATTATAGTGGTGATGGGAGAGTGGTAATGTTACTGAGAAACTGACCCTAGGGGTGTGCTGGATATGAAAGTAACTTTCCAGGGGCAATGTACTCAACAAATATTTATGCAACAAACATTCATGGAGTGTATAGTGAATGCCAGGCCCTCTTCCAGGCATTCTGCCCTTATTCTACACTTCTGTATCCAAGATTCCTCCCTAGAGATACAGATGGATAAATGCCTGAGTTCATGGTTGAATTCATTTCTATTACACTGTCTTGTTTCCTCTTTCATTTGGTGTGTATGAGCTTTTCCTATACTAACTTTTTATCATATTGGAAATATTTCCCCCAAGTTATTTTTCCCATTGTAACAATTTTATTGAGGTATAATTGACCTACAATAGGCCACATATTTGTGTTAAGTTTTGACACATGTATATGTCCATTAAATCAGCGGTCCCCAACGTTTTTGGCACCAGGGACTGGTTTCGTGGAAGGCAATTTTTCCACGGATGGTGGTGGGGTTATCATTTAGATGGTAATGTGAGTGTTGGGAGGGATGGTTCAGGTGGTAATGAGAGCAATGGGGAGGAGCAGATGAAGCTTTGCTCGCTTGCCAGCCACTCACCTCCTGCTGTGTGGCCCGGTTCTTAACAGGCTGTGGACTGGTAGTGGTCCATGGTCTGGAGGTTGGGGACCCCTGCATTAAACCATCATCATAATCAAAATAATAATCACCACATCTAAAAGTTTCCTCTTGCCTCTTGTAGTCCCTTCACTCATTACTGAGTCCTGCACAAGTGCCATTGGGAAGTGGGGGTTGCATTTTTCCATCCAGTCCCTATTTGTGGAGTGGAGACTCTACATTGGGCATGGAATCTTGAGAATACTGGGGCCCTGATCACCCTTGCCTCAATTTAAAACAGTGGTTTTACATCAGAGGAGTTGACTGAGAGAACCTCAGGCTTCTACACCCCTTTCACTGAGTGCTCAGGTCCTAGAGTGTGGGTGTCACTGAGAGAGAAGCCTGTCATTGCCCCCACCTCTAATTTTAGTGCTCTGGCTCAGAGATTCTGCCCGGAGAGAAGAAGCAGGCCACAAAACAGCACCCAATCACTTCCCAAAGGAACTGACTTCATTCCAAATAAAGGGCGGTAAAGTTCAAGCCTAAGGGCACTCTCAAGAACAGTGGAGATTTTGTGAAAGCAATTGGAAGGAGGTTTAAGATACAAGCTAGACTGTAAGCCTAGTAGTGTGCAGGAGAGAACTGTGGAATAAGGCAGCTGGGAGACCTACTGGGCTCAGAACAAATATCAAACACCGACCTTAGAAACTACTCCTTCAAAGGAACCAAAATTTGATTGGCTTAATTTTTAGAGCAATTTATGCCCCAAGGCATTGTTGGAAATAATAGAGCAATCAGCTGACAATTAGTGAAGTTTAAAAGCTGGGTGTGATCGGGAAAGAGAGAAAGAAAGCTCTACCAAAGCCACTGTCATCCCAGAGTGACTTTGGGCATACTCCAAACTGAGCCTTTCTGAGGAGCAACATCAGAGGTTCATTACTCTGTATGTGTGTGTATGGTGGTGGTGGTGGTGGTGAGAAATAGACTTAACTAAAATATTACTTCCAGTCATTAAACAAATAAGCAAATAACAATAATAATGCCCAAGAAGGGGAGGCATCAGTACCTGGAGTTGTTACAATATATTATCTAAACCGTCCACTTTTGAACAAAAATTATGAAGCCTATAAATAAAGTGTGACCCATACACCAAAACAAAAGAAGGCAATAGAAATTACCTGTGAGAACAACAAGATGTTGGCTTTATCAGAAAAATACTTCAAAGTAGATATTATAAACAGTTTACAAAACTAAATGAAACTATGATGAAAGAAATAAAGGAAGATATGGCGACAATTTGGCATCAAATAGAAAATATCATGAAGAGATAGAGAAAAAAAGAACAAAATGGAAAATTCTGGAGTTGAAAAGTACAATAGCTAAAATTAAAACTTTATGGGCTCGGTAGTAGGTCTGAATAGGCATAAGAAAGAATAACCAAGATTAAGCCACATTAATTGAAACTATGCAAGCCAAGAGGGAAAAGAATAAAGAAAAATGAAGAAAGCTTATGAGAAATGTGAGACATCATCAAATACACCATCATATGCATAATGGGAATACAAGAAGAGGAGAGAAAGAAAGAAACAGAAAGTAAATTCAAGAAAATAATCCCTGTAAACTTCCTAACTTTACTTAAAAACAGTAACCTACACAGCCAGGAAACTCACTGAACTCCAAGTAGAATAAATGCAAAGAGAAATACAAATATATCACAGGAAAACTGATGAAAAACAAAGAGAAATTCTTGAAAGCAACAAGAGAAAAATGACTGGTCACTAGCAATGGAAACCCAAGAAGGTTAACAGCTGACTTCTCAGCAGAAACAATAGAAGCCAGTAGACAGTAGGATAACATATTCAAAGTGCTCAACGTCAAAAAGGTCAAACAAGTCTCATATATCCAGCAAAATTTTCTTTCAAAACTGAAGGCAAGATAAAGACTTTACAGATAAAGAAACATAGAATTTGTTGCTAGTAAACCCACCTTAGAAGAAAGTCTAAAGGTTGTTCTTCAGGTTGAAAGCAAGAGTCCCAAGATAAAAATTCAAATTCAAACAAAAAAGAGCCCTGACATCAGTAACTATGTAATTATAAAAGACAGAATAAAGGTATATTTTTGTCCTGTCATCTCCTAACTGATTTTAAAAATTTGTATAAACTAATATGTATGTAATGTATTGTGGAGCGTATCACATATAGAAATGTAACATACGTGTCATATATTTACCAATAATAGCACAAAGGAAGTGTGGGGAGTCAAGCTTTATTGGGATAAAGAAATGACTACAGATGGTAAAGTAATAATTATAACAATTTTAGGGGGTTTATAACATCAATAGATGTAATATGTATAATAATACCACAAAAAGAGGGAAAAGGAAACAGATATATAGGACTAACATAACTATATACCACTGGAAATAAGCTGTCATAAATATGAAGCTGATTCTGATATATTAAGATGTATATGGTAAACCCTAGAGCAACCACTAAAAAAACTCTCAAAATATAGAACTCATATGATCATCTCAATAGACTCAAAAAAAGCATTTGTTAAAATCCAGCATGATTCCATGATATAAAACACTCAACAGATTAGGACTAGAAGGAAACTTCCTTAACCTGATAAACACTTCTACGAAAAACCCACAGATAATATCATACTTAATGGTGAAAGACTAGATGCTTTCTTCCTAAGATCATGAACAAGATAAGATGCTCCAGCCATTTCTATTCAATACCATACTGAAGGGTCTAGTCAGGTCAATTAGGCAAAAATAAAAAAGAAGTAAAAGACATCCCTGTTGAAAATGAAAAAGTAAAATTATTTCTCTTCACAGATGACATGATCTTGTATATAGAAAACCCTAAGAAACTCACTAAAAGTTATTAGAACTAATAGATGAGTTCAGCAAGATAGAAGGATACAAAATCTAAATCCAAGAATCAGTTGTATTTCTATACACTAACAATGAACAATGTGAAATTAAATTAAGAAGACAATTCCATTCACAATAGCAACAAAAAGAATAAAACACTTAGGATTGAATTTGACAAAAGTAGTGCAAAACTTATACTTCAAAAAATACAAAATATTGTTGAAAGAAATTAAAGAGGATTTAAATAATTAGAAAAGGTACCATGTTTATGGATTGGAAGGCTTAATATTGTTAAGATGGCAGTACTCTCCAAACTGATCTATAGATTCAACAAAATCCCTATCAGAATCCCAGATGATTTGCTTGCAGAAATTGTCAAGCTGATTCTAAAATTCATAGAGATATGCAAGGAACCCAGAAAAACCAAAACAATCCTGAAATACTTGACATAATAGCCAAGAAGAACAAAGTAAAAGGACTCACACTTCCCAACTTCAAAATTTACTACAAAGCAATGAAAATCAAGACAGTGTGGTACTGGCACTAGTTACAAAAATTAACTCAAAATGGATCAAAGACTGAAATGTAAAAGCTAAAACTATAAAATTCTTAGAAGAAAACATAAGGTAAATCTTCATGATTTGGGGTTTAGCAAAGGATTCTTAGGTATGATACCAAATATAAACAATAAAATAAAAGATAGATAAATAGGACTTAAAATTTAAAACTTTTGTGCTTCAAAGGACATTATCAATAAAGTGAAAATATAATCCACAGAATTGGAAAAAATGTTTGCAAATATATACCTGATAGGGGCCTTGTAGCTAGAATATATAAAAACTCTTACAACTCAATAATGAAAGGACAAATAACACAATTTTAAAGTGAGCAAAGGATCTATATAGGCATTTCTTCAAGGAAGATATACAAATGACCAATAAAGATGCTCAACATCCTTAGTCATTAGGGAAAGGCAAATCAAAACAACAGTGAGATACGACTTCATACTCACTAGAATGATTAGAATAAAAAAGTCAGATTACGATGTGTTGACAAGGATGTGAAATCAGAACCCACACCCACTGCTGATGGGAATGTAAAATAATGCAGTCACTTTGTAAAACAGTCTAGCACTTCCTCATGTGGTAACTCTATTAGGCAGAATTCTCACATGACCTAGCAATTCCACTCCCAGGTATAAATCCAAAGGAAATAAAGACATGTGTCCACATAAAAACTTGTACACTAATGTTTATAGTAGCATTATTAGTAATGGTTAAAAGGTAGAAAAAACCCAAATGTATATCAACTGATGAATGGATAAATAAAGTCTGTTATATTCACACAATGGGATATTACTCAGCCAGAAAAGGGAATGATACGTGTTATGAACCTTGTGGATGAACCTTGAAAACAAGCTATGCAAAAGAATTTGGTCACAAAAGACCACATATTATGTGATTCCATTAATATGAAATGACCAGAACAGAGAAATCTATAGAGATGGAAAGTAGATTTGTGGTTGCTCCAGGACTGGGATGGGAGAAGGAGGTGGAGATGATTGCTAAAGCATACAGGATTTCTTTTTGAGGTGATAAAAATAATCTGTGCTGACGGTTGCACGTGTCTGTGAATATACTACAGACCATTGAATCATACACTTTAAATAGGTGACTTGTATGTTTTGTGAATTATATCTCAATAAAATTGTCAAAATTTGAATATCTATTTATTCATTTGTTATCAATATAAATACAATATTTTATCTGGTCTCCTATCCTGCAACCTTCCTAAACTCACTCATTGGTTCTAGGTGATTTTGTTTCTATTCCTTTGGGTTTTCAACATAGATAATCATGTTTTCTGTGAATAAACACAATTTTACTTCTTCCTTTCCACACTGCATGCCTTTTATTTCTTTTCTTGTCTTATAACACTGGTTCCAGTCTTCAGTAGAATGAATAGAATTGATGGAGTAAACATCCTTATCTTGTTCCTTATATTTGGGGAAAAGGATTCAATCATTCAGCATTAAATATGTGTAAACTGCAGGTTTTCCACGCATTCCCTTTATTAGGTTAAACAAGTTCTCTTCTATTTCTAGTTTTCTGTGAGTTTTTTTTTTTTAAATCAAGAATGACTGTCAGATATTTTCAAATGCTTTTTCTGTATCTACTGAGATCATCATATGTTTCTATTTATTTTTTATCATTGTAATATGCACCTTCAGATCTGTAGAATTCTCTCTCTTCCCACTCCCTCCTCACCAGTACTCCTGGAGCTCCAGTTTCCTTGGTCTTTCTGGCGTCTCAACTCCATTTTAATTCAAGGAGTCCCGTGAGTTCCCCCCTCCCAGTGCTGTGGCCTGCAAACTCACTCAAGGCAGTAAGCTGTGTGACCATAAGGCTCACTTCTTTGCTTTCTGTCTCTCAGAGATCACTGGCTTTGTTGTCTGATATTCAGTATCTTAAAAACTGTTGTTTCCTATATTTTGTCTGGTTTAGAGGGCTGTTTCATGCAGGAGGCTACATCAAGTTTCTTTTTGTCCACGTTGGTGGTAGATGGAAGTTTTTCACAGATTGGTAATGAAGGGACTATATGTAGAGGTGGGTTGGCAGAGTTAAGGGAACCTACAGGGATACACTCAAGGATTAGTCCTCACCTGTACCTGCAGAAGCAAGGAGGAGGCAGGTGCTAATGGAACCTGGGGAGTGGAACTAGAGAAGAGGGCCAACTGGGTGGAGCTGGCACCACAGGGGAAAATAGCCACTGCCATCACCTTAGTGTGCAGAAAAGAGTCAGCACAGCAGGCCTGACCACTGTCCTCTGGAAAGCCTACTTGCAGGGTTAACCCTTGGCTGGCCTCTGGGGACTTGGATTTGAGAATTCCCCACCACCCTAACTGATAAGAGTTGTTCACTGTGCCGAAGCTGTGTGCAAACAATGTGATTTATCCCGAACCTCTGTTTTCCTTCTGGGAGTCTGGAATTTTGGTACAGGCTAGGCAGAGGTTGCCTGCATGGACCAGCCCCCAATAAAATCACTGGGGCCTGAGTTTCCAATGAGCTTCCGTGAGTTGCAAAATTTCACATGTGCTGTCCCAACTTTTTATTGAAAGAATTAAGCACATCCTGTGTGACTGTCCTGGGAGGGACTTGGAAGTTTGTGCCTGGTTTTCTCCAGACATTGCCCCATGTGCTATTTCCTTTGGATGATTTTTCTTGGTATCTTTTCACTGTAATAAATCACAATCATGAGTATGACTATATGCTGAGTCCTGTGAGTTGTCTTAGCTAATCATCTAAACTGGGGTTCTTGGGGACCCCTGACATACTTGGCAAGGCAAGGAATAAGCAGGGGACATAAACACTCCAACTTCTCTCTCTTTCTATGGCTGATTTCCTGATGGTGAGCAAGATTCACCTAGAAGCCAGAAGGCAATGGAGCCTAGAGTGTGCAGAGCATTGAGGTGAGCCTCAAGAGGAGAGCAGGGCAGAAGAGGGTGGGAAGTTCATGGAAGTGTTGGAAAGCCAATGGTGAAGTAGCATAGATGCAGAGTATGCAGTTACTGTGTTCTCTGCTCTGCAGCAAAGTCCCTGGGACCTGGGAATATAATGCCAAAGCATACCTGGTCACACCAAAAAAATTAATTTTAAACTTTAAAAGTTCAAAAGATAACATTCAAAATTTAAAAAATCAAAACACAACATTGGGAGCTACAATACTGATCTAGAATTCTCCATAATTCTCTTCTTTGGTTGCCACTTTGAACTTTCAAATGCCTTTATTAGTGAAAAGTGCTTTCAATGTCAATAAATTATTTAAACATCACTGTGGGAAAAGACTAGCAAAATGACAATCATGGGATTAATCTGGAAACTTTCTTAAAGGAAATTCTGTGCTTTTAATTTAATTATGAAGAACTTTCATTTCGACCAACCCAGTATATTAAGAATTTGAATGATATTGACAAATTTCTTGGCCCTGTTATCAGCATTAATTTATCCATACAATAAATATTTTTTGCATACCTACCTTGTGGTAGGCACTGAACTAAGTATTTAGAAAATAGCTAACTTACATTTCAAAATGTAATTGGTTTTTCTTAGGAGGGAACAAATATTAGACCTTATAGAATCTGTGTAGTACTCCCAACAGACACTCTTTTGAACTACAGGTTAAAAATTTTTGTATGCCTTTGCAAAGATAAAACATTATCTTTCATATCTCAACACCCCCTACTTGATAAATAACAATTAAATTAAATTTTTAGAGTCAGTATTAAATATCACTGAACCCTCAGCTAATCAAATGCCTTCTTAAACAATCAAGGGAAATTAAAAGTCATGAAAAGCTTTTCTAACTGAGATGACATTCCAGAGGGGTCTAGAGGACATTCTGAGAAAACTGTAATTTTGTGGTGCTGTGTTTCCCAGTATTGCCTGGCTGACTGAAGCAAAGAAAGTCCTTGGAAAATTCTAGGTCAGAAATGAAGGGAGGCTCTGCCTGTCAAACAGGGGCTTCCCTGTGGTTCTTCAGGAAGCAGTGGTAGGCAGCAAGGGAGCATGAACTTTAGAATCCAGCACAGTATAGAGTAACGGATGATAGCTTTTATCCAGTGCAAGCTCCCCTTTCCTCATCACCAGACCACCAACATTAGTTAGCCCTTTGGCTCTTAATTACCGAGAAGGAACATAAACCCTGATAAAAAGCTGGCTGGAGCATAGACCTTGGAGTCGTTATTCTAATTCCAAGTGGAATGTTTACTGTGTGTTCTTGGCCAACTTACTTAACCTTTCTGAGCTTTTTTCACATCAGAAATATGGCAGTAGTGTTGATGATATAACCCATAGTATAGGTATGTGTAAACTGATTAACTCAATTAATATTATCTGCCTTTCTCTCATTCTTAGCAACTAAGATTGAAGCTATTGGTGCACAATCCCCTGCATGTTAATCAGAGTCCTGAAGACTTAAAAACTGTTGAGTGTCTGAAGTTAAGGTTAAAAACTTCAGCCTACCAAGCAGTGTAATAGGTTAGTAGAGATTCCATCTGTTTTTGGTTCTTCACAAAGCTATCTGAATAATTTTTTTCAGTGTGCTAATTTTATTCTGAAATCCAAATATTGAGAAAAGTTGCATATACTATACTGTATAAATTGTTGGGGTTTTTTTCCTGAATCATTTGAAAGTAAGTTGTGACCAGGATGCCCAGCACTCCCAAACACTTCAGTATGCATACTGACTGTCAAGGACATTCTCTGAGTAATCTAGAACAACCATAAAAAATCAGGACAATACACTGATACATTACTACCATCCACTCTACAGACCCCACTCATTTTCACCAACAATGTCCTTTACAGCCAACTCAGTAATAAGTTCAACTCTTATTTTTTGTTCTATATCAACCCTTTGCACGGCAATGTAAACTCTGACTCTTGCTGTATACAGGATGCTGGGACTGCAGCCTAGCCTCCACCTGGTTAATGAAAAAGTATTCTACTTACTCTCTGGCTCTTTCTTTTCCTTTCAGTCATATATAAACTGGAAACTGAAAGCTCATATAAATATGTCGCAAAAAGTCAAGTGTTTGGAAATGTCATTGTATTGGCAGATGTAGTTAGTCTTTTGAGCATGGCCAAAATGGTCCCTTGATAACTTCATTTTAACCTTACCAGTATTAATTCTTACTGGAGGGGGGCTTCTGCCACATTCTTCCAACTATTTAGGACTGGAACTTGCCATGGATTTTCTAGGCCTTCTCTGATTAGAATCAGGGTTCCAGGCAGTGTGTGCCTTCCTCCCACCAATTTTCCTCAATTAAAAATTTTTTTAATTTAATTTTTCAAGGCTTACAGCAGACTTTAGGCCAACCAGCTGTGTTCCATATTGTAAAATGGTTTTGACTCAGGTTTGCGTTTTCACTCAAGCCTGTCACTAAGGGTTTTGCAAACCTGACTTTCCAACCATTCTCATGTATTTATGCACATGATTCATGGTGATGTACATGTGTAGTGTGCATAATGTTTGCTTTTGGTGGAAATCAATTCCAAGAGGCAAACCTTGGAAACAATTTTCTGAAGTCTGGCTCTCTTATATTTATTGCCTTTAGGTGGTATGTAGTATACACACAAAAAGCAAGATCAGTCATTATTTTTCATCATCACGGTAGAAGAGGCAGCAGTAGCAATACTATCTTTTTCAAGTAAAAAATATAGTCCATTGTCACTAGATAATTTAAATTTTTCTCTTGGACAGACTTCAGGGAAGTCACACAAAAGAAGAGAATGTATTTAGATTTATTCTTGGGTAGTAAAGCAAGATCTTCACATCCCTCTGTTGGTGAAAAAGAATCTCATCCTGTAACTGTGAACAAGCTATAAAGGATTTATATAATAAAGAATTTGTCTGGTCTTTGTCCCAGGTTCCTGGCACAGAGTTTCTAAAACCCTTGGAATTTCCTGAGTGATAGAATGTCTTCATTATTCACGAGTCCCTTGAATCACCCCTGAGTTTATGTTAATGAGGTGATCGTGGTGGGTCTCTAGAGAGCTTCAGGATGGGGGTTGGTCACCAGAAAGACCAAGCACATGATTAGAGAGTTGGGACCTTGAGCCAACCTGACCTCCAGGGAGGGGAGAGGGAGCTGAATGGAGACAGAGTTCAACCACATGGACAATGATTTAATCAATTGTATCTACTTAATGAAACCGCAGTAAAAACTATGGACGCTGAATCTCAGGGGTGCTTCTTGGTTGATAAACACACTGATCTGCCAGGAGGGTAATGTGCCCTGATTCCATGAGGAGAGGACCTTGGAAGCGCTCCCAGACCTCACCACAGCCTCTTCATTTGAACGGTCCTGAGTTGTATCCTTTCAAATAAAACTGTAATAGTTAAGTTAAGTTAATAGTTAACTCACTTTCCTGAGTTCTGTGCATCGTTCTAGTGAATTATCAAACCTGATGGGGTCGTGGGAACTCCCAATTTTGTTGCCAGTTGGTCATAAGTGGGGGTGACGTGGGACCCCCCCGAACTTGTGGCTGGTGTCTGAAGAGGGGGCAGTCTGTGGAGGGTGACCTTCACTGTGGGGTCTGTGCTAACTCCAGATCGTCTGTGCCAGAACTGAACTGCAGTTACACCAGTTAGTGTCAAAATAAAAGGAAAATAAAGATCTTTGGAGCAGGGTAAAAGACCTAGTACACATGTCTGGGTAAAGCATTTAGAGACCTTTCGAGTGTGAAAGGGTGATTGGACAGACTTATAATATAGAAAGCACCCTTTCCCCTCCTCCTCATAAGACATTAGTATCTATTTCCATTTATTGATATGGGTGGAGATTTATTTTGTGTCTATAGAAGTTTGGGGAAGTCTGGGAACATGCATTGGTGCTTAGGAGACAGAGTAAATTCCAGCAAAGAGTTGGGTTGTTCTCCCCAGGTTGTGTGGAATACACTTGTGCACCGGCTTCTTGAAATTTGCAACCTGAGCAACATCAAGAAGCATAAAGAATGGTATATTCATGATGAGTCCTGTATGCAGTGATGGTCAGACTCCTCTAGTGGCTTTGGGACTGTGATGTGTTGACAGGTGGGAACTGGAGCTCCAGGGGCAGCACAAGCAACACTGAGTGTTAACTGTGCC
The DNA here is from genome assembly GCF_949752795.1 of Hyperoodon ampullatus. NCBI lineage: Eukaryota > Metazoa > Chordata > Mammalia > Artiodactyla > Ziphiidae > Hyperoodon > Hyperoodon ampullatus. The sequence continues at coordinate 106,796,481 of NC_136919.1, forward strand.
TGGCATCCTGGTTGGGAGCTCAAATGAGATACCACTTGGGGAAGTTTGGAGAGAGTTGGCTGACGGGGCCCCTGGGAACATGCAAGGGTGGGCCTGGCTGTGCTGCTGTCCATGTGGATTCCTGTGTGGATGGAGGCCAATGAGGCTGGTGGCATTGGGATATAATGGAACTTTCTGGATGCATGACAAGGGGCTAATGCCCCTTGGGACTATCACTGGATGTGATTTATAAACAACATTTTTTTTTTATTTCAGGAAGGCTTGGATGTGCTCCCCACCAGGCAACACACAAGCCCATGGATTAGAGCAAAGGAAGGCTTGCAGACAGAGCTGCAGGGAAAATTAAATGCTGGAAAACCTGACTAGTTTTAGTCCAATCCTGCTGCTGAGACCTAAAAAACCTGGACAAAAAAAATCTATATAAAGGAACCAGAAAGCTATCAGAAGAGCAAGGAGTTGAAGTCACAGAGCCAGGACAAGTGAAGCCAGTGTTTGGTGCCATTTTTCCTCTGGAAGCATGTATTCTGTGCTGTTTAATACAAGAGCCACTAGTTACCTAAGGGTTTTGAGCACTTGAACTGGGGCTAGTGCAACTGAAGGACTGAATTATTTATTTATTTTTTAATTTGATTACTTTAATTTAATTTAATTTAATTAATCTATAGCTAAGTTTAAATAGCCCCGTTCGGTTATTAGCAGCCCTACTGCACATCACAGGGCTAGAGGCCCATGAGGTCCTGGGGAAAGCAGGGTGGCAGGATACGAATGCTGGCTTGTCCTAGAGTAACTGTGCCAGAGAACTTAGGGGGATTAGTTTCCTTCTCTGTGTTCAGTTTCTTCACCTATAAAAAGTGTAGAAATAAAGCTACTTCATACAGTTGTTTCATATATGAGTGCCTGCCCATAGTAGACATTCAATAAAGGTTAGAAAGCCTGTAGATAATGAATTAGAAAATGATGAGTTACATCATTTTTGAAAGGTGAGTTTTCTTGTCTTCAAAAACAAACGCCAATGTTCATGTTATTGAACTTATTTATGCTTGTATGTCTTTCAAAAATATATTCACATATTATATTTGGAAAATAAAAATATATTTCACAATATAGATGCTCTAAAGAAACTGCTTTCTTAAGGAGCTGCCCAAGGTTAGCTACACTATCCAATAAATATATCTCGACTTTACCTTCAGATGAAGGACAAAAAGGATCTTCCTGGGACAAAAAGGGTCTTCTTACCACTTGGAGTCATTTTTCTCATTTTTAATGATAAAAAAGTAAGTCCAGTCATCTGCACAAAGTAGCATGTTCTGGTACACACAAGCTTGGGAAGACTCTTTCAGAGACTGTCTTGGTGTTGAAATGGGGGCCATGTTTACTGCTCTGTGGGCAAGCAAAACAGTGCTTCTCAGGGCCACTTCCCACTCATGAGTTAAGAGCCCACTTGAGATTGTGCTTCAGGCTTGTCACCATGAGAGACGAGCAGAAAATAATGTTCAACTGCTTTTGATCACAAGAAAAAAGACTTCCTATGGTAATTATGGACTTCAGCAATGCACTAGCAAAGAGTGTTTGCTAATGCACAAAGATTCTGCTAAGAAATGACCCTGTGCTTGGGTAATGCTCTTTGCACCAGATCAAATCATTCAAAGTTGTAAATGATATACCTTCCTTTTCAAGAATAAAGAGATACTTGGGAAAGACATGGAAAAGGGTAAATGTGAGGATTTTTAGCACACACCTGGTCATTTCACCATCATGATATTAACAGGTGCCATTCCACGAGTTCATGAGGCATGCCAGCCTTGAGCTGAACCCCAGACACACTGCTCCACTTCAGTCTCACACCACCCTTGGGGGAGTACATTTGTGTTTACCTTGGAGTGTCAGAGAATTTGGGGCTCGGGGCTGGTTGATGGCAGAGTTTAGAGTCAAACCCACATCCTCTGTTTCCAAAGTCAATGATCTTCTCTGCTAACTCCCTTCCCAATGGGTTGCATTAAAGAACAAGAACCCTATGTCTTGAGGCTTCTATCCCAAGAAAGTTAAGAGTGTATAAGGTTGAAAATAAGTTTGCACCAAGATGTGTTTGTGTTACCGCATGAAAAATATCATAAAATCTGAAAAGAATCTCCAATAAAATGAAATGCAGTCATTACTGAGCTCTGGGCATTGTCCTATAGAATTTTATATAGGAACCCAGTAAAGTCCACAAGAGCCATATGAGGGAAGTTCTAGTATCATTCTCTTTCACAGATGAGGAAATCAGGCAAGGAAATAACAGAAAAAGAAAAAGAGAAAGGATATCAGAAACTGTACCTCCATAAAACAAAAAAGAAAACTATTTAAATATTTAAAAGTAGGCTTATTCAGGTAATGATTCAAGGCAGTTTACAAAAATACAAACACTATTAAGATTTAAAAAAAAAAATAGAAGGAAGGGAAACGGGAACCGGAGAATAAGAGCAAGGTGTCAGGGGCCAGGTCAGTTCCAAGGCTTGCCCAAGGCCCCACAGCTAGTGGTGGTGCAGGAGCTGGAACTCAGAGTTCAGAGACTGGTTTCAGAGTCTGCACCTCTCTTAGCATAATAAAAACAGTTGGTAAAAGACAACTAAAGAACAGTTGATACCCAGGTGAATGCTGTTGAATCTGGTGGTATCTTCAGGTTGCTATTTCTTTTGATGGTCTTCAAAATGAGCCTCATCACAACATCATTCAGTAATTTATTTGGAATATTCTTCCAAAGAGTATTTTATAAAAAGAGGAGAAAACCTGGAAAAGATGCAGACCTGGAAAAGACCAAGAGTGCCTCTTGGTACCATGGACTCTGCCTCCTTCAAGGGACAGCTGGCCTTGCAGTCCTGGATACTGGGAGCTGCAGGAGTTCAGCCATGAACTTGGCCTCCATAAGAGGACATCTGGAAACCATCCCTCTCTGGTCTCCTGACTATTCAGGAGGACGCTTTTCCTTCTTCCCCCGGAGCCCTGGGTTTGTTTTTAACCTTGAGGATACTTAGTCAGGTTGATGATTGCACTTTGCTGTTAGTGTCAGCTGCTGAAAGCTGAATCAAGCCACAGCTCCCCTCTAACTAGTCCCAAACTCTGCAGTGAGTTTTTGGAACTGATCTGGCCCCTGACACCCTGCTCTTATTCTCTGGTTCCCATTTCCCTTCCTTCTGTTTTTTTTTTTTTAATCTTAGTAGTGTTTGTATTATTGTAACCCGCCTTGAATCATTACTTGAATAAGCCTACTTATAAATATTTAAATAGTTTTCTTTTTTGTTTTATGGAGGTACAGTTTCTGATTTTCTTTTTCTTATTCTTTTTCTGTTATTTCCACCTAGGATGCAGGGCAAATGGAATTTTGATAAAATGCTGTCATGCAGTTTTGTTAGGTAGAAATCAAAAAGAAAACAAAACATATCTATCCTTGGTATAATGTCTAGCTTCTGGCTCAAGAATTTTCTCAAAGAAAGATTTTTCACCTGGCCCTGACCTGTTAAACACAGGTCAGGATGCACCCTGAACACCTGTAAGTCAAATGTGTTTTTCACCTCTTACCTTCTAGTCAGTGAGGAGGTGAATTCAGAGGGTGGTGTAGAAACAGAGGTAACGGCAATGTTGTCTTCATTTGCTCATTCATACCTTCATTTATTTAACAGCTATTTATTTTTGAGTACTTTCTACTATTGTACACATTTTTTTCTAAGTGCTTGACATACATCAGGGAATAAACGAGGCAAAAATCCCTGCCCTACATAACAGGAGGGGGAGGAAAGAGAAATAAACAATAAATATCCTAAATGACTATAAAAGTAAACACATAGGAAAACATAACTAATAAATAAGCATAGGATCAGCCAACTACAACCTATAGGCCAAATCCCAACTACTCCCTATTTTTGTACAACGGCTAAGAATTAGTTTTACATTTTCAAATGATTGAAAAATTATCAAAAGAAGGATAATATTTTGTGATGTGTGAGAATTATATGAAGCACAAATTTCAGTGTCCATAAACAGAGTTCTTGGAACACAGCCATGTTTATTCATTTACATAGTGTATTTGGTTGTTTTTGCTCTAAAACGGCAGTTTTGTAGTTTCAACAGTGACTGTACAAACTGCAAAGCTGTACATATTTACAATAAGCCCCTTTAAAGAAAAGATTTGCTGCCTGTGCTGTAAATGATATCCTCTGACCACAATGTAAAATAATTATAATGAGTAATAATGTTTTGCCTGCAAAACAACCCTAGACACTTTCTGTTTAAGGGATAGCCATTATAAAAACTGTAAAATATATAGAACTAATCGAGAACACTACATATCAAAACATGCAAAAGACAATGTACAGAGAAACAGTCAATAGAATTAAATAAATTTATGAAAAAGAAAAAGAGACAGAAAACTAATGAGTCAAGTGTTTATCTCAGGAGTGTGAAGAAAAGAGAGAGAGAATAAGAAGACATTAAGGAATTAAAAACCAAAAATAGCAGGGAGAATTAAAAGCAGAAGCTAATTTTTGAAAAGAAATGAAGTCTACAAACTCTGGAAGGTTTATTTGGAAGAAAAAAGAAAACAACAAAGGCCACTGGAAGGAAAGCAAGTCTTGGATGCAATTGAACCACAGATGAAAAATCATAACCAAGTCTGATGACAATTTTATGCCAATAAATTTTAAAACCTAGACAAAATGTTCATTTTTCTAGAAAAATAAACAACAAGGTCCTACTGTATAGCACAGGGAGCTATATTCAATATCATGTTATAAACCATTAATGGAAAAGAAAAAAATTGAGTATAGAATAAAAAATAAACCTGGATAGATCTACAGCCATAAAAGAAATTAAATCAACAGTCAAAATCATTGAACAAAAAAGCACAAATATCAGATGATTTTATAATTGATATTTACTAAATTTTCCAGGAACAGATAACTTCTTGTCTTTTAAGGCCGCTTCACAGAAGATCAACAGAGAGAAAACCTGATAAGGCAAAGAGGTCAATCTCGTTATGTATGTAAATATAAAAATCCTACAAAAAAATTCTACAAACTACATGCTTCAATGTATAATATATCACACATAAGTATGCTTCACTGGAAAATCACAAAGATTAACATTAGGATATACGTTAATATAATTAATCATATTAAAGATTAAATAAGGAAAAACGTGATCCTCAGTGCAGAAAAATGCATTTGTTGAAATTCTATGCTTACTCTTAGGAAACACATTAAAAAACTAGTAATAGAATGGAACTTCCACAGCCAGGAAAATCTTATCTACTGAAAACCTACAGCAAATATTACTACTTAGCAGGAGAAGATGAGAAACAGTCCCTTTAAAATCAGGCATGAAATTGTGCTGACCACTTTGACAGTTAGAGTCACCTTTGTTCTGTAGGGCCTGGCCAGCACAGCAGGACGGATGGGGAAGGAGACATACAATTAGAAAGAAGAACAAAAATCAAAACCATTTTTTGCAGATGATGTATTGTCTATATGGAAAATGCAAGAGAAGGACCCATAACCACAGAAGAATGTTATTTTCATAATATATGAAGATTTATGCAAATCAGTAAGAAAAAGGCAATCGTCTTAGTCCTTTGGGGCTGCTATACCAGAATACCATACACTGGGTGAATCACAAATAACAGAAATTTATTTCTTACAATTGTGGGGCTGGAAGTCCGAGATCAAGGTGCCAGTGGATTTGGTGTCTGGGGAGGGCTGCTTCCTGGTTCATAGATGGCCACCTTCTTGCTGTGTGCTCACATGGTGGTGCGGTGAGGAAGCTCTCTGGGGTCTCTTTCACAAGGGCACTAATCTCATTCAAGGGGGCTCTACCCTCATGACCTAATCACCTCCCAAAGGCCCCACCTCCAAATACCATCACACTGGGGGTTAGGTTGCCACATACGAATTTGGGGTAGAGGGCACACAGACATTCAGCTATAGCACAGTGCAACAGAAAAACAAATGGGTAAAAGTAGGGATTATTCTTCAAAAACAAAACCTGAATGGTCAATTAATGTGTGAAAGAGGCTTAATCTCAGTAAAAATTTCTGAAATGTAAATAATAAATGAAATAGTTCACACCCATCAGATTGGAAAAATATTGGGTCTGATCATTCCAAGGGTTGGTAGGATGTGGAGTGGTGAGTGGTTTAGCAATATGGTGGGAATTCAGTGCTAGGTATATTTCTCAGAGAAATATACTTATGATCACGTAGAGACCTAACAAAGGTGTGTGTTTGTAACAGAAGTCTGAAAACCACCTAGCTGTCCACCTATAAGGAACTGGATAAATTGTATATTCTTACAATGCAATAATGTTTGTCAGCGATAATGAATAAGCTAAGCCATGGGTATCAACAAAAAGCCATCTTGAAAACACTTGTTGAATGAGGAAAGTCAATTATTGTGAAGGAATGTGTACCTTCATACAAATTTAAAACACACACTACAATATTATAAATTGGTTTTGAACACTTAATAGTGATAATTTGGTTTTGAATACTTAATAGTGAGATAAGGTATAAAAATGTGGGTCTGCTAAATCCCTACACACTTCAGCAGAGGGGTTCCTTCTGGGCAGAAAGGGGCACGGATCTCACCTGTACAGGTGAGGGTATACTGAAGAAACAAGTAATTGTGGCAAAGAGTTAATGTGGGACTCATGGTGGTGAGTAGGTGACACATTATTGCCTGTACTTGTGGTTGATTTATTTTTTGTGGAAGAAAAGAAGGAGTGAGGGAGGGAGGGAGGGCATAATTCATGGCAGTTGTGAGGGTCTGGTTCTCTGTGACTCTCCTTGGGGCCCATGTTAGCAGCCACACTCTGCAAAGATGGTGAAGTGAAAACCCTCAAGCAGGCTAAGTGAGGTAGGGGGGAGGTGCTCCCAGGGCTGCCCGGGACGAGGCAGGGGGAGTGAGGCTGGGCCCTCGGGCTCAAGCGGACCTCTGGGGGAGACCTAGGCCTCATAAGGGCTCTATTTCTGTGTAAGAAGAAAGAAAACAAAGCACTGGTTGGAATGCACAACGTTTTTTGTTTTTTGTTTTTTTTTTTGCGGTACGCAGGCCTCTCACTGTTGTGGCCTCTCCCGTTGCGGAGCACAGGCTCTGGACGCACAGGCTCAGCGGCCATGGCTCACAGGCCCAGCCGCTCTGAGGCATGTGGGATCTTCCCGGACCAGGGAACGAACCCGTGTCCCCTGCATCGGCAGGCGGACTCTCAACCACTGCGCCACCAGGGAAGCCCCAGCACAGCCCTTTTTAAGGCCCATTTTGGTGCTCCTAGGAACCAAAGGTCTGGGGCTGGAATCCCTAACCTCATCCTTAAGGGGGAGCTTCTTGGATGGAGCAACATTTGAACTGTCAGGAGGGTTTGTGAAAGCACGGAGGCTGACCCCCCCACCCCAAACAGAGGCCCTGACTCAGCAGGCACAGGGTGGGCCCCACAAGATGCATTTCTCACAAGTTCCCAGGGGGGATGGGGAGGAGTGTGTGTCAAGGCTGCTGATTCAGGGAACACACTTTGAGAAACACTGCTCTCATCACAACTATCCTGCACCCCTCTTCACCTTTCGTAGTGGGGAGGGGGGTAAGAAAGAGGACAGGGACACTGTGGGTTCCATTAAATACAGGAAGGGAGGTGGGAGCAAGACACACCCACACACAGGGTGGATGTGGGGACGTGGGTCCCTCTCTGTGGCAGGAGCTGGCCTGGGCGGGAGGACGGGCACCCAGGATTGCAGGCTGAGGCCTGACATTCACTTCTGCAGCTTTGCGATGATTATTCTTGGACGGGACCTCAGGAGCTCAGATGTGTAAAGTGGACAACTTTCCTTGAGCCTCACAGCCTTCATGAAGACATGCTAGTGAGTGGTTTCTCTCCCCCTTGCTTCTCAGGCTCTGCCAAATTCTGACTCTATGCTTTTTCTAGGCAGTAAAGGGAGCTTCCACAGACGAGGAGGAAGACAGCCCCAAATGAGAAAGAAGGACTGAAGAAAAAGAAAGAAACCTTGCTCCCAACTGGTGAGCACCCAGCTGAGATTGTTGGCTCTTAGGAAATATGGGGGTTTTGTTTGTTTTATTTAGTTTGATTTCCATTTGACAGCTGCCACAGAGATATGCACAAATTTAATTATTGTGAATTCAATGAGATCTCCATGTTGTTCTTTTTGTTGTTGTGTTGTTTTTGTTGTTTTGGGTTTTTTTTCCTAGGCACTGAGTCAAACATCTTACTTTTATTATCTCCTTTAACCTTTTTTTTTTATTGCGGTATAGTTGATTTACAATGTTGTATTAGTTTCAGGTGTTCAGCAAAGTGATTCAGTTGTACATATATATGTATCTATTCTTTCTCAAGTTCTTTTCCCATTTAGGTTATAACAGAATATTGAATAGAGCTCCCTGTGCGATACAGTAGGTTCTTGATGGTTAGCTGTTGTATATATAATAGTGTGTATATGTTAATCCCTAGCTCCTAATACATATCCCTCTCCACACCCAGTGTTGCTTATGGGGATGAAGTTTTGTTTCTGTGTGGCACTGCAATAAGCCACTGAGGCCGGCCCTGCAGCAGGACACAGCATGAAAGAGACAGTCCTGGGGGTGGGGCTCGGGTGCTGGATTCATCCTCACCTCATGGATGGATGACCCTTGAACAGCCCTGAGCCTCGCTGTGCACAGCTTGGGCAGGTGTTTTGGGTGCTTGGAAAAACCAAGAGTAAATGGAGGTCATGGCATGTCTTCCGGACATTAGAACCAACACAGTGACTCAGCCAAACCTGGCCAGGGTGCTTGGTCACTGTGACGTCTGTCCAGCAGACAGGGTTTGCCGTCACAGACCTGGAAAAATGATAAAACCAAGATCCAAGACAGTTCACTGCAACCATGTACGTGGAACAAGCTGGCCCTGCCACAGCTCTGCTCACCTGGTCCCAGGGTAGGGATGTCAGTAGTGGTCCTGTAGCTCTCCCCCCTTCTCCACACAGCATGACACCCTGCCCACATCTTCACACCACAGGCACGTGTGAGGTTCTTGGGATGATGCATAGTGGCAGGAATGCTTGCCTCCCCAGGGATCTGCAGTGACCCCCCCAAGGCCGTGACCATGACATCCCCTTGGTACGCACACATCGTGCCAGGCAGTATCTGGCACTCAGTGCTCCCGGGTCTCGGTGTGATAAGCTGATGTGTTAATTAACAAGTAGTGGTGGGGAAATGTCACCCTCATGGAGTTCTGCTACAAAGCCCACCTGGTGCAAATCAGGCTGAAGGAAGCCAGGTCACAATCAGATACGACTAGACATTGAGAAGGGACCTGTTCTCTGATAATGGGGACCCTCCCATTCCAGCAAATCAGCCAGGCGGCTATGGGGTCCCTGCCAGGTGGACCTAGGGACCACATAGTCTTTGGCACCCAGTGGCAGCCTGCCCTGTAGTTTGCAAAAGACCAAACCCCAACAAAACCCAAAAACTCATGCCAGTACCTATAACCTGCTTGCCTAAAGATGGTGTTAAGCTGAGTTTTGTCTTAGCAAGCCTCCTCATTCATGTGGGAGAGAGGACCATGAGGGAAAAATAATGGTGGCAGAGGGGTAAGATGCCAGGACAGGGAAAGAAAATGACAGTTAAGGAAGCTTGATATACCAGTGACTGATTCTGAGCCGTCTGATCCCAGGCACTCTACCATATTTGTTATGGTGAACTTGGCTGAACCATGGAGCCCAGATGTGGTCAAACATTATCCTAGATGTTTCTGTGAGAGTGTTTTTGGATGAGATTAACATTTAAGTTTGTGGACTTAGAGTAAAGCAGATTGCCCTCAATAATGTGGGTGGGCCTCATCCAATCAGCTGAAGAGAACAAAGACTGACCTCCCCCGAGCAAGAGAAAATTCTGCCAGCAGACAGACAGCCTTCACACTACAACTGCAACATTGGCCCTTCTTGAGTTCCCAGCCTGCAGTCTCACTCTGCAGCTGACCCGTGAGGGACGGCTGACCAGACAGTCAAGCTTGGGAAGGAAGAAAAAGTTAAGCAAGGAGCACTGAGAGATTCCAGCAGATTCCACGTATGTGTGTTCATCTTTCCGAGGGGAGACTCCATTCCTTTCATCAGATTTTCAAAAGATTGATCTGTGGCCGAAAGAAGGTCAACAATGAAGGTGAAAAGTATAAACGGGGAAGCTTGTGAGGGGGAGAAACAATTGAATGGATTGAGGAAAATAAGGGAGGACGGGCAATTCAAACATGAGACAAACAATCCTACATTTAAAGAAGTGTAATTTCTTCTTTGTTTCTCCCTCTCTGCAGGCAGGCGGACGTATTATTGTTTGTTTAAAAACTCAGAAACTTAAAAAAGGCCATAGCTGCGTTTTAAAAAATCAGTGGGCGTCTCTTCCAGGAATCTCCACACCTATAATCTGCAGAATCTATAGTTTTTTTTTTTTTTTTTTTTTTAAAGAAGATGTTGGGGGTAGTAGTTTATTAATTAATTAATTTATTTTTGCTGTGTTGGGTCTTCGTTTCTGTGTGAGGGCTTTCTCTAGTTGTGGCAAGCGGGGGCCACTCTTCATCGCGGTGCGCGGGCCTCTCACTATCGCGGCCTCTCTTGTTGCGGAGCACAGGCTCCAGACGCACAGGCTCAGTAGTTGTGGCTCACGGGCCTAGTTGCTCCATGGCATGTGGGATCCTCCCAGACCAGGGCTTGAACCCGTGTCCCCTGCATTAGCAGGCAGATTCTTAACCACTGCGCCACCAGGGAAGCCCTATAGTTTTCTAAAGCTGAACTGTTTGGTTTAGACTGAGGCATTCAGAAATGAAGAGAAATGTTGTTTTTTCTTTCCCCATTTCACCCAAACCATGGCACTATTACACCTTGAAGCCCAGTTATTCAAGTAATGTTTGCTCAATTAGACAATACTCACATAAGGTTTATTCATCCATCTAAAACTGTCATCCAGGGCTATTACATATGCCACAAGATTCATTTATAAATTGATCAGCAAGATATTATTTAATTAAAATCTCCAGTGAGCAAACAGAATTTACAGTTTTAAAAATTTTAGATTGAACTATTAGAGAGTCTTGTCTAAAATTCCAGAGTGTAAATTCCATGCTCTGCATTGCTCTCAATAAACATTTCATTGAACAAATGACAGTAACGAAAGCAGACAGTATCCTTTGGGGACCTGCCAAAGGAGCAGAATAGAAACGGTCCCCTCTGAATATTCACAAAGTTCTCCCCAGAGTTGCACTGGCCAGAAAGATGGAATCGTTTTCCGGAAGATTTGATGACTACTATTAACAACAGCAGCAGTAGTATTTGCCAAACGCTGTACTAAGCAATGTACATAAATGCCAGTTCACTTTATTTTTCATATGGAATCTTCCCGGCAACCCCCTGAAACTAGTGCCATGATGACTCTGTTCCAGAGGAAAGCCTGGGTTCAGAGATGGTGGGCAAATGCCCAGCCCCCCAATGGAGGCAGAGCACAGGGAGGATTTGGACCTAACCAGTCCACACTGGACAGAACACGTCTGCCCCGCGTTCACTGCTGATCTGAATGGGAGCAGAAGGGAGAAAGAACTGAAAGCATGGAGGGCGAGCTCCCTGTGGGGCACTGGGTGAACAAGCTGTAACTCACAGCCTTGCCTAAACGTTTGCCTGGGAATCTCAGATCCAGAGGACCCAGTGGCCTACGAGTTGCTGTGTGTAGTCTAAGGAAATAAGGCATTTGTCTGACTATTGTTAATTCTCATGTTAATTCTGCATGAGAATTACGGCTCCTCTAAGACACTCCGTATGGTTGATGACGTTTAGAGCAGAGTTTAGGTGGTGTGTTCTTAGTTTCTTTCTTGTCTGAAGTTGTTCTTGGTTAACAAGAAGGCCCCTCTGTTGAGTTTCAATAGTCGAATTAACATCTTTCGTCACTCTCTGGCAATGTTTCCAGAGTGTTCCATAAGCCATGATTTGCTTCAAAGGCGAGAATGACACGTTGGCTTGGGTGTGTGCAGTTGGTACTGTTGATATTCCCTAGGAGAGTCAGCTGCACAGCTCTGACTGCAGTAGACCACGTCAAAACTCTCTTTGTGAATTACCGTCCTGGGTTGGGTAGTTGCTCCAGGTTCTGCAGGGGCTTGCTTTAGCACTGCAACCAACATCGCCTCCAGTCCAGACATCATTAAAACTCATACTCAGAAAACAAGCAGGGAACACTTCTGTGTTGGCATCGAGAAACGACATGTGCATATTCGTCCTGGAGAAGATTGTTTCAAAGAGGGCCCCCATCTAGTAGAGAGTTGTTTTTGGCTGATGCATTTGGGATTTGCAATCGAGAAGACTGATTGATTGAACTCTCTGACATGGATGCTCAGTATTACCTCTAGCCACAACCTTGTCATGGTAACATAGCATTCCATGGCCTGTATCCACAGCCACCTCCATCACCCACCTCCAGCCCCAAGCTCAGCAGTGACACACCAATCATGCAGATCAGGCATCCAGGGATGCTTCCTGTGGGTCCTGACCATCAAGAACACCTTATCTCCTGTGAAACAAACATTTGTTGCTGAAATGATAACAGCCAATCATTATTCAGTTCTCATTAGGTGTCAGGCACTGGCTTAGGTACTTTAGGCAAATTGATTCTTTACAACAACTGTATGAAGTACAGGTACTGCTATCATTCCCATTTGACAGATGAAAAACAGAGGCAAGAGAGGTTGATAGCATCCCCATGTTCACAAAACTAAGCAATGGCAGAGCTCAAATTGATGCCAGCTCTGATAGCACTCAAACCTGGCCCTACCTTTCTGGTGCCAGTGACCACTGGCATCCTCCCTGTCCAGGAAGTGACCCTGGAGATTGACTTAACACAAGGAAGCTCTTGCTAGCACCTTGAGTAGTTAGCAGGTACTGACGAGTCTTTGACTCCTTGGTTCAACCTGCAGAGTCTTCTGCTAGTAGCATCCTGGATAAGATGGATATTGGAGGCTACAGCGTGGACTTAAGCTGAGACACTTGGACCCTGGTGGCCACAGCTTGAACCCTGGCTCTGCTGCCAACTAGCTGTGTGACCTTGCTTAGTGTCTTCACTGATAACATTGGGATAATAATAATACTTCACCTACAGCGTTGTCATAAGGGATAACAGAATCACTTTGCTATACACCTGAAACTAACACAACATTGTGAATCAACTATACTTCAGTTTTTAAAAAATAAATAAAAGAATAAAAGTTAAAAGGAAAAAAAGGAATAATTGAGAAAAAGCATCTAAAGTGGACTTAGGTGTACAAGAATGGTGGTTATTTTGAAATGATAGACCTTTAGGCAGTGGCCCTGTCCTAAAAAGTAAGTTAACCTTGGGCTTAAAATAATATTTTAAATGAAAATTATTTTATGTTTATGAATTTTGAAAAAAGAACTATAAAGTTCCTTGAGACAACACCATAGCTGTGCTGAGTTTTCCAGCACGTGAACAGCAGGGTATGAGAGGAAACCATCTCATGTCTCTTTGGTTTGAACTTTGCTTTCATGAACCCACATGCTTTGATTTGGATTTGGTGGGTTCTACCAAGGGCCACGCTGGGTGCTCCCGTCCTCTGAGGTGACAGTGTGAAGAGAGCCGTGGGCAGAAGCAGCTCATTACACCCTCCTCTGAGATGGAGTCCCACACTCACCCCTTCCACTCCCACAGCTGCCCAGCCCGTCGTCCAAGTTGGCACCAAGAGCCCATCTCTTTGCCAAAGGAGAAAATCAGGTAGATCAGTGTGTCCCACCTCGGGAAAGCTCAAGGGGCATATCCCATCCTGCAGCAATTTCTCTAGTGGACCCACAGCCCTTGACTTCACCTGTGCAATGAAGCATGTAGGAGCCAAACATAGGAGCTGGGAACACTTTTTTCCTGCTTCCATCCAAACTGGGGGGTGGCTGCCATTCTCATTCCTGTAAGTGCCTTCCCCGAAATAGTAACCACATGGTATTTTACAGTATCCCAGATGACATGGGCCATGCTTGCTGAGACTACGTTTTATAGCACCTGTCAGGGAGGGGCATGGATGGGCAACAGTGAGCAAGGCCAGGCTGGGGGAGGGGAAGTCTTGGGCACTGCAGAGCCATGGGTGAGGAGGGGGAGCAGAAACTGGGTTATCAGTGGAGGGCATTCAGAAGACCACAGGTGATGTCCAGATACCAATGGAGGACATTCATAAGACCACAACTGGTGGAAGCCAAGGCTCCAGGAGGTAGCTCACAGAGCAGATGATGGGATCCAGAGCCCAGGAACAGAGAAGATGTAGTGATCCAGGCAGGCCACCGGTAACCTTGGACCTTGAGTGCAATGGTGGGAGGTGGCAACATCAACGGCAGGGCCCACATGCTGGTGGATTTTGGTGCAAAATTGGGTGCTTCATTACAGAGAAAAGGTGCAAGTCCAGGCCCCAGAGTAAGCCCAAGCTCACCAGAGACTAACCACAAGTTCAACCCTCATATATCCACTCATCATCCATCCATCCATCATCTACCCATGCACTCATCCATCCATTTATTCTTTTTGATCATTTGGCATAGTACTGGGGATAAAACAAAAAGATACACAATGAAATTTAATTTCCCTTCTTATAGCTCGTTGCTCAATGCAGAGGGGGGCACAGTGCTGAGTCATCTGAACCAAGGAAATACCCCCTCCTCCAGTGACTCCCACCTCCTGCCTCCCCGTGGGAGCAGTCAGGGTCCTGTCCATTATACTTGAGTAACCACAGCGAGGAAGGATGGGAAGGCAGGGGCCAAACAAGTCATCATAACCTCTCCCTAGTGGGATGTGGGATCCATTTGAGGGTGTCCTAACCCTTCCTGTCCATTAAAAAAAAATAAAAAGAAATAGTAGCAATCAGAAGAGCACTGGAATTCAGAAACCCAGTGTATTATTTTTCTACTGCTGCAAAAAAAAATTACTACAAATTTAGCAGGTTAAAAAAACAGACATTTATTATTTCACATTTTCTGTGTCAGGAGGATAAAATTTCCTGCCGCACCAGATTCACAGGACTAATGATAGCATTTCCTATTATCCACCTATTATCTAGAGTATGCAGATATTTTATGTGTGTTATCTCTAACTGACCTGAGACACCAACAAGAGAGCAGGGGTTTTTCAGATGTGGGAACCAAGACTCAGAGAAATTCTACCCACTTCCTGCTATGCATTCTTGAAAAGCAAGCCTGGTGGGTAAACGACAAGCCCAGTTGTAGCCCATACAGGGTGGAGGGGACTCATGCTGTCTGGGATAAAGGGGAGAAGAAGGTCTGGCTGGGATTGTCAGGATCCCGGTGCAGCCAGCCTTTTTCCAGCCTAGATAGTTAATGTCAATATTATCTTTTACAGACATTAAAACTAGCTCTGGCTTCCCTTTGGTGTGTGGATAACAATAATTATTATAGGAGAGTTATCTGGCAAATAACATTGTTAAAAGTGACCACAATGGTAAAAATATTTTCAGAAATGTTTTTCTTTCCTGAAGATCACAACCATTCAGGGACCACAGACCATGTCCTGTGACACTGCCCTTTATTTCTTCTCCGTGTGCTTGAACACATGAAATGGACGTTCTCTTTACCTAGACAACTTAGATATCCTCCTCTGCCAATTGACAGAATGAGACTTTTGAACCTCCTGAAGAACAAAATCTTTTCTAGATTCCAGGATAACATGTTTTTTGAACAAATGTTAATGCTCTTGTGCTTTTCCCTTTCTCTGATGTGACCTTCTGCCTCTCAGCCTAGACATTTATAGATGGAGAGCAGAGAGAAAGAGGCAATGGATAGCTTTTAACTTCCAAACCAGACTTTTGAAGCGCTAGGTGAAAAAATGGTCTTGCAAGCCAGGCTTTGCAAAGAAAGAGGGAAATTTGAAATTCCCAAAGTTGCCTTCAAATATTGAGAGCAAAGATGAGGTCTGACTGAAGTGTCCTTTCAACCTGGGTAGAGAGACCCAAGGCTTTGCATTAGGGAGGCAGAGAGGGGCCCCCTGCCTAGGGATGAGCAAGGGGAGGTGGAGTGGAGAGAGAGAGAGGTTTGGAGGCAAGGACAAGGCTCAGTGGGGATGTTATCAGCCCCCCATGAGAAGATGCAGACCTGGGATGGAGTGGGGCGGGGGGAGAACACAGAGTGGGCTTGTCCCTGCTCTAATTAGGGAATTTGCAGGGGATTTTCTCCCAGAGCTACTCCCTTTACCTCCGTGGGAGGGCCACAGCCAAGTAGAGGTGGCAGAGAGTGAAGCTTAAGATGGCAACCTCATCCAGGCGCCCCTCCTTCTCTGTGGAAACTGGGGGACAAGGGCTGTGGCTGAGGTTGCTGGCTAGAGAGCTCACGGGGACACCGGAGAGGCACAGAGGGACCTCGGACCAGGAGCAGCATCAGAGATCTGGTGAAACCACTGGACCAGCGGGCAGACCCTGGACCAGCAACCCGCCTCCAGCACCACAAGGCCTGGAAGCACCTCCCTCAACCGGATGCCCTCTGGGACCAAGAAGTGGATGAGGCAGCTGCCGAAGGGCACAGGCGTCTCCCATAGCCGGTGCCCCGCAGCAGACTGAACAGGTGCTCGGAAGAGTCTAGCCAAGCCCAAAGGAGCTGGGAGTCATTGGTACGCTGAATTCCCCCCTTATCACTAGACTGACTGTGAGATCAATCAGAGAAAATAAAGACAGTTACATTTGTTTCCTGCACATGGGCACCACAGTATGTAATTTTTTCCAAGCTACTTCAGGATTAAAAAGTATTTTGCAGCTGAGGACCAGACACTGTTGAGGGTGCGAGCCCTGAGCTTGCAGAAGAGGCAAGGTCCCCAAGTCCCATTTCAGAGCCATTTAACTTCACAAAGAAGAGAGTGCGTGTCTAAACAACCCCTGCAGGTGTCTGTAGTGGGGGGTCTTTGCAGCACAGAGAAAGGAATGGAGGAGGTGACAGTCCCGCCCTCAGCAACAGTGATCTGGGGACCGCAAGTGGGATGTCTGAGCTAACAGGACAGGGATGGTCAGCCCAGCATTTCAGTCTCTCCAATATCACCAATAGGAAACTGCAGTTCTGTGCATAACAATTTAAAAATCAGAGCCAGGATTTAAATTGAGGTTTCCTGATTTCCAGGCGAGTCTTCTGAGCAGACTGCCCAGGCGCAGGGTAGGATGGAGGACCTGGGATGGCTCATTCTCTGTCTTCCTCATGGTTTGCTGGTGGGAGCCAGCCCTTCCAGCTTTCCTAACCGGGATGGATCAAAGCCAGACAGGAACATAGTTGGCAGCCTCAGGCATCCAAAGAACCCTCCAGCCTACAGGAGTCTCTAGGTCCCCTTATCCCTTTTTTATGGGGAAAGGGAACATCCCAGGATGCAAGTTTGAATCAGCCTTACACTAAAAGTCAAGTTCTGTGCCACTGAGAGCCATACCTGGCTCCTCAGAGAGGCAGGTCTTGCCAATCAAGCATCGCCAGGAATGACGAGCTCATAAATGATCCTCGGGAGCACCGTTAATTACCCAGTGGGCAATTCCAGGCCTAGTAGGAATTTGACATGTCCTTGATGCAAAGCAATGTTGGAACTTGCCCCCAAGCCTTAGAGCCCTGTGTAGCCAGTCAGGGGGAGGACAGTGGTGGATTTTTCCAGCCACACTACCAGGGAAGGTCCTTGCATCCACCCCTCCCGCTGCTGCTTTGTGCTGTGTTGAGCTCTGTTCAGGCCTGCAGAGGCACAGAGCAGCCTCCTGTTTGAGGGAGTTTGCCAGGGGCAGTTCTTCAACCTGCTGCATCCCAGCTCTTGATTTTCCCCCATCTCTCTCCTTTGAAAGCCATAATTCTTAAGTTCTGTGTAGCATTCAGGAGTAGAACTTTCTTTTTCTTTAAGAGGACAAACACTGCAATAGAACTCAAGTTGTGTATTTCATGTCATGATTCCTGGGCAGCTTGCAAGAATTCTTCCAACTTTGGTGGAAGGGTCTCTCCTGGGGCTCAGTGGTCCTCTGGGGGCATCCCAAATTGGGAAGACACCCGTTCATTATCTATAGAAAACTCAGGGAGGTAGAATCTCATGTCTTTTACCATTGGGATGCAGAAGTGCCCACTTAAGGGGTCCAGAGCACAAAAAAGAACCTATCTACAGAATACAAGCAGACTCACAGACATAGAGAATAGACTTGTGGCTGCCAAGGAGGAAAGGGGCTGTGGGAAGGATGGAGTGGGAGGTTGGGGTTAGCAGACGTAAGCTCTTATATATAGGATGGATAAACAGCAAGGTCCTACTGTATAGCAGAGGGAAATATATTCAATATCCTGTAATAAACCATAATGGAAAAGAAAAGAAAAAAATATATATATATGAATCACTTTGCTGTACAGCAGAAATTAAGACAACATTGTTAATCTATTATACTTCAATAAAAAATAAATAAAAGAGAATACTTTCCCAAAGAGTTATTTGCTGGGACTACCATAGTTTTAAACACTGCTAAAATATGACTATTTGTTAAAAAAAATATATATATATATATGACTATTTGTTAATTCCAGGCTCAACAGGCTCATACCTGAGGGCCAGGTCCTGGGAGTTGAATAAAGAGAATTGTTAGAAGCAAGTACAATATGTAACCCAGAACCTTACATTTGAAGAAAACAGTGTCAGCAATTGAATAGCTGTACCCAGAAAGGGGCTGTTACAAGCATTTAATGAAAAGCATTCAATTTTGCTGTGTCTCTTCTTCGTCTACCCTCTTTTTATCCCCTCTGGTGGGGGAAAGATGAGCTGGAAGGGCAGACAGAATCACTTCACTATATAAACTAGCTGTTTGTCTGGGAAGATGTTTATTACTTTGCAATTTGTTTTGCAGAAGACGAGTAAACTATGGGCTTCTGAAACACTTCCAGTAATCCTCCAAAGAGATCCAACTTAATTCTAGGTGGAGGAGTTTTGATAAATATGAAAAGTAAGCGATAGCTGCTCTCCACTCTTCCTGCCCTTTCCCACTGCATACAGAATGGTCTTTAAAATCAGATTCGGAAGTGTTGGCTTCTATATTAATGTGCTAGGGCTGCTGTAACAAAGCCCCACAGACGGGGCAGCTTAACCAACAGAAATGTGTTGTCTCATAGTTCCAGGGGGCAGAAGTCTGAGATCAGGGTGCTGGCAGGGTTGGTTCCTTCTGAGACCATGAGGGAGACTCTCTTCTCCTTCTCTCTCCTTGGCTGATTGATAGCCATCTTTTCTCCCTGTGTGTCTTCATGTCATCTTTCTTCTCTATGTGTCTGTGTCCAAATTTCCTCTTATGAGGACACCAATCATTGGATTAATTCCCGCCCTAAAGACCTCATGTTTACTTGGTTACCTCTCTAAAGACCTTTTCTCCATGTTGCCGCAAATGGCAGGATTTCCTTCTTTCTCATGGCTGAATAATATTCTGTGGTATACATATATCACATCTTCTTTATCCATTCATCTGTTGATGGACACATGGGTTGTTTCAATATCTTGGTGATTGTGAATAGTGCTGTGATAAACAGAGAGGTAGACCTTGAGAGCATTAGGCTAAGTGAAATAAATCCAACAGAGAAAACAAATACTGTATGATATCACTTATATATGGAATCAAAAAAAGCCAAACTCTTAGAAATAGAGAATGGAATGGTGGTTACCAGGGGCTGAGGCATGGGAGAATTGGGGAGATGTTAGTCAAAAGGCACAAACTTCCATTAAGAAGGTGAGGAAGTTCTGGGGATCTAATGTATAGCATGGTGACTATAATGAACAGTACTGTATGTTACACTTGAAATTTGCTAAGAGTGTAGATCTTAAATGTTCTCACCACAAAAAAGAAATGATAATTACGTGATGTGTTGGAGGTGTTAGCCAACACTATGGTGATAATCATATTGCAATACATAATTGTATCAAACTATACACCTTAAATTACACAATGTTATATGTCAATTATAACTCAGTAAAGAAGAAAAAAAAGACCTTATCTCTAAATAAGGTCATATTCCGAGGTACTGGGGTTAGGACTTCAACATATGAATTTACGGGGTCACAATTCAGACCATAACAGTTTCCTGACTGGGTGTAAATTCAGTCTGTAGGACACATAACAAAGGAATCTGGAATTCTGCCTTCTATGGAGAGACTTGGGTTGAAATGGGAGGTATCCAGGTGGAACGTTCAGGTTGTGAGGATAACATGGGCTAGGGAGTCTCCTTAATGATTCTTCATACATTTCTGTTCGTAACATATCTTCCCATTCTCCCCAAAAAAGACCATCCCCCACTTCCTTTCAAGGTTGGCCACATCTCACCCAACTGAATGTCCTTTTCAACATCTTCCTCCTTGAAGGCGACCAAGATTCCTACAGCCTATGGAGTTATTCTTTCTTTAAGCCTTTCCATTCAGAGTTTGAGCCACATGATTAGCTTTTTCTCTATTTTGTGCAATTTAGCACTTGCGTGAATGCTATCCTAGTACTGCTGCTATAACAAAATACCACAGACTAGGTGGTTTATGAACAACAGGAATTTATTTCTTTCAGTTCTGGAGGCTGGGAAGTCCAAGACCAAGGTGCCAGCACATCTGGTATCTGGAGAGGACTAGCTTCCTGGTTCATAAGTGGTCATTCTCCTGCCATGTCATCACACGGCAGAAGGGATGAGGGAACCCTCTGGAGTCCCTTTCATAAGGGAACTAATTCCATTTGTGAGGGCTCCATCTTCATGACCTAATTACCTCCCAAAGGCTCCACTTCCTAATACCTTCATTTTGGACGTAAAATTTCAACGTTTGAATTTTGTAGGGACACAAATACTCAGTCTGGAGAAGTTTCCACTTTTAATTTGTGTACAGAGTAGGTGCAACTAATCCATAAAGAGTCTGATTTTCATATGGGAAACTCGTCCCATCACTTCAAGTCTTATCTTTTGTCCCCAGTGACACCATAAACTGCTTATATTTATGTCCCCTAGTCCAAAGACAGAGGTAAGCAAATAGCAGGTGTTTAGTAAATGTCTGTGATTGATCTCATTTTTTTCCAGTTTCATTGTGCATACTCTGTTTTTACCACTTGAGGGGCAAGAGCATCAGCAGACCAGATGAATCTACCTACCTCCCACCTCTCTTTTTTTGACATCTACAAATAGTCCTATCTCTAGACCCAGGCAAGGGACCCCTGCCAGAGGCCTCGTGTTCTGGAGGGCCCCAAAGGTTACACACACATTCATTTTAAAGAACACCTGGGCTACTGTGTCTGGAAATGGTACTCTGAATTATGGTTGTTATTTTCTGTAGAGTGTTCATCAAATCATGATAAATCATACTTCTTAAAAAGGTCATTTTAATCTCATCTGGTTAGGTAAGAAACGTAACTCTAAAATGCTAAGGTCAAGACTCCACTAATGCATAGACTGTTGCCTGTGAGATGTTTCCCTTTATTTCTATATTGTGGTTTCACAAAGGTGTTCTCAAGCATCAAACAGGATAACCAATCTAGCATTTAATGGAAACTCTATAACAAAACCTTTCATCTCCACATCCAAATCCTCTTGGCCTTCCTCCAAGATGTACCTCAATTCTTCCTACATCTTTCCATCTTATAGCTCCTCACCAAAAGCATCATCATCAATAGTCTCAACTATGCAACAGCTCTTTAGCACATTTCCCTGACTTGCCTCTTGCCTCGCCCCTTTAGTTCATTCTCTACCCATTAGTCATAGGGAGCTGTTTGCAAAGTAAATGTTAATGTTGTCCCGTCACCTAACACATTCGGATGGCTTCCATCACACCCAGCATGCAACTCAGATTCCTTCCTGTGGTTAGCAAGTCTGTCCTCAAGGTGGCCCCAACACTTTTCTCCAGTCTCATACTGTTCCACGACCCCCACACACCGGGCTCAGCACGGGAGCCTTCACTCTGCCACCTACCAAGCCAAGCTCTCCGCAGCCCCAGAACCCTGTGCTTTGCTTACCCTTTTGCCTGGAGTTCACCTCGACCCCACCCCAACCTTTCATACTCACCCTCTACATGACCAGCTCCTCTTCATGCATCAGGTCTCTGATAGAAGATCATTTTCCAGAGATAAGCCCCACTGCCACCCCACTGATTACTCTCTCTCTTACTACCTGATTAACATCTTTTCCCAGAAGTCATTACCACCTGACATTGTCTACTACTTACTTGCCAATTGCTATTCTCACCACCACTAGAATTAAGAGCCTAATACCATTCCTGTTTAATGAATATTTTCAGAGTGAATGAAGGGTCTTTATTTTGATCTTTATGGCAAGTGTGAAGAAAAGTTACACAGACTCATGCAAATCGTACCTCACATCTCCATGGATTAAACAAAATACCTTTCCTTTCCACTTCCTCTTTTTTTCTTACCTTCGTTTCTCCTCTTATCTTCAAAGAGTAAGATTCCAATAACATTAGAGATATTTTACTAAGATCTCAATGTTTACAATAGCTCAAGAACCATTCCTTTACCCTCAGGTACATTTTTCCCACACTTGCAGAGTAAATTTTCTCACATCTTTCCCCTTTTTAGAGTATTCTGCTCATGGAGAAATTTACTCTAAGTCTCACTGCTAAGCCTCTGTAATAAAATTTTTTTGTCTCACAGCAGTCAGCTGTTTTAAACAGGGGTGCTTCTGCCTCTTTGAAAAATGCCAGTCATTTAATCATGGCTTCTGATTCAAGTTCACTGTAACAATGGCTAGTATGCTTGTGATGATGCTGCCACCATTTCTGCATTGGGGGAGGCTTTGTAGGTATATAAGAGTCAAACAAAGACTTCTTGCTATTTCATGATTTTGGTCTCCCCAGACATCCTACTTGGCACTGATTAATAGGCCTAGAGGCTTATGATCAAATATAATAAAACAGCAAGACACAAAGCTGGTATAGAATGTCACAAGCAAGTTGATGTTTTTTATTTGTTGATGAATTCAATAGAAGAAAAAAATTGTTGTTATCACCTGGCATGGAATATAGTAAACACAAGAAACCACCCTTCTCTCAGGTTGACAGTTTATTCAGGTTCATCCATTCGACAAATATTTGTGTATCAGGCATTGTCTAGGGGCAACTCACTTGTGAGTTGATGACCCAGTGTGTATAGTAAAATGAACAGCAACTCTTTTTAGTGGTTTTAATATTTTTAAAAATGTTGTCATTCTGAGTGTGACAGAGTGAGAAAAGTTGCCAATCTGTTTCTGCCCTTTTTCTTTGGTTATGTGCTTCCAACTTTTAGGTGGGTACATGACTGTTTTAGGTGAGTGAACAAAGGCTGGTATTTTCCAGTCTCCACTGGGGTTAGTGTGACCATGTGGCAGGCCCTAGGCAATGAGAAGTAAACAGCATGTTATGTGAGACTTCCACAAAATGTCTTTAAAAAAGAGGGTGAGCCTTTTTGTCCTCCTCTTTCTTGCTGCATGGAATGCAGATATGGTAGCCAGATAGTCATTTTGAACATGAGCTAGAAACAATGTGCATGCAGAAGATCATGGAAAAACAAGGGATTTCAACAGATATTTGGAAGATAAAAATCAATTGTTACAATGGTAACTGATTTAGAAGGGGGCAGATATTTTCAGCCTATGGTGCCTTGAAAAATGATAACAATGGGCAGAGAGCCATTTGCCTTACAGAGCCCTTGAAACCTCAGGAATTTGAGGTATCACATACAAGGGTGGGCTGAGTTCACAGATAGAATTGGTTGAAGTCTGTATGCAGAGTAGTCAATGGCCAGGGATACCTTTCTCACCCTTTATACCCTGCTACCACTACATCCAGGGATGAGACAACAGTATTATTCTCTGGAGAAACTGAGCAGAAGAGGTGTTGCTATGGGGAAACCATATGTATTGCGAAGTGGAAGCAAAAAATGTGGAGATTAAGGAAATATCTATACAAAAAAAATTGGACTTGAGACCTCTTTCTCTCTCAGAACCTTGTTAGCAGAGTGTCTCAAATAGGACAGCAAGATCAAACTAGAGGCTGTCTATAAAAGCCATGTTTTAGATTCATAGAAACAAACAGATGGATAATAAAAGGAAGACACAATACACATCATGCAAACCGTAGCAAAGGAGAACTGGATTGATTATCCCAATATCAGACAAAATAGATTTTGAAATAAGAAATATCACAAGAGAGGAGAAGAATATTTCACAATGATAAAAGGGTAAAAACATCAGAAATATTAACATTATAAATGTAAATGCATCGAACAATAGGGTCCACAAATACATGAAGCAAGAACTGACAGACTTGAGAGGAGAAATGAACAATTCAACAATTATTGTTGAAATTTCCAATAAAATCAGGAAGGATATAAAAGACTCTGACAACACTATCAACCAGTTTGACCTAGATGGCATTTATAGAACACTCCACCCCAAAACAGCAGAATACACATTTTTTCCAAGACTTCAAGGAACACTTTTCAGGATAGCTTCCACATTAATCTGAAAAAAAAGGTTGTATTCATTTCCTTTGGCTCTTGCAACAAAATCTCTATAAATGTGATAACCTAAAACAACAGAAATTTCTTGTCTCACATATCTGGAGTCCAGAAGTCCAAATTCAGTATTACTAGGCTGAAATTTTAAAATTGGCAAGGTCACACTCCATCTGGAAACCCTGCAGGAGAAATCTTTCCTTGAAACTTCCAGCTTCTGATCAAGCTGCCAGTATTCCTTAGCTGGTGGCTTCATCACTTGAATGTCTGCCTCCATCTGTACATTACCTCTTTTTCTCAGTGGGAGTAATCTCCCCCTGCCATTCTCTTATAAGAATACATGTGATTACATTGTCCAGGGTAATCTTAAGAAACTTAATTTAATCACATTTACAAAGACTCTATTTCCATATAAGGCAACATACATAGATTCGAAGGATTAAGACATAGATATCTTTGGGGAGACCATTTCTTAGCTTACCATATAACTGTCACTAAATTTAAAAGGATTAAAATAACATAAATTATGTTTTATAATCAAAATGGAATTAGCAACAATAACAGAAATAAATATAAACATTGTCAAATATTTGGAAATTAAACTATATTATCTAAATAATTCATGGTTCAAAGAAGAAATCACAAACAAAACTAAGAATATCTTGAACTAAATGAAAATGAAGCACAATATAGCAACATTTATAGGACACAGTAAAGCAGTGCTTAGAGAGAAATTTATAGGTTTAAACTCTTATATTGGAAAGAAACAAAATTCTTTTAAAAATATTTTAATCTTACTCACCAAGAAGCTAGAAAAGAAAGGGTAAATGAAGCAACAGTAATTATATGGTAGGCAATAATGCATATTGAATCAGATATTAATTTAAAAAAAGGAGATTATGTATCCAACATAGGAGCACCTAAATACGTAAAGCAAATGTTAAAAGTTCTGAAGGGAAGAAGAGATGGCAACACAATACTAGTAGGGGACTTTAATATTACACTAACATCAGTAGATAGATCATGTAGACAGAAAATCAATATGGAAACATCAGCCTTAAGTGACACATTATACCAGATGAACTTAACAGATATACATAGAACATTCTATACAAAAGCAACAGAATGGTTCAAGATGGTGGAGTAGAAGGACATGCGCTCACTCCCTCTTGTGAGAGCACTGGAATCACAACTAACTGCTGAACAAGCATTACAGGAAGACACTGGAACTCACCAAAAAAGATACCCCATATCCAAAGACAAAGGAGAAGCCACAATGAGATGGTAGGAGGGACGCAATCACAATAAAATCAAATCCTATAAATGCTGGGTGGGTCACTCACAAACTGGAGAACAATTATACTACAGAAGTCCACCCACTGGAGTGAAGCTTCTGAGACCCACATCAGACTTCCCAAAATGGGGGTCTGGCAATGGGTGGGGGAATTCACAGAGAATCAGGCTTTGAAGGCTAGCAGGATTTGATTGAAGGACTTTGACAGGACTTGGGGGAACAGAGACTCCACTCTTGGAGGGCACACACAAAGTAGTGTGTGCATGAGGACAAAGGGGAAGGAGGAGTGACCCCATAGGAAACTGAACCAGACCTACCTGCTAGTGTTGTAGGGTCTCCTGCAGAGGTGGGGGGTGGCTGTGGCTCACTGTGGGGACAAGGATACTGGCAACAGAAGTTCTGGGAAGTACTCCCTGACATGAGCCCTTCCAGAGTCTGCCATCAACCCCACCAAAGAGCCTGTAGCCTCCAGTGCTGGGTCACCTGAAGCCAAACAACCAACCCCATCAGCTGACAAGTGGATTAAAATTTTACTGAGCTCTGCCCACCAAAGCAACACCCAGCTCTACCCACCAGCAGTCCCTCTCATCAGGAAGCTTGCACAAGACTCTTAGATAGCCTCATCTATCAGAGGGCAGACAGCAGAAGCAAAAAGAGCTACAATCCTACAGCCTGTGGAATGAGAACCACAGTCACAGAAAGATAGACAAAATGAAAAGTCAGAGGACTATGTACCAGATGAAGGAACAAGATAAAACCCCAGAAAAACAACTAACTGAAGTGGAGATAGGCAACCTTCCAGAAAAAGAATTCAGAATAATAATGGTGAAGATGATCCAGGACCTCGAAAAAAGAATGGAGGCAAAGATTGAGAAGATGCAGGAAATGTTTAACAAAGACCTAGAAGAATTAAAGAACAAACACCTAGAAGAATGAAAGAACAAACAGATGAACAATACAATAACTGAAATGAAAAATATACTAGAAGGAATCAATAGCAGAATAACTGAGGCAAAAGAATGGATAAGTGACCTAGAAGACAGAATGGTGGAATTCACTGCCATGGAACAGAATAAAGAAAAGAGAATGAGAAGTAATGAAGACAGCCTAAGAGACCTCTGGGACAATATTAAACGAAGCAACATTCTCACTATAGGGGTCCCAGACGGAGAAGAGAGAGAGAAAAGACCTGATAAAATATTTGAAGAGATTATAGTCAAAAACTTCCCTAACATGGGAAAGGAAATAGCCACCCAAGTCCAGGAAGCACATAGAGTCCCAGGAGAAACACGCCAAGGCACATAGTAATCAAACTGACAAAAATTAAAGACAGAAAAATTATTAAAAGCAACAAGGGAAAAACGACAAATAACATACAAGGGAACTCCAATAAGGTTAACAGCTGATTCCTCAGCAGAAACTCTACAAGCCAGAAGGGAGTGGCACGATATATTTAAAGTGATGAATGGGAAGAATCTACAAACAATATTACTGTACCCAGCAAGGATCTCATTCAGATTTGATGGAGAAATCAAAAGCTTTACAGAGAAGCAAAAACTAAGAGAATTCTCATCACCAAACCAGCTCTAAAACAAATGCTAAAGCAACTTCTCTAAGTGGGAAACACAAGAGAAGAATTGACCTAAAAAGACAAACCCAAAACAACTAAAAAAATGGTAATAGGAACATGCATATCAATTTTTACCTTAAATGTGAATGGATTAAATGCTCCAACCAAAAGACACAGGCTTGCTGAATGGACACAAAAACAAGACCCATATATATGCTGTCTACAAGACACCCACTTCAGACCTAGGGACACATATAGACTGAAAGTGAGGGGATGGAAAAAGATATTCCATGCAAATGGAAATTGAAAGAAACCTGGAGTAGCAATACTCATATCAAATAAAATAGACTTTAAAATGAAGAATGCTACAAGAGACAAGGAAGGACAATACATAATCATCAAGGGATCAATCCAAGAAGAAGACATAAAAATTATAAATATATATGCACCCAATATAGGAGTACCTCAACACATAAGGCAAATGCTAACAGCTATAAAAGAGGAAATCGACAGTAACACAATAATAGTGGGGGACTTTAACACCTCACTTACACCAATGGACACATCATCCAAACAGAAAATTAATAAGGAAACACAAGCTTTTTTTTTTTTTTTGTGGTACATGGGCTTCTTACTGCTGTGGCCTCTCCCGTTGCGGAGCACAGGCTCCGGATGCGCAGGCTCAGCGGCCATGGCGCACGGACCCAGCCACTCCGCGGCATGTGGGATCTTCCTAAACCGGGGCACGAACCCGTGTCCCCTGCATCGGCAGGCAGACTCTCAACCACTGCGCCACCAGGGAAGCCCAGGAAACACAAGCTTTAAATGACACAATAGACCAGATAGATTTAATTGATATTTATAGGACATTCCATCTAAAAACAGCAGATTACACTTTCTTCTCAAGTGCAAACAAAACATTCTTCAGGATAGATCACATCTTGGGTCATAAATCAAGCCTTGGTAAATTTAAGAAAATTGAAATTATATCAAGCATCTTTTTTTTTACCACAACACTATGAAATTAGAAATCAGTTACAGGGAAAAAACATAAAAAACACAAACACATAGAGGCCAAACAATGTGTTACTAAATAACCAAGAGATCACTGAAGAAATCAAAGAAGAAATCAAAAAATAGCTAGAGGCAAATGACAATGAAAGCACGACACTCCAAAACCTATGGGATGCAGCAAAAGCAGTCCTAAGAGGGAAGTTTATAGCAATACAATCCTACCTCAGAAAACAAGAAAACTCTCAAATAAACAATCTAACCTTACACCTAAAGGAACTAGACAAAGAAGAAGAACAAACAAAACCAAAAGTGAGTAGAAGGAAAGAAATCATAATGATTACAGCAGAAATAAATGAAATAGAGACAAAGAAAACAATAGCAAAAATCAAGAAAAATAGAAGTTGTTTCTTTGAGAAGATAAAAAAAAATTTGATAAATCTTTAGCCAGTCTCATCAAGAAAAGAGGGAGAGGACTCAAATCAATAAAATTGAGATGAAAAAGGAGAAGTTACAACAGACATCACAGAAATACAAAGGATCATAAAAGACTACTACAAGCAACTCTATGCCAATAAAATGGACAACCTGGAAGAAATGGACAAACTCTTAGAAAGGTATAACTTCCAAGACTGAACCAGGAAGAAATAGAAAATATGAACAGACCAATCACAAGTAATGAAATTGAAACTGTGATTAAAAATTTCCAGCAAACAAAAGTCCAGGACAAGATGGCTTCACAGGTGAATTCTATCAATCACTTAGAGAGGAGCTAACACGCATCCTTCTCAAACTCTTCCAAAAACTGCACAGGAAAGAACACTCCCAAACTCATTCTACAAGGCCACCATCACCCTGATACCAAAACTAGACAAAGATACTACAAAAAAAGAAAATTAAAGACCAATATCACTGATGAATATAGATGCAAAAATCCTCAGCAGAATACTAGCAAACAGAATCCAACAACACATTAAAAAGATCTTACACCATGATCAGGTAGGGTTTGTCCCAGGGATGCAAGGATTCTTCAGTATATGCAAATCAATCAAGTATATGCAAATCAATCAATGTGATACACCATATTAACAAACTAAAGAATAAAAACCATATGATCAGGCTTCCCTGGTGGCGCAGTGCTTGAGAGTCCGCCTGCCGATGCAGGGGACACAGATTCGTGCCCCGGTCCAGGAAGATCCCACATGCCATGGAGCGGCTAGGCCCGTGAGCCATAGCTGCTGAGCCTGCGCGTCCAGAGCCTGTGCTCCACAACGGGAGAGGCTACAACAGTGAGAGGCCTGCATACCGCAAAACAAACAAACAAAAACAAAAAAAAAACAACCATATGATCATCTCAATAGATGCAGAAAAAGCTTTTGACAAAATTCAACACTGATTTATGATGAAAGCTCTGCAAAAAGTGGGCATAGAAAGAACATACCTTAACATAATAAAGGCCATATATGACAAACCCACAGCCAACATCATTCTCAATGGTGAAAAACTGAAAGCATTTTCTCTAAGATCAGGAATAAGACAAGGATGTCCACTCTTGTCACTATTATTCAACTTAGCTTTAGAAGTCCTAGACACAGCAGTCAGAGAAGAAAAAGAAATAGAAGAAATACAAATAGGAAAAGAAGTAAAACTGTCACTGTTTGCAGATGACATGATACTATACATAGAAAATCCTAAAGATAA
Organism: Hyperoodon ampullatus; assembly: GCF_949752795.1. Lineage (NCBI taxonomy): Eukaryota > Metazoa > Chordata > Mammalia > Artiodactyla > Ziphiidae > Hyperoodon > Hyperoodon ampullatus. The sequence continues at coordinate 106,826,552 of NC_136919.1, forward strand.
CACCAGAAAACTACTAGAGCTAATCAATGAATATGGTAAATTTACAGATGCAATATTAATGCACAGAAATCTCTTGCATTCCTATACATTAACAATGAAAGATCAGAAAGAGAAATTAAGGAAACAATCCCATTCACCATTGAAACAAAAAGAATAAAATACCTAAAAATAAACCTACCTAAGGAGGTAAAATACCTGTACTCAGAAAACTATGACACTGATAAAAGAAATCAAAGATGACACAAACAGATAGAGAGATATACCATGTTCTTGGATTGGAAGAATCAATATTGTGAAAGTGACTATACTACCCAAAGCAATCTACAGATTCAATGCAATCCCTATCAAATTACCAACGGCATGTTTTACAGACCTAGAACAAAAAATCTTAAAATTTGTATGGAAACACAAAGAACTTCAAATAGCCAAAGCAATCTTGAGAAAACAAAACAAAACAAAACAAAACATGGAGCTGGAGGAATCAGGCTCCCTGACTTCAGACTATACTACAAAGCTACAGTAATCAAGACAATATGGTACTGGCACAAAAACAGAAAGATAGAAATATAGATCAATGGAACAGGATGGAAAGCCCAGAGATATAACCACGCAACTATGGTCACCTAATCTATGACAAAGGAGGCAAGAATATAAAATGGAGAAAAGACAGTCTCTTCTATAAGTTGTGCTGGGAAAACTGGACAGCTACATTTAAAAGAATGAAATTAGAACACTCCCTAACACTATACACAGAAATAAACTTAAAATGGGTTAGATACCTAAATGTAAGACCGGACACTATAAACCTCTTAGAGGAAAACTTAGGAAGAACACTCTGACATAAATCACAGCAAGATCTTTTATGACCCTCTTCCTAGAGTAGTAAAAAACAAAAATAAACAAATGAGACCTAATGAAGCTTAAAAGCTTTTACACAGCAAAGGAAACCATAAACAAAATGAAAAAACAACCCTCAGAATGGGAGGAAATATTTGCAAATGAATCAACAGTCAAAGGATTAATCTCCAAAATATACAAGCAGCTCATGCAGCTCAATATCAAAAAAACAAACAACCCAATCAAAAAATGGGCAGAAGACCTACATAGACATTTCTCCAAAGAAGACATACAGATGGCCAAGAGGCACATGAAAAGATGCTCAACATCACTAATTATTAGAGAAATGCAAATCAAAACTACAATGAGGTATCACCTCACACTAGTTAGAATGGGCATCATCAGAAAATCTACAAACAACAAATGCTGGAGAGGGTGTGGAGAAAAGGGAACCCTCTTGTACTATTGGTGGGGATATAAATTGGTACAGCCACTATGGAGAACAGTATGGAGGTTCCTTAAAAAGCTAAAAATAGAATTACCATCTGACCCAGCAATCCCACTACTGGGCATATACCCAGAGGAAGCCATAATTCAAAAAGACACATGAACCCCAGAGTTCATTGCAGCACTATTTACAATAGCTAGGTCATGGAAGTAACCTAAATGCCCATCCACAGATGAATGGATACAGAAGGTGTGGTACGTATATTGAATGGAATATTACTCAGCCATAAAAAGGAATGAAACTGGGTCATTTGCAGAGATGTGGATCGACATAGAGACTGTCATACAGAGTGAAGTAAGTCAGAAACAGAAAAACGAATATCGTATATTAATGCATACATGTAGAATCTAGAAAAATGGTACAGATAAACCTGTTTGCAAGGCAGAAATAGAGACACAGACATAGAGAACAAACGTATGGACACCAAGGGGGGAAAAGGGGGATGGGATGCATTGGGAGATTGGGATTTACATATATACACTAATATGTATAAAATAGATAACTAAAGAGAACCTGCTGTATAGCACATGGAACTCCACTTCGCTGTACAGTAGAAACTAACACAACAGTGTAAAACAATTATATCCCAATAAAAAAATTTTTTAAATAGTCCCAAAGTGGAAAAATCTAATTGCCCATTAACTGATGAATGGATAAACAATTCAGTATTCAATGGAGTACTATCCAGTAAGAAAAATAACCAACAGCTAACGCATACAGTATGGACAAACCTCAAAAACATTATGCTAAATGAAAGAAGCCAGATACAAAAGACTATGTGTTATATAATCCCATTAATATGAAATTTCTAGAAAAGGCAAAACTTTGAGGAGTTCAGTGGTTGCCTGAGGCTGGAGTTTGGAGCCGGAATTGCCTGAAAAAAGGAATGAGGACAACTTCTGGAGTAATGGAGTTTTTCTAAAAATGGATTGTGGTGATGGTTGCACAACTGAATAAATATACTAAAAATCCTCAGGTTTACTAAAATGTTATGGAATGTAAATTATACCTCAATAAGGCTGTCAAAAAAGATAAATTTAAAAATCCTTTGGCTAGTTATGGTAGTGTGGTCTACATGAATGACTCATACTGATATGGACTCATCACATTGTACTTATATATGTGCATATTTGTCCATCTCTTTCAAAAGGCTGCAAATTCTTTGTCTTATGCAGCTCCACACTGCCTCAAGCCTCTTAGAGGTGTCTGTTGATTCTGGATTTCCTTCTTCCCTTATTCTTCACTGCCTTGGTAGCCCTAATGCCTTTAATTAGAGATAATTAATTAAATCAGGTTTATTGGGGTATACTTTTATTGAGGTATAATTATTGTCATATATACAATATTAATCAATTTAAAGTATACTATTTAATGATTTTTGACAGTTGTAAATAATGGTGTAACCATGACCACAGTTATAATGTAACATGTTTCCAGCACCACATAAAATTTCCTTGTATCTCTGTATAGCTAATCTCCTCTTTCATCTTCTGGCCACCTAGCACAATCTCTGATCTGCTTTCTTCTGCTATAATTTGCTATAACATTGCCCTAAAATTTCATATAAGTAGAATCATATAGCATGTATTCTTTTGTGACTGACCTCTTTCACACTGCATAATTATTTTGAGATTCATTCATGTTGTAGTGTGTATTAACACTCCCTTATTTTTCCTGTTAAGTAGAATCCCATTGTATAGATACACCACAATGTTTACCATTCACTGATTGATGGATTCTTGGGTTATTTCTAGTTTTGGGCTATTATGAATAAGCATTTGTATTTAAGTCTTTGTGTAAACTTATATTTTCATTTATCTTAGGAAAATACCTAGGAATGAAATTACTAGGTCATATAAGTATATGGTTAACATTGTAAGAAACCACCATACTATTTTCCAAAGTTGTTGTAGCATCCTGCTTTGCCACTAGCAATGTATGGAGATAGTTGTAGTTGAAACATATCTTCTCCAATATTTAGTGTTGCCAGTCATTAAAATTTTTAGCCATTTTAGTAATTGTGTAGTGATATATCATAGTTTAAATTTACACTTCCCTAGTGACTAATGTTAGAGTATCTTTCATCTTTGATTTGCTATTTGCCTATCTTCTTTGATGAAGTATCTCTTGGAAAAATAACTTAAAGTGCAATTTCTGGGTCATATAAGTGTATGTTTTTATTATTTGTACACTTTTTTTGGTTTGTATTTCTATTTTTAAATTGAAAAACTGTATATTTTGCATACAAGTTTTTCTCAGAGTTTTTGTTGTAAATATTTTCTTCCAGTCTGTGGGTTGTCTTTCATTTTCTTAGCATTGTCTTTTGAAAAGCATGTTTTTTAAAATTTGAAGTCCAATTTATCAATTTAAAAAATTTTATGAACCATTCTTTGGTACCATATTTTAAAAATCATTGCTGATCCCAAGATCATGAAGATTTTCATGATATAGTTTTATAGTTTTAACTATTACATTTAGGTCTAGTTTTATAGTTTTAGCAATTATATATAGGTCTATGATCCTTTCTGAGTTAATTTTTATATATTACATAAGTGTTGAGGTTCATTTTTTTAATGGGGATATCCATTTGTTCTAACAGCATTTTATGAAAAAAATTCTTTTCCAGTTGAATTGCCTTTTTAACACTGAAAAAATGACCACACACACACATACACCCCATGGGTCTATTTCTGAACTTTCTATTCTATTCCACACATTTCTTTGTCTATCCTTATATCTATTCCCCACTGTCTTGATTACTACAATAAGTCTTGAGATCAGGTAGTATAAGTCATCCAACTTGTTCTTCTTTTTCAAAATTGCTTTGATTATTCTAGACCTTTCATTTTCCACACAAATTTTAGGATCATCTTAGCAATTCCCACAAAGGAGCTTGCTAGGATTTTGATTGGAATTCTATCGAAATCAGACTTTAACTTGGGAAAAATTGACATTCTGACAATATTGAATCTTCTGACCAGTTAACATGGTCTCTGTCTCCATTTTATTTAGATCTTTAAAAAATTTCTCTCAGCAATATTTTTAGCTTTCAGTATACATACTTTGCACATTTTTGTTAGATATATTCCTGTTTCATATTTTCATACTATTGCAAATAGAAATATTATTTTGTTAAAATTTCCAATTGTTCATTGGTAATAAAATGAAAAAGTTGACTTTTTAATTAAACTTTTTGTTTTGATACCTATTCAATGGAAAGAAATAGAATGGAGATTCTTTCTATCCTTTATCCAGCTTCCCTCAATGGAAACATGTGGCAAAATTAAAGTGCAATACCACAACCAGGATATTGACATTGAGATAACCCACCAATATATATTTTTTTACTTTTTAATTTAATTTAATTTTTTAATTTTTTATCTTGTATTGGAGTATAGTTGATTAACTATGTTGTGATAGTTTCAGGTGAATAGCAAAGGAATTCAGTTATACATATACATGTATCTATTCTTTTTCAAATTCTTTTCCCATTTAGGTTGTTACATAATATTGAGCAGAGTTCCTTGTGTTATACAGTAGGTCCTTGTTGGTTATCCATTTTAAATATATCAGTGTGCACATGTCAATCCCAAAGTCCCTAACCATCCCTTCCCCCTACACTTCCCTGTTGGTAACCAAAAGTTCATTCTCTAAGTCTGTGAGTCTGTTTCTCTTTTGTAAATAAGTTCATTTGTATAATTTCTTTTTAGATTCTGCATATAAGCCATATCATTTGATATTTCTCTTTCTTTCTCTGACTTACTTCACTCAGTATGACAATCTCTAGGTCCATCCATGTTTCTGCAGATGGATTATTTCTTTCTTTTTAGTGGCTGAGTAATATTCCATTGCATATATGTACCATATCTTCTTTATCCATTCCTCTGTCAGTGGACATTTAAGTTGCTTCCACGTCTTGGCTATTGTAAACAGTGCTCAAATAAACAACCTAAACTTACACCTAAAACAACTAGAGAAAGAAGAACAAACAAAACCCAAAGTGAGTAGAAGGAAAGAAATCCTAAAAATCACAGCAGAAATAAATGAAATAGAGACAAAGAAAACAATAGCAAAGATCAATCAAACTAAAATCTGGTTCTTTGAAAAGATAAAGAAAATTGATAAACCTTTAGCCAGACTCATCAAGAAAAAAAGAAAGAGGACTCAAATCAATACAATTAGAAATGAAAAAGAGAAATCAAAACTGACACCACAGAAATACAAAGGATCATAAGAGACTAATGCAAGAAACTGTATGCCAATAAAATGGACAACCTGGAAGAAATGGAAAAATTCTTAGAAAGTTACAATCTCCCAAGACTGAACCAGGAAGAAATAGAAAATATGAACAGACCAATCACAAGCACTGAAATTGAAACTGTGATTAAAAAACTCCCAACAAACAGAAGTCTGAGACAACCACCAATCTTATTGAGATTTCCCATTTCACTTGTATTCGTGTGTGTTTGTGTGCATGTGCATGTATGTATTTAGTCTTATGCAATTTTATTACATGTGTAGGTTTGTGTATTCATCACCACAAAGTACAGAATAATTTCATTGCCCTCAAGGATTCCTTTGTATTGCCCTTTTGTAACTGCACCTACCTCCCCCAGTTTCCCACAACCCTCACCCCTGACAACTAGTAATCTGTTCTCCATCTTTATAATCTTATGTTAAGAATATTATTAAAATAAAATTATAGTATGTAACCTTTTGGGAATGGCTTTTTAAACTCAGCATCCCTAGTGCTTCATCTAAGTTGGGTATATCCATAGTTTCCTTTTTGTTTCTTAATATTAATTCATGGTATGGATATACCACAGTTGTTTAATGATTCATCCATTAAAGGACATGTGAATGTTTACAGTTTTGGGCTATAGTGAATAAAGATGTTATGAACACTTCTGTTCACATTTTTGTGTGTAACCATAAGTTGCCATTTCTCGAGGATAAATGCACATGAGTGCAATTGATGGGTCATATGGTAATTGAAGGTTTTCTTTTCTAAGAAACTGCTAAATTTTTTCCATAATTGCTGTAACACTTTACATTTTCATCAGCAATGTACAAGTGATCTGGTCTCTCCTTTTATTCACCAGCATTTTGTGCTGTCACTATTTTTTATTTAAGCTGTTCTAATAGGTGTGTAGTGATAGTGCATGATTTTAACTTATGTTTCCCTAAGGGCTAATGATGTTGAACATCTTTTTATGAGCTTATTTGACAACTGTATTTACTCTTTAAGTGAAATGCCTGTTCATGTCTTTGATTTTTAATTGGATTGTTTTTTACTGTTGAATTTTGAGAGTTCTTTATATAGTCTAGATTCTAGTACCTTGTTGAATATGTGTTTTGCAATATTTCTTCCCAGTCTGGATTCATCCTCTTATCAAGTCCTTTTAGAGAAGGAAAAGTTTTAAATTTTGATGAGGTCAAATGTATTATTTTCTTCTTTTATGGATCATGCTTGTGGTTTCAAGTGCAAGATCTATTTCCTGGTCCTAGATCCTAAAGATTCTCTCTTCTGTATTTTTTCTAGAAGTTTCACAATTTTATATTTTACATTTAAGTCTGTGATTCATTTTGAGTTAATTTTTGTATAACATGTGAGATTTAGGCTGAAGTTTATTTTTTGCCTATGAATGTCCAATTAATACAGCATCATTGGCTGAAAAGTCTATCTTTCCTCCATTGAATTGCTCTTGCTCTTTTGTCAAAAATTAATTGAGCACATTTCTGTAGATCTATTTCTAGATTCTCTATTCTGTTCATTGATCTATATGTTTATCTCTTCTGTGTACCACACTGTCTTGATTACTGTAGCTATGTAGTAAGTCTTAATATTGGAAGGAGTGATTCTTCCCACTTTACTCTTCTTTTTCAAGATTGTTTTGGTTATTCTAGGGCCTTTTCCTTATCATACAAATATTAGAATGAGGTTGTCTATGTCTTAAAAAATTGCTGGGATTTTGATAAAAAATATTATATATGTAGATTGATTTGCGGATAATTGACATTTTTACCATGTGAATCCTCCAATTCATAAATATGTTTCTCCATTTATATGTGTTGATTTATTTGATCAACATTTTATAATGTTTAGCATGCAGAATCTTTATACACTCTGTTAAATGTATACCTAAGTATTTCCTTTACTTTTGAGGGACTATATAGTCTATTGTATTTTAAGTTTTGTTTCTACATGTTTGTTATTAGTATATAGAAATATGATTGATTTTTATGTTCTTTTTGTATCATGCAAACTTGCTGAACCCACTTATTAGTTCTAGCTGTTTATCTCTCTCCCTCTCTCTCCCTCTTAGCAGTGGGAGGTGGGAGTTACCTTGGCGTTTTCTACATAGACCATTGTGTCATCTGCAACTAGAAACAGTTTTTCTTCTTTCTTTGTAATCTGGATGCATTTTTTTTCTTTTCTTGCCTTACTGTGCTGCCCAGAACTTTGAGCACCTGTGAGATTGGACATCCTTGCTTTGTTCCCAATTTTAGGGGAAAGTAGTTAGTCTTTCATCATTAAGTATGATGAAAGACTATATTAGCTGTAGGTTTTTATTCATGTACTTTATCAGGTTGAGGAAGTTCCTCTCTATTCCTAATTTCCTAACAGTTTTTATCATAATTGGTCGGGGAATTTCCACATCAATTGATATGGCCATATGATTTTTCTTCTATAGTATATTAACATGGTGTATTACACTGATTGTTTTTTGAATATTGAACTAACATTGCATATCTGGAATAAATCCCACTTGCTTATGGTGTATAATTCTTTTTGTATATTGATGAATTCTCTCTGTTAATACTTGTCAAGAATTTTTACATCTTTATTCATGAGCAGTATTAGTCTGTAGTGGTTTTTTTTCTTGAATTGTCTTTGTCTACATTTAGCATCAAGATAATACTGGCTTCATAGAATGAGGTGTGAAGTGTTCACTCTTCTGTTTTATGGAAAAGAATGGTTTATACAATGTTTAACAATGTTTACTTTAGAATTCTCCAATTAAACCAACTGGGCCTTTTTTCCTTTTTTCACTAGATTTTAAATTATGAATTCCATTTCCTTCATAGTAAAGCTATTCAAATTATCTATTTAATATTGGACGAGTTGTGGTAGTTTGTACTGTTCAAAGAATTGGTCCATTTCATGCAAGTTGACAATTTTAACATATAAGTTGTTAGTGGCTTTCCCTTGCTCTTCTGAAGTCTTCAGGAATGTAATGGACTGAAAGTTTGTGTCCCACCCCAAATTCATATATTGAAGCCCTAACCCCCAATGTGATGGTATTGGGAGGTAATTAGCTCATGAGGGTGGAGCCTTCATTAATGGGAACAATGCCCTTATAAAAGAGACCCCTGATTTCTCCCTTGCCCCTTCTGCCAAGTGGGGACACAGTGAGAAGAAGGTCACTTATGAACCAGGAAGTAGGCCCTCACCAGACTGGATCTGCCAACACCTTGATCTTGAGTCTTAAGCCTCCAGAACTAAGAGAAATAAATGTTTGTTGTTTACAAGCCCAGTCTAGGGTATTTTTGTTGTAATGTCCCAAACAGACTATGAGAAGGATCAATGGTGATACCCTCTGTTTCATTTTTGTTATTGCTAATTTGTGTCTTTCTCTCTTTTTTTCTTTGTCAGTCTTGATAGAGGTTTGTCTATTTTACCAGTCTTTTCAAAGAACCAGTTTTTGGTCTCATTGATTTTGTTCTATCATTTTCCTGTTTTCAGTTATTGACTTCTGCTCTTATCTATTATTTCCTTGTGCTTAGTTTGAGTTTGTTTTGCTCTTCCTGTATTAAGAAACTTGGTTATTGATTTAAGATCTTGCCTTTTTTCTAGTGTAAGCATTTAGTGCAATAAATTTTCCTCTCAGAACTATTGAGCTCCATCCCACATATCTTGAAATGTTTTATTTTCATTTTCATTTGGTTTTAATTTCTTTTGAACCTCTTCTTTGACTCATGGATTATGTAGAAGAGTGTTGTTTAATTTCCATGTGTTTAGAGATTTTCCTGTTTTCTTTCTGTTATAGATTTCTAGTTTGATTCTGTTATGGTCAGAAGACATATTTTGTATGATTATAATTATTTTAAATTTGTTGAGGCTTGTTTTATGGCCCAGAATATGGTCTTGGTGAATGTTCCATGGGCAATTGGAAAAAATGTGAATTGTGCTGTTGTTGGGTGGAGCATTCTATATATGTCAATTAGATCCTGTTAGTTGATTGTGTTATTCTTTTATATCCTTGCTGATTTTTTCTCTAGTAGTTCTATCAGTTGCTGAGAAGGGGTTGAAGAATCCCCATAATTTAAGATTTGCTTCTTTAAACTTCCAGCTCTATTGTTTTGCATCATAAATTTTGAGGCTCTTTTTTCTGGTGAGCACACATTTAAGATTGTTCTGTTTTCGTGGTGGATTGACACTTTAATTACTATGTAATGTCCCTCTTTATTTTTAGCAAACTTCTTTGCTTTGAAATCTGCCTAATCTGATATTTATATAATCACTCATGCCTTGTTAGAAATGTTTACATGGTATATCATTTTCCATCCTTTTAGTTGCAACCAACATATGTTGAATTTAAGATAAGTTTCTTGTAAACAGACACACAGTTTATAATGTTTCTTTTTAATCTGCTCAACCTCTGCCTTTTGGGGTGTATGTTTACCTCGTTTACATTACATTATTATATTTTTATAGTTTGTTTCCTGTTTAGTTCCTTTCTTATTTCCCTTTTCATGCCTTCCCATAGATTAAACATTCTTAGGATTCCACATTGGTTTATTTATAGTGTGTCTGAGGGGTTTTTTGTATAATTTTATCAGTGGTTTCTCTGGGTATTAAAATATATATATATGACTTATTGCAGTTCTCTGGTATCACCATTTTACTACCTTGGGTGAAATATATAGATACCTCACATTCATTTAAGTCTTTTTAACTTCCCTACAATTAACTTCCCTATAATTTTTGTTTTGATTATCAATGTAATGTATAAAATTCATGAGGAGGATGGTATATTTTATGTAACCATTTTCTCCTATTTCAACTGTTCTTTCTTCCTCCCTGAACTTTCAGTATTCCTGCTTTTATAATTTTCTTTCTGTTTGAAGGAATTTCTTTAGCCATTTTAAAGGTGGATTCCTGATTGATCTCCCTTACTGGTGCTACTAGACTACCTGGTGTTATTGGTGGGAATCTCATTCAATCCAGAAGAGGAGTGGGTCTACCAGGACTTCCTTGTGTTACTAAGTTGAAGGTTGGAGAATGCCAGGTCTGGGTCACTTTGTTCTGTTGGGTGGAGGGGGTGTCATAAAACGCTCTGCTGTAATGTTGTTATTTCCATCCTAGGGTCCCAAACCAATCTGTCTTACTCTTACCATATTTCAGAGTTCTCTTTTGATGTCCTCTTTGGTTATTTACAGGGTTCTTAATTGTCCTCAGTGGGTAGAAGCAGGGAGAAAGGAGTCTATGCTGTTTTATCTGGACTAGAGACTGGACAATTGATTTTTTGTGTGTGTTGTCTTCATATTCTGCAACGTTACTAAATTTATGTATTTATTCTAGAATCTTTTTCTCTACATACCATAGGACTTTCTACAAAAACATTCATGTTTTCTCCAGATGAGGACAGTTTTACATCTTCCTTTCCAATTGGTATATCTTTAATTTATTTTTCTTGCCATATTTCATTGGCTAGAATCTCTAGTACAATGTAGATTTTGAGGTGTGAGAATAGACATTCTTGTTTTTGAAATGATGTATTATCCTGTTTTATTATTTCTAGATTCATTTTGCTAGATTTTTAAAAGTATTTTTCATCTGTGATCATGAAGGAATTGGTGTATAATTCTATTTTCTCATAATGTCTTTGTCTGGTTTTGTTTTAGGGTAAAACTGGCTTCATAAAGTGAGTTGGAAATTTTCCCCTAGTCTTATATTTTCTGAAAGAGTTTATGTAGAATTGATATTTTTATTTCCTCAAATGTTTGGTAGAATTCACTAGTGATGCCATCTGGCCTGGGGTTTTCTTTGTGGGAGATTTTAACTGTGAATTCAATTTTCAATTCTTTCACAGATATAGCACCATTCAAATTATCTATTTCTTCTAGAGTGAGCTTTGGTAGTTTATGCCTTCAAGGAGTTTTTCCACTTAATTTAAGTTGTCACATTTATTAACAGACGTTTTCTATAATACTCCAGTATTTTATGTTTTGTGTCTGTGGAATCTGTGATGATGTCCATTCTCTGATTCATGATACTGGTAATTAATGGCCTCTTATCTTTCTTTCTTCATCAGTCTGGTTAAATGTTTATTGATTTTTTCATTGTCAAATGTTTTTTCTGCATTTTTGACATGATCACACTGTTTTTCTTCTTCTGTTAATATAGTGAGTTACATGAATTTAAATGTTAAATCCACCTAGTATCTCTATTTGAATAGTTCCCTGATGACAGACTCACTGCCTCTGCCCATTTCCTGGCCTTTATAAACACTACCAAGAGATTTTGGGCATTTCACATCACCAGCAGCTTCTCCAAACCCTTTCTGCAGTTGTGCACACAGACAGAGTCTTTCTAATAAAATGAAAGATTAAGCTATTAAGATTATGTCATTGTTTGGTAAAGAAGACAGATTATAATGAAGGGAAGAATTTTTCTCATGATTGGGATTTTCCTCCTGTGTTTTGCTACGTACATTGGTAGCTCAGTGGAAGGAGGTAGGGATGCCAACTTGGAGACTGAATTATGCAGCTCTTATAAGCATGGGGTTTAATGAAAGACAATTGCTTTGGATCCCCGAAAAGAAGATTAATTTATTTGAGTACTGTTAGTAATTTTTAAAGCAATAGGAAAAGGCTGCATCAAACGTCAACTATTTACATTTTGAAATCTGTTTATGTCCCAGGAACAGCTCAAACAGACCCATTGAATGACCTGGGTACTTTGAACGGAAAACAGAAGAAATGATGCTCAGTTCAACAACCTGGAGAAAAACAATTATCTTGGCTACTAGGCTTTATATGAAGTATTTCTTTATAGATGAATAGATTCGTTGAAGATTTGCTGAAGAATCGTTTAATCCTGTCTCCATAAGAGGCATCATTTGCATAAATAATTTTAAACATTCAGGCTGAGTATCTACTCTAGTGCTGAACACACAAGAAATCTTCTTCAATAAACCCCTCCTGAATTGAATTTATCCTGCTCTTAATTCTTCCCAGGAAAAGACAATAAGGAGTTACACACTTTTCTTTAGCATTCCTATCTAAAATATTGTATGAATTTTCCCCTGTGCTAACATGCATGCCTTTGTACATGTCAGTGTGGCATCCTAGTAAATACTTAACAACTAGCTCAACAAAAAAGTTGTAACATTTACTGATTTTTGTGGAGTAAATACTCCCATGGTGGCTTAATCAACCTACAACTCTGATTCCACTGAACACAGACTTGAGAAGTAACACACGATAGCTCACGAGTATGTAGTATCTCCACTCTCAGATACAATGGACATAAATAATTATAAGGACATAGAGAATAGTAAAATAGTTAGGAAGTGATGAGTTTTAAGACATTACTATTATTTATAAAGTAATTTATTTAATTGTAACTTCACATAAGATTATTTTTAACAAGGACTACATAACAACAGGCTCATAAAATTCCTGCAGATGTAACCTTTGGCTCTACAAGTCAGCCCAGCACACCACTGTGAGCAGCTCTGGTTGTGTTCTCTAAGGAATGAGAAAACAAATGGCCACCACTTTCCTCGATGTCAGTTTTAAATTTCCAGCACCGATAATGATTTTCTGAAGAAAGTGCAGACACAATTCATAGCTGAGGGTGTCTTTTTACCTGGGCCTCACTTTCTTGACCAGGAATATAGGAACAGGGTTATTTTAGGATCTCTCAGAATTGAGGGGCCAGTCATCCAACCTCAGCTCTTGGAGGGAAGTGTCCTGTCTCTCCCCTCAGCACACTCTCCTCATAAGTGCTGGAGGTGCAGGGACTTCTGAGCAGCAAAGTCCACCTGGCCTGACATTCTCTGGGTGCCCTTGTTGAAGTGGTCCCAGTGATGGTGGCCGCTAGAAGTCTAGAGGCTGCTGTAGGCACTTCAGTGGTTGACTGTTTGATGTGCTCTCACTGTGGTGGCAGGGCCACTGCCATCCCTGTAGTCGCAATGGGGCTGCACAGTCCCTTGTGGAGACAGTTCTCTGGAGGGAAGGGAAGTAAATGGGAGAAGCTGTCCCTGAGCTGCCTGCAGTATCACAGAGAGTTTCCGACTCTGAGGGCAATTTCCTACCCAGGGCCTGGGTTGCATTGAACAACCCAAATTGTGGAGTCCCTGAACATTATCTGAGAAAATGCAATATCTTTAGGATATTATTTTTCATATCTCACCTTCTTTCAAAAATGATGTATGGTAGCTACTTGCAGTAGTAACATCCTTCCAGACCTCTTTGTATTTCAGAAATTGCAGGTTTTGAAAGCAGTTTTAAATTTTTCTCTGTCTTCCCTCCTACCACCCATCCTCCTCACATCCCCCCCACCCAAACTGCTTTCTTATACACATAGAGTACTGGGATAACTTGCAAATCAGGTCCCAACATACCTATATACATCAGTGGTCCTTCAGTTAGACACAGAAATCAAAACGTAGCAAGAAGGGCTAACATTTATTGAGCACTGACTGTTTACCGGGTCTGCTCTGAGTGCCTCATGACAATTAACTCATTTTAATGCCCCAAACAGTCATTTGAGAGAGGTGCTATTGTTATCTCAAGTTTACAGATGAAGAACTGAGGTAGAGAAGTTAAGAAACTTGCTCCAAGTCTCATAGACAGTTAGTGATGGAGCCAAGAAAAGAAATCAAGCAGGCTGGCTCCAGAATCCACTCTACCTTGTTCAGACCTGAATATTTACTGTCTTGACTGTTATTTCCAAGTTATCTACCTGTTTTCCCTTGAAAGCGTCCTTATTTATTAAACATACACTAGCTTCCCTATAACTCTCCTCTTAGATTTTTGAAAGAATGGTTTCTTTCCCACTTACCTTTTCTTCTGTGTTTGGAAAGATCTTTCCCCCCAATAATCATAGCAACCCTGTATTGCCTTCTACATTTTAACATTATGTGTATATATCTGTGTCTCTGGTTTGGATGGCTTACCTACCTAGTGATGATTTGATATTTATTTCTGTAAATATAATTTGGAAAAGAACCATGATCCAGAGGCCTTTTGGTGACAAGATATAGAAATCCAGGATGAGACGTTTTATTGTGCAGTTCGTAAAATCCGCAGGGATCACTTTCATGACATAGTCAAATTCTCACATGCCCTTTTCTCCCTTTGCACACATAGGAACTGCCCCTTTGTCTCACCAGATTCACCCATCACCCTTTTCTACATTGTCCTATACGCCAAGAGACTGATAGGTATGGACTACATCAAGTGGCTTCCTGTTGGGTTCTACAATGGAAAGCAAGGGCAGTGGAGCAGCAAGGAAAGCATGGGACTGATGGCTGTTTAGTAAACCTTCAGCTCCATCCCTCCAGGGAAGCTAGGACCCCTGTCCTCAGGACTCTTGGTTGCTTTCCCTTTCCATGCCTAGGGATGGCAATGGCCTGCCGTTTCTACCCCCAGGGGACTGCACTATGTTGCCCACTCCCTGCTCACTTTTGTAAAGAGCTTCTTTATTAAAGTCTACTCAATGTACCCAATGTGTCTGTGCCATACAGTTCTTTTTTTTTTTTTTTTTTTGGCTGCATTGGGTCTTCATTGTTGCACGTGGGCTTTCTCTAGTTACGGCAAGTGGGGGCTACTCTTCGTCGCAGTGTCCGGGCTTCTCATTGTGGTGGCTTCTCTTGTTGCGGAGCACAGGCTCAGTAGTTGTGGGGCATGGGCTTAGTTGTTCCGCAGCATGTGGGATCTTCCCAGACCAGCACTCGAACCCATGTCCCCTGCATTGGCAGGCGGGTTCTTAACCACTGTGCCACCAGGGAAGCCCCTGCCATATAGTTCTTGTCTGTATGGATTCTAATCACTTTCCCTTCACAGTTAGAGTAGCTGCCATTAATTTTCTGAATTTCTACTTCCCTCTCTCAGAAAAAGTGCTTTTAAACTAAAGTTCAGCCTCTTTAACTTCTTCAAGTCTTTATCAAAATTATTGTAATGAGGGGTTTGCTATAAATCACTACCCATGGTTTGCAAACATAGGAATCATTATGAAGGCTCAATAATGCAATAAATTATATTATTAGAAAAAGGACAATGTACACAGAAAAGGCTTTTGAAAAATCTAACTCACTTTCATAATAAAAGTTCTCAAGGAACTTGGAATAGAATGGAACTTTCTCACCTGATAGAGGCCATCTACAAAAACCCATAGCTACAACTCAACAACAATAAAAAAAAAAAAACCCAACTGAAAAATGGGCAGAAGACCTTAACAGACATTTCTCCAAAGAAGATATACAGAAGGCCAGTAGGCACATGAAAGGATGCCATCACTAATTATTAGAGAAATGCAAATCAAAGCTACATTGAAGTACCACCTCACACTGGTCAGAATGGCCATCACTTAAAAGTCTACAAATAACAAATGCTGGAGAGGGTATGGATAAGAGGGAACCCTTCTATGCTGTTGGTGGGAATGTAAGTTGGTACAGCTACTATGGAAAACAGTACAGAGGTTCCTCAGAAAACTAAAAATAGAATTACCATATGATCCAGCAATCCCACTTCTGGGAATTTACCCAGACAAAACTATAATTCAGAAAGATACATGCACCCCTATGTTCATAGCAGCACTATTCAAAATGCCAAAACATGGAAACAACCTAAATGTCCATTGACAGATGAATGGATAAAGAAGATGTGGTACATACATACAATGGAATACTACTCGGCCATAAAAAAGAATGAAATAATGCCATTTGCAGCAACATGGATCCAACTAGAAATTATCATACTAACTGAAGTAAGTCAGAAAGAGAGAGACAATACCATATGATATCACTTATATGTGGAATCTAAAATATGGCACAAATGAACCTATCTGCAAAACAGAAACAGACTCATAGACATAGAGAACAGACTTGTGGTTGCCAAGGGGTAGTGGGGAGGGAGAGGGATGAACTGGGAGTTTGGTGTTGGTAGATGCAAACTAATGGATAAACAACAAGGTCCTAATGTACAGCACAGGGAACTATATTCAATATTCTGTGATACCATAATGGAAAAGAATATTTTAAAAATGTATATATGCATATAACTGAGTCATTTTGCTATACAGCAGAGATTGGCACAACATTGTAAAAAAACTATACTTCAATAAAAAAAACCCCACACCTAACATCTACTTAATGGTGAAAGACAAAATGTTTTCCTCTAAGATTAGGAACAAGATAAGAATGTCTGTCCTTGCCACTTCTATTTAGCATTGTACTAAAAGGTAATTAGAGACAAAGAAGAGAAAATGAAAGATTATCCAGATTGGAAAGGAAGAAGTTAAATTATCTCTATTCACAGGTGACAAGATCTTGTATGGAGAAAATCCTAATGAATCTTCTAAAAAAAAAAAAAGAAACTTTTAGAACTAAGAAATGAGTTGATTAAGTTTGCAAGGTAAAAGATATACAAAAATTTCTTCTATCTCTATACAATGGACATTCTGAAAAAAAATTAAGAAAACAATTCTATTTGCAATAAAATGAAAAAGAATAAAATATTTAAGTATAAATGTAATAAAAGTATTCTTGTATACAAGACTTGTACAATGAAAATTAGAAAATATTGTTGAAAGAAATTAAAGAAGATCTATATAAATGGAAGAGATGACATTGTCATCAACTAATTATTGTTAAGATGGAAAAACTCTCCAAGTTGGTCTACAGATTCAACACAATATCTATCAAAATCTCAAGTGACTTTTTTCCAGAAATTGACAAATTGATCTTAAAATTCATATAGAAATGCAAGAGACCTAGAGTAGTCAAAACAATCTTGAAAAATACAATGTTGAAGGATTCGCACTTCTTGACTGCAAAACTTACTACAAAGATATAGTAATCATGCCAATGTGGTTCTGGAATGAGGATAAACATACGGATCAGTGGAGTAGAACTGGGAGTCCAGAAACATACAATTATGGTGCTTTTTAACTAGGACACCAAAATAAGTAATTGGGGGAAAGAACAGTCAAACCGTGTGGGAAGAACTGGATAATAACCACAGGCAAAAGAATAAAGTAGATCCCTATATCATACCATACACAAACATTAACTAAAAATGGATCAGAGACACAAATGTAAAAGCTGAAATAACACAACTCTTAGAAGAAAGCACAGGACTAAATTTTCATGACCTTGGTAAAGCAATGATTTATTAGAAATGACACCAAAAGCACAAGTAACAAAAGAAACAAATAGACAGGGACTTCCCTGGTGGTGCAGTGGTTAAGAATCCACCTGCCAATGCAGGTGGATTCTTAACATGGGTTAACATGGGTTAACATGGGTCCGAGCCCTGGTCTGGGGGATCCCACATGCCATGGAGCAACTAAGCCCATGTGCCACAACTACTGAGCCTGCGCTCTAGAGTCTGTGTGCCACAACTACTGAAGCCTGTGTGCCTAGAGCCCATGCTTCACAACAAAGAGAATCCAGCACAATGAGAAGCCGACGCACCGCAGTGAAGAGTAGCCCCTGCTCACCACAACTAGAGACAGCCTGCGCACAGCAACAAAGACCCAAAGCAGCAATAAATAAATAAATAAATAAATAAGCAGACAAATTGGACTACAAAATTTTAAAAAATTTATGCTGTAAATGGTACTATCAAGAAAGTGAAAACACAGCCTATAGAATGGAAAAACATATTTGCAAATTATACATCTAATAAGGAACTTGTATCCAGAACACATAAAGAATTCTTACAACTCAATAATAAGAAGACAACCCAATTTAAAAATGAGCAAATGAGGGCTTCGGGTGGCGCAGTGGTTGAGTCCGCCTGCCGAGGCAGAGGACACAGGTTCGTGTCCCGGTCCGGGAAGATCCCCCTTGCTGTGGAGTGGCTAGACCTGTGAGCCATGTCCGCTGAGCCTGCATGTCCGGAGCCTGTGCTCTGCAACGGGAGAGGCCACAACAGTGAGAGGCCCACGTACCACAAAAAAAAAAAAAAAAAAAAAAAGCAAATGACATTTGAATAGACATTTCTCTGAAGAAGATATACAAATAGCCAATAAGCACATGAACGATGTTCAACATCATTAATTATTAGGGAAATGCAAATCAAAACAATAACGAGATACCACATTACACCCACTAGAATGACTATAATCAAAAAGACGGACAATAATAAGTGTTGGCAAGGATGTAGAGGAATTGGAACCCTCTCTGTTGCTGGTAGGAATGTAAAATAGTGAAGCCACTATAGAAAACAGTTTAGTAGTTACATAAAATGTTAAACTATTTGATTCAGCAACTTAGGTTTATACCTAAGAGAATTGAAAACATATGCCCATACAAGAGCTTGTACACAAATGTTCATAGCAACATTATTAATGGCAGTGGAAACAACCCAACTGTCCATCAACTGATGTATGGATAAGTAAAATGTGGTATATGCATACAATGGAATGCTTTTGGCCATTAAAAGAAATGAGGTACCAATACATACTACAACATGGATGAACCTTGAACATATTATGCTAAGTGAAGGAAGTCAGTCACAAAAGCCTGCATATTGTATGATGCCATGTATATGAAATGCCTACAAAAAGCAAATTTATAGAGGCAGAAAGTAGTTTAGTGGTTGCTTAGGGCACGTGGGTGAGTAGAAGTGGGATGATGAATGATTACTCATGGATACATAGATTCTTTGGGGGGGCATGAAAATATTCTAATTAGATTAGATTGTGGTGATGGTTGTACAACTATGTCAATATATTAAAAATCGTTGAGTTGTACACTTTAAGTAGATGAATTGTACCATGTTGAACTGTATCTTAATGAAGTTATTTAGGAGAAAACGTTACAGAGGTCTCAAGCTTGTTGATTTTGGTCCCAAACCAAATTGTTTGGCTTCCTGTTAGATGTTTCCCAAAGCCTGGATGACCTCCTATACAGCTCTAAACAACTATAAAGTTGAGGATGTAGACCTTAGAAGCATTTCAGTTTTCCTTACAATAGACCCTTTCTTTAACCTGAAGGTCTACAGGATCTAGTCAGACTTCCAAGTGTCCCTCAGTCTCAAGTGACATTCAGTACCTCTGAGCAGCTCTGTGTTGGGTAGGGTATAGATTTTCCAATTTCCTCCAAGGTCTTATTCTCAAACTTGACTGTGCACATCCTGCAGTAGGTACTTAGTGACCACATGAGTTTCTGAAGGCACAGAATAGAGTGTACCACCCTGGAGCATCACTGTATGTAAAGGTATTTTTCAGCAGATAGTATTACTCTAACGTGAAAACAGGCATGTGCCAAATAGTTGTGAGGTAAAGCGCACTGTGCACATAAAAGCAGGAGGTGGGAGGGCCTGAATGCAGCAAGCCTCTTCAGCCAAGCCCTAACAACTTGCTCACTGCTTACTACCACTGAGGATATTTCAGTTGCAGAGTCTGAGAAGCTCCATCCAAGGCATCTTCATAGAGCAACCAACTCCCCAAATGAGTAAGCTACACATTGGTAACATGCATTGAAGATCCTGGGAAACACTTATTAAGTCACCACTAAATATTTTCTATATAAAACTGTAATTTCTTTTGTGTATCATTTAACCATTATTTAAGAAAGCCTATTCATGGTGAAATCTTTGTCATTCCAATATTTAATTTCATTTCATGGTTTAAAGCATTCCTTGATTTGACTTGTCTTCATGCAAAAATGATCAACCCAATTTTTGCTTTCTAACTGAGTGGAACTATGCAAATGTTTTGATTAAATGGTAAACTAAACAGTTTTGCCAGAAGCAGCTATTTCCACAGGAGGCAATGCTACTGAATCATTGAAGCAAAATGGAATGATGCCAATTGCTGGCAGATGTAGGGAAACTGATAGAAGCTATTATCAAGCAATCTAAAAAAAAACAAAAAAAGGCAGAGAGGAAGAAAGAACAACACACCCACTCCCCCCAAAAAAACCCAGCTAAGAACAAGTTGGTAGACATGGTTCAAAGTAATGCTGGCCTATTTGTTTTGTATCTATCATCTTCCATCTAAATTTTATGGCACAGAGGCAGCCTCATTTCAGACATTCTAAAACTTTACTAAGTTTGTTCCTTTTCATGTGGAATTCATTTTCCTATAGAAACGGTGTTAAAGCTGGTCATTGGTATCGCCAACCAGCCCATAAGAAACTTTTCAATCCATATGTAATTAAAACACTCTGCATTTGCAATGAAAAGTATAGAAAACGAAACCACAGCGATATTGGCAATTCAGACAGAAAAACAATAACAATGAGAAAAACAATAAAAATGTAAAACATCCACAACACTATTAACTAAGTTATACCTCTAATATTGGAACATTCAGGTTATTTCCATTCTTAATGGTAAACAATACTTATAATTGATATGTTCCTGTATATATAGATGTACTCTTTTCTGATTATTTTCCTTCTGCTTTTGTAATTAAACACTGTTTTGTAAACAACATGAGAAATACTGATGACACTTATTCATGTAAAAAAATTGCATGGCAAATATTGTAATATTTAAGTCAAATTAAGTATTGTAAGTCAAATGATAAATGATTAAGAAATAAATTTGACAAATAAAGAGTTAATAGCCACAACATACAAAAAGTCTTAAAAATTAATAAGAAAAAGATTTTAAAATCTCAATGTGAAATAGTCAATGAATAGGAATAGACAGTTTTGAAAAAAGGAAATATTAATGATCCATAAAGATATGAAAATATGATTGATTAATTTGACTATTACCCAGAGAAATGAAAATTCAAGTCATAGTAAGATACTAATTTCATCCAGTATATTTGTTCAAAAATGAGAAAAAACAACGACATCCTAGTGCTGGCAAGGATTTAGGGGAAAGGGCACTTTGCATACTTTGGAATAACTACAACTATTTTGGAAAGCAATCTGGCAAGATCTATTAAACAGTTAAAATACACGCACCCTTTGGCCCAGCAATCTCACTTCTCGGAATTTATCCTATAAAATGAGGATGCCTATGGCGGCACTTTTTGGCCTGGCAAAAAAACTACAAGAAGTGTGAAAGACAATTTGCAGAGAAACGTATGTAGTATGAGTCCAGTTTTGTAAAGCATAAAACGATTTTGTAAAATATTATCTCTAATTTGTGTGAAAGGTGTGAAAAAAGGCACACCTGGCAGTTAGCCTTGGGAGGTGGTACCTTAATTCAAAAAATCCAAGCTTAGATGATGATGATGTTGATGATGATGATGATTTTACTATGAGCACAGATTACTTTGTAATTGAATCTTTTTAAAGAGCTGAATGAATTTGAACCTAGAGTCGGGTGAAGGACTTCTACCCTGTGCACAGGCTACACAACATGGAGAGCTTCATCATCACCCCAAGGGGAACATGGGAACAGCACCTGCAGATAGGACCACTGCCTCACCACATAAGGTCTGTAGGGTCCAGGCTGGTGCAACCTCCTGGCTAGAAGCCCTATTGTCCTAAGTCCGGGTGCCTGTTCTCTCTCCTCTGCTTCTTTTCCAAAAGTGTACACAGGGAGTCCTCACCTGCTGGGTCCTCTTCTGGGTTATGCTCTCTGCAAAGATGACATGAGGCATCCCAGCACCCTTCCCGGTGCTCATGGGTACAGAAGTTAGGAAGCTGCAGTCTCCTTCTCTCTCCTCTTTCCCTCCTGTCCTTCTTGTCCTTTCTTTTCCTGAGCAGCCCATGACCAACCTGCTGGAATATACCATCATATCTAGAGCTGGGCCCAACACCAACAGGATGGAAATAGAATCTGGGGACCAAAGTACTTGCCCTACTCAAAATCAGAAAGCATGGAGACTAGAGCAGAAGGAACCCAGCAAAAGTTTATAGTGGCAGGAACCAGGAGGAATCAGGGTGCTGGGACCATGCAGTCAGCTGAAATGAAGACACGAGGCATTTGAGTAGTCTTTCTGTCCTTATTGTCCCCCTTGCAGGTCAAGTGCTGGCTGCCCGCATTACTCAGCTGTCTGCCTGAGTGTTGCCTGGGTGGTGATCCCTGGAACCACAACATTCTGGGGTGACGTCGGTGACTAAAAATAATTTCCAAGCCTGGACACTAGAAACTCATGATGTAGATCTACAGAAGAGACTTCTGCAGCCTCTGACGTTGAAATGGGGACCCCCATGGAGCTAGAATGAGCGGCCCTTCAGCCTTTCCAGGCAGGAAGCAAACAAGAGGCCTCTTAAATACCCAAAAGGTATCTTAAAATAAAAATATCTCATTCTCTGTGTGGCTCATCAGAGATTTTTCCTGGAGCATGTGGAAAAGAGGGCAGCTGTCCTCCTATCCAACCGCCTGCTTCTCACTCCATTAAATGCTCACCAGAGTGGACTTCAGCCTAAATGAATGACAAGAGGGACTTTCATTCCAGTTGCATTACTTTTAGCCTTTTGCATGTCACAGTCTGGAGCCACACAGCACAGACTCCGGAACCAGACTGCACCAGATCAGTGAGTTCAAGCCCAGCCACAACCATGATGATCTGGGACATTTCTCTGAGCCTCAGTTTCTCAACTGAAAATAGGTCTAATAACTACACTTAAGTGGATTACCACATTTGAAGTCCTCAGCACCCAGGTGCTCCAGAAGCATTAGCTGCCATTATTATTTCTTTACTGGTAACATACTTTACCTGCTCATTTATAAGAAAACATAATTGGAAAAGCTTTAATAAAATTCTGTGTATGCATGGAGCCCTTCCTCTGTTTCTGGCATCGTGAAGATTATTTACATAGGTATTTCTACTTTTTGTAACATAGCTAGCTAAAAGAGTACAATTTTTTTATGTTACATAATAAAATTAGTCATAAAGTTGGGATTCAGGTCTGTTTAGGCCCCAATTTTTACCCCCCCTTTTCACTCTGCTCTGCTGATTTCCCACCATCAACGCTCTGCTGAAAATGTGTGGACATAGCTGACATGTGTGAGACACAAGGCACATGATACTGACAAGAAGTAGGAATTCCTGGGGTGATAATCTCCAGCTCCTGCCTCATTCCCAAATTTTTACTGATGCAGCTGGAAATAAAACAAAATCCTCGGGCTTCCCTGGTGGTGCAGTGGTTGAGAGTCCGCCTGCCGATGCAGGGGTCACGGGTTCGTGCCCTGGTCCGGGAAGATCCCACATGCCACGGAGCGGCTGGGCCCATGAGCCATGGCCGCTGGGCCTGCGCGTCCGGAGCCTGTGCTCCGCAACGGGAGAGGCCACAACAGTGAGAGGCCTGCGTACCGCAAAACAAAACAAAACAAAAAAACCCCAAAATTCTCCCTCTCACAGAGCTTACATAATAGTGAGCAGAGATAGATAATAGACAATTAAATAATTGTAATATATAATGTGCCAAATAGTGATTAAATGCTATGGAGAAAATAAGCCAGTGGAGAGGAACAGAGAGTTTCGCATGGGGCAGGCTGAGGAGAGGGTGATTTTTAATTTTAAATAAAAAGGCCACATCTAAATTATTTTCTGATGTCAACATAATCTTGGTGGTGAACTCTACATGGTGTACAGGCTGCAAGAGGTGATGACTGTGACTCTGAATTGGGAGTCCTGAGGGCACAAATGGTATTTGCAGTCATGACCTATAGCTTCAGTCTTCTATAGAGTTGCCACCAGTCACATGTGGCTATTTAAATTATGTAACATTAAATGAAATTTAAAATTCAGGTCCTCTATCTCACTAGTCACATGACAAGTCCTCAACAGTCACACATACTGGATGGTGCATGTTTAGAACATTCCTATCATTGGAGAATGTTCTGCTGGACAGCGCTGTACTCAAGAAAACAGCCAGATGTGGCAGGTAGTGCACAGAACGCTTAGCATCATGCTTTTGGGATGTGGCGATTTGGTGAGAATGAAGTCAAGGTGATGATCATGGAAGAGATGGCTTACGCTTCCAGGGGATATTATAACGATATGCTTTTGCCCTTTTGCAAACAAACACTCAAAATACAAAAGAGCACAAATACATCCATCTTCAGGCAAAACTTTTATTTAGTTAACCTGACTTAAAATCACCACTATCCTCTTCTTCCTCCTCTGCCTCCTCCTCTTTCTCTTCAACATCATCATCATCAATCACCAGTCATCAATATCCTCACACCTTTTGCCACCAAGCCTCTTTGTATTACTTTGATTTTCCAAGTAGTTAATGGAATGAATGGAAATTGATAGTAAATAAGTAATTGGTGGAATAAATATTGGTTTTACAATAACCCAAGGTATTTCATTAAGAACAAGAAAAAAGACTGTAGAATAATGTATAAAAGTAAAATATTAGTAAATATGCATGATATTTGGTTGGATCCTGGATCAACAGCAACAAAAATCATTGTTGAAGAACAAATAGAAAAATTTGAATTCACACCAAATATATAGGGAAAAAATAGTATTGTTTAAATGTGAATTTTCCTGAGTGTGATAATTATTTGATTTTTGTTAGAAGATAAATGATAAAGTATTCAAAGGTGAAGTGTCATGATGTCTGCGATTAACTCAGATGGTTCATCAAAAAAGTGTGTGTGTGTGCACGTATCAAATAAGAGTTTTGCCTAAAGATGTGTGTCACATATATATGTATATAGCACAAACATGGCAAAACACTAACGATTGGTGAATCTAGGTGAGGGACATGTAGATATTCATTTGATTATTTTTGCAACATTTCTGTAGATTGAGTATTTCATAACAAAATGTTGGAGAGAAATTAAAGGATTATTTAAATGAAGTAATAAGAGTAACTCTCCATGAAAGAATGACCATGTCTATAAGCTTTCAAAGAGATCTAGCGGTTAAATATTGCTTATCTTGTATATTCGATTTCATTTGTTTTCAACATAACTTTTTTCTTCTTTTCAAAACATTGGTCCCAATTTATTAAACTGGATATATTTTGTGCTTGAACTTAAAGTTTAATTTACCCAAGTGTTTCTGTGTAAACTTATTTGTCAATGAAATCTTAACTTTTGGGATAAAACCTCAACTTGTCAGAATCAGACCTTTGGGCATCTCAACTGCAAATTCCTTGTAAGTGTAGTCATCCGTTTCTGGAGGAATCAGTACATTTCCACAGCCCATGAAGATTTCAAGAATAAAAGTTCTGCACACACGAATGCTGAGGGGCATCCAGAGCCACATGCTTTGGTCTCCACACTGTGCCACAAAGGACAGCAGAAAAGAATCTCGGGTCGTGGTGCAAAAGCAGGTTAAGAAAACAGCTCTCTTCCACTTGCATCACTTAGGACTCTTTGCTACAAGTGCCAGAAAACTTGACTAAAACTGGATTAAGCAAGAAAAGAAATTAAATGGCTCAACTTCTAAAGGCCCAGAGGAGGACAGGTAGATTCCATTGCTAACGTCACAAGGACTCAGTGTCACGCTACCTGTGGGCTCTACCCCTATCCCACCCCCAACTGCTCTCAAGGGAGCAGCTTTGCAGCCTCCTCTGGGGGAATCCAGGGTGGAGCAGCTAAGGGCTCCTCCCCAGAAGTCTCGAGAGGCCTCATTGGGTCTCAGGGTGTCAAGTACCCCATGCTGACCCAATCACTGTGAGGGAGTGAGTGGGCCCCCTCCTGGATGCCGTGCTGATTGGAGGAAACGGAAACACTCAACTGCCTCACCACCAGGTGCTCTGAGATCGGCGCCTCATGGGTCCCTTAGTGTCAGCTAGCAGAAGTGGGGTCCATGAAATCACACCACCCTCAAAATCATTCAGATGACTTAAGGGAGCATGCAACCTGGGATAGAAAAGGAGGAGATCTTCAAGGAGGAAGAAGGGACATCTTAGTCTTCTTTCTCTCCTGAAACATTGTGAATCTGTAAAAGACGAAATCTTCCTCTCCCTATGGATAAAACTCCTTTTTGTTTATGAGCCTCATCCCTCTTAGATTCGGAACAGAAGTGGTCTGTCTTTCAATGTAGGCACATTGGAACAGAAAATTCACTAACATTTCTGGTGTGGTTCCCCACCCTGAGCCCTATCTTCATGAATCCTCCAGAAGCTCTGGATGGTTTCTGGCTTGGAAAACTCTAAATGTGGAGTCCGGCGCTGTCCACCCTGTCTACCTTTGTCAGCAACTTTACCCTGGAGGACTCAACAGTGTGTTGACTGCCCTAGGGACATAGGGAAGGATGCCTGATGGGTGTCTAAGGCTTGCTCCTCCAGAAGCCTAGCCTGAGACTAGGCTCTGAGTGCAAGGGAGGTACTAGATGTTGATTCCAGGAAACACTGACTAGGGAGTGGAATTGAGACAGATGAGAAGGAAGCCAGTCCAGGGTTTTATTGAAGTTACTGCTGTAGACATTGGTGGCTCAATCCCACTGGTCTCAAAATGGGAGGAAAGTATAGAACACACCTTAGACTTCTCCCACCCAAAGGTCAAAGAACCCAGGGTCTTAATTTACCAGCTCCTGTTGGTTCATGGCTTGAAAGTTATTCTTGGGGTCTTCAACCCTCCATCACTTTGGACCAGTCCTGTGTGTGGATAGAGGACACAGGGTCCTCACATGGAGAGGTGTGCATGCTTCTGTAAGAACCCACTAGTGGGCGTGGTTTCGGTGAGTGCCGTGGGGCACTGACTCAGTCAGCTACAGGAGATGTCATCTTAGGCACTTGTTGGAAGCATGATTTTAGGGATGCTCTTATCTAATGATCCTACCGTGAAGGGATAGTTGCATCCAGGGCAGACTTTCAGGTCCCCTGAGAACTGGGAACATCTTCTTTCTTAGGCCCAGATATCACACAATTCACAAAAAGCCAAGTGACAGATTAGAAACTAGAGCAGATGGCTGAACACACAGCTACTGGCTACTGCAGCTTACCTCGCTAGCATGGGGAGGACATGGTGACACTGCCCCAGCTTTGCATTCTGAAGAGTCCCAGGTCACACAACGGGGAGAAATCTGAATGCCCCAACCCTAGTAAAATCTTGAATATATGTACTTTCTTGCCAAACAGGGTTACCTGGAAAGGTGCTAAAGGTAATGAGTTTTTACACAATCTAGGCACTAAAACCAATTTGGTAAAAGAATTTGGGGCTTTCCACAAGCAGATGGAGATGGAGGGCATGGTATCTTTGTACTTACCATCCAGCTATAGCAGAATGGAACACTGGCACTCTCTAGACAAATAGAACTGAGTTTAAGCCTCACCTCTCGTACTAGCCATGGATTTTTGGACATGATAGTCATCCTCTTTGAATTTCTATTTTCTCATCTGAAAAATTAGGATGTAATAAGTTACCTTGTAGATTTGAATGGGATGGCATATGTAAAGCACTCACATTATAGAAACTTAGTAACTGAGAGGGATCACTGGATGGGAGCCCCATTACAAGTTTTGTAACTGGCTACCTTACCTGTAAATGACCTTTCTGTTTCTGTAAGAAGGCCAGGGAAAAGGAAGAACAAAGAAAGAAAAAATACACACTCACAAGGGGAGAAACTAAGATGCCCTAGGGAGATAGCTGACTTTTGGCAGGCTAGTAATATAGTAAAGCTATGAATGTATGTGGAGTGTGTCCATTTTCTTGGCATGTATTCAATTTTATGTTCTCTCTAGTGGAATGCTAAGTGGACAGGGTGGGAAAGGGATAGAAAGGCCAAGAAAAAGCTATTATGGGTGAACCCTTTCCCACTCACCCAGAAGGACTTTAGGAATCATCAGGGCCTGAATCAGCGAGCCAACTCAGCATTGCAGCACGTGAACATCTTTGGCTGAGGGCACAGAAATCTTGACTTTGTGCTCAAAATAGAGCACTGATTCAGTAGGCTTCCTGATAAGAGACTGAAATGAAACAGCAAATTGTGCTGTCACAAAAAACGATGGAGGATTTTAAAGATCTATTTTTGGGGTCACTTCTCTCTTCTCTTTGGAGGCTGAAATCATTGTCTGAAGGGTGGGCATGTGGGCTCATAGCCTGTGTTCTGGTGGCTCTGTGGGGACAGGAGCTTATTCATGTGCTGATGAAGACTAATTACTTAGTGAGCTTGTCCTTTATTGTAGGGCTTAGTGGCTAAAGACCTTTTTGTTGTTGCCATGTGAAACCTTTAGTCATATGGAAGCCACAGCCTCTGTAATAATCTATTTCAGGAGACCTGATACAGAATTGTGTTATGTGATAGTAGCAATGTCATGACCAGAAATTGGAATTTGGAGGCAAAAGCAATGGGCTAATAGTAAGTTTTCCAGAAAATTAGCCTTTGTTGATTTGACCGAAATGCTTTGACCCCTCCACAGACAGCACAATAGAGAAGGCTGTTTTTTACCAGATATTCTGGTGGGTCTGCATCTGTCAGAGTGGGATGGAGTAGACTGTCCTCCAATCTGTCCCTGGAGACGAGAGCACCCCGATCATCTTCCCCATAAGGGTACAGATTCTATCTACTCCTTGTCAGATTGAGCCAAGCACACATATTCAGTTTAGACTCATGGTATGTTTTTAAAACGTTTTCATATTGAAATAATTTCGCAGGAAAGTTGCAAGAATAGTACAAGCAACTCCCATTCACTCTGAACACAGATTCCGTGAATGTTAACAGTTTACCACATTTGTCTTATCATTTGCTATAGATACATACTACTTTTTTCCTGAACCATTTGAGAGAAAGTTATAGCCCCAAATCCCCTTTATACCTAAATGCTTCAATGTGTCTTTCCTGAAAACAAGGACAGTCTTTTACATTATATAAGCACAATGATCAAAATCAGAAAATTCACAGTGATATAATAATATTACGGAATCTCTTGGCTTTATTCAAATTTCACCAGTTGTCCCAGTAATGTCCTTTAGAGCAAAAGGAAAAAAAAAAAAAAACACCTTGTTCAGGGTTGTTATGTCTGTTTAGTCTCCCAGTCTCTAATCTGGAAACATTCCTCAGTTTTTCATGAGATTGATAGCTTTGAGGAGTACAAGCCAGTTACTTGCAAACATGCCTAAGTTTGTGTTTGAAGAATGAATTAATTGGAAAGTCACCTTTTGGCAATGGTCATAGTAATAATGGAATCAGATAACCATCAATCAATGCTAGAACTAGTAGAGTGGGTGAAAGTTTGATAAGGGAACAGGATAAGTACATTGTCCCCTCAATGTGGGGACAAGTATTGCCTCAGTGGGATAAGTACACACTTCCCCACCAAATGATTATTGATTACAAAGGAGAAACCAGTAACTTCACACCCCACCTTCACTAGGCGATCAAAGTTGACATCAGCAATATTGGTGCAAACTGACTTCAGATGCCTCCTGATGTGATGCGTTGAGAAAAACACAGTTTTACTTCTGTTGCATTTCCCCCAAAAAGGCATAACCCGAATCTGTCATGAACATCCAACTGAACACACTAGAATGTTAACCCAGCGTGAGGAAAGTTAGAACAAGGGCTCAGAGGAAAGTCGTTCCCAGGTGACCCCATTTACCCGGTGAGCCTGGCAGAACGGAGGCACGTTCCAAACTCGAAAGGACCTTTCCTGGCTCTGTCTGCGAAGGCCCTTCCTCTAAACTCCAGAGGAACTTGCTAGCCCACTTATTTCCCAGCAATCCTCGGCTTTAACTCCTTGTTTCACACCCTCCTTTTCCTGCAGAAGCTTGAAGACCATCAAACACTTTGAGTTTAGAGTCAAAACTGCATCACAGTCAGCGTCATCCTTGACCCTTGACTCAGCTCTCTCCGTGGATCCTCATGCCTGGGTGCCATGGTCCCTGGTTTCAATCCTCTTGTGTCCTCTCCGCTGTGTTAAGAAAGTGTGCTCTGTGGATGGGACACTTGGGTCTGGACAGTAGCCCCACCACTTGGTCGAGTGACTACACCTCAATTTTCCCATTTTTCCATCTGTTCATTGGGAGCCCTGGGGCCCATAGGGTAGGGCTGCAGAGAGTATAGGGCAGAATATTTGTAAAGTGCTCATCATGGACTTGAGCATATAGAAAACATGCGGTCAATGTTAGCTTTTATCATTATTATCATCAGTGGCTTTTAAGCATGTATACTCTGGAACCAAACTGCCGGGGTTCATATCCTATCTCTACTACGTCCTAACTCTATGCTCCTAGGCAAATGACATAACCTCTGTTTTGAGATGGTTACAAGGATTAAATGAACAGTGTCAGGCACCTCATATGAGCTATGGAAGTTTGGGCTATTCTACTTGTTATTTTCTCTTTTCCCTTTTTAAAAGATGACATTTGGATAAGACTTCTGAGTTTGCTATGAACACCCATTTTGAGGCTGATCCTCACCAAGATAAGAAAGAGAATATATGATTATCCCCATTTTATGGACAAGAGTACTGAGGTTTGGGAAATTAAGCTATCTCAGTGAAAACCCACACCTGTAAATAGCAAAGTGGGACATTGATCCTGGGTCTTGGACACAAGCATGCTGTTCTTTACAGCATTCCAAAAAATATTGGTGAAATATTATGTGCCAAATGCTGTGCCAAGCGCTGAGAAGGCAAAGCCTCCAAGTTAGAGGACTTGCAGGGAAGAGGAGATGGGTCGAGCATTACAGGGAGGTGTGAGCGTACAGTACCAGCAATGACATTGATATTCCTCTAATTCAGCTGAGGTTTCAGGGAAGGAGATGCTTGAGACAAGAACGGAGGGGTTTAGAAGGAGCCAGATACAGTATCTAAAAGGTGAAGAAAGTCCAGGAAAAATAAGTGTGAAGTCAGGGAGGGTGAAACAGCTGGAGGCCTTTGGAGAGAGAACAAGTAACTCAGCATGGCCGGAGCAAAGGACCCTAGAAGGGGCTGGAGAATGGGTGACAGTGAGAGAAATCTGGGTGGGCTTCCCTAAGGGGCTGGGAGTCACACTGCTGCAGCTTGAAGGGGGCAGAGGGAAGGCTCTGGGCTGTGCCCACAAGCCACCTTGGTGGAAGTTTGGGGTTTTCTGACTTTTCCCATGGATGCTCAGATAGTCCTTTTAGCACTCAGTTTTAAATGCTTCTCCCAAGCACGTTATTCTCTTTAGTTACTCCCTTTCTCTCCCATCAGAAGGTCCAATCTTTTGTTCATCCTCTGGGGTGATGGTTGGGGCAACACGAGCCACACAGTGCTGGGCAGACTGGCAGTTCCACATGCCCACCCCTGAGGCCTGTGCTAAGGGAACAGCGTGGTGCCAAGCAGGGCGGTCCTCAGGGGTTCTGGATGGTGACCTGCAGCCCAGGGCAGAGCCAGGTCATCGTGAGGTGCCTGTGGAACAGCCCCGTGTAGGTGTCCTAGAAGCAGCTGGATGTTTGCATCTGGAGCTCAGGAGAGAGGCCAGGGCGGGGGGCGGAGGGCAATTTTGTCATATGGTGTTTTAGAAAGAAAAATAGGGCTCTGCAGTCGCTCTACTGCTTACCTATTTCCAACCCCTGTCCTTTCTATACCAAAGTCTCCTCCAGCCATCCTGCCCCGATAGAAATATATAGAGACAAAGGAGTTACTGGAAAGCTTCGTATCACAGGTTTTACGGGACGCATGATATTCTGACAGTTTAGCTTGATGGCTATATTTTCCATCTCAGTCTTATTTCTTGACAGGTTATGCAACATTTTTTCCCTTAGTATTCCACATTAGCCATTTTATTATAGCCCTGCAAGAATATAAACATTTAGAGAAGTTTTTTGCAATGACAAGAAGAGATAATATGTTCGAAGCCAGTGAGCTAGTTATATTTAGGAAAATCACCATGGGATTTAAGATGATGCATTGATGTAATGCAATTGGTGGTTTATGAAAATTCTTTTAGACTAACCTTGGCCGTATAAGTACAACCACATTCCTTACTAGTGAATAGCAGGCAGGGCCCAGTGGAGTCATTTTTTAAGTATTCCATTATTAACCTTTCACTTTCTACTCTCAAGGGAAGAGGAGGCTGGCAGGGGAGGGGAGAGAACTCTTCATGGTGAAATTTTCTACTGGAGCTGTTTGAGACTACAAGTAGGAAAAGGAAAAATCCAGAAATAGTTTAGGAAATTAGTCATCTGTCTTCAGACTGTGTTCAATTACAGTGCTGTGTTCCATATAACTACTTTATGGATCTTTTTAAAAAGTGGAAATCTGGAAAGCTTAATAATCACTTGTGTAAGAGCCAAAAGGTCCAGTTTCATGTCCAGAAACAAGAAGGAAAAAAGCTCCCATTTGCTAAAACTGTCAAAATAATTCCCATGACAGAAAATTATGTTCTGGGAACTGGGAAAACATCTTGACTTTCTCTACATTTACTAGCTTTTTGATGCTAAGTGCCAATAATTAGGTTACACTAGATGTTGCTTAAGATTTCTTATTTAAATCTATAATTTATTAAAAGCATTTTCCAGTGCACGCATACACAAACATTATGAAGTTATCCATTAAGATATGCCTATCTAATTTCTTTAAAGTGTACTAAAGGAGAATTAAAATGGGGGAAAAAAGTAGTATCCAAATACTTCTATTCCTGTTACTCTGCCAACTTATTATCATGATCATTCTAAGACAGTTCTTTTTCTCTTTAATCTTCTATTAAAATGTACTTCTTAAAGTAATAGGGGAATTTGCAAGAGTGGAATGGAAGACTTGATACAGAAAAGGAAAGAAAAGAAAAGAAAAAAGAAAAGAGAAAGAAAGTGAAGCAGCCTATAGAGTCATAATGAATCAGCATGGTCAGCCCTGGAGAAACCTCACGCTGAGTTTGAGGCCGCATCAGACTTTCCTGAAAACCTCTCAGCCTTCTGATGCAGTACTGTTCAGGCATATGACTTGTACTGATGAAAAGTTCTTTTCATCAGAGGAAGGGGGTTCAGAGAGCATCATGCAGTTAGTTTGAAGGAGCTTCTGAGAATTTAAAGGGTAGACTGTCTTAACAATATGCCGTGTGGAGCTGCACAGTACAGGCAGGTAGACACACAGGATACTGAACCACATCTGGGTCAGCTGGGTGCTTCTAGTTGCAAGTTACAGAATACTCAACAGTGTTTAAGCCAGTAGAAGACACTCACACTTGCGTATGCTCACCAGGGCATCTGGTTAAAATGCAGATGCTGATCAGCAGGTCTCAGTGGACTCCAGATCCCAAATTTCTAATAAGTTCCAGGTAGTGTTGATACTGCTGACCCATGGGCCATAGTTTGAGTAGCAACCATTTAAAAGCCAGGATCATAATTGTCTTGCACACCAAAAAGTCAAGACTGGATGTTCCCAGGTTGGTGCAGCAGCTTGAGATTCCAACAAGAACCAGACTTACCCCATCTTCCCTCCTGCCATCCTTAGTGGGAGCTTCTCTCTTCCTGGTGGCAAGTGTCACATCCTCACACAAGTGCTTCTGTTGTTGTCTGTCACGTACAAACTTTTCCCTTCTTCGGACCCCAGCAGACATCCTAGTGGCCAGGATTGCTTTACACCCACACACTAGCTTCAAGGGACGCTGGAAAAGCTCCTTGGCATTTCTAGCCTGTGTGTAAGGCAGCCTCTGTCATCAAAGCAGTGAGCATAGGGGTGGAATTGCAGTTGGGTTGGAGCCAACAGTGTGCCCACCACCCCAGGAAACAGCAACAAGAGGGATGATGTCACCATCATGCAGAGACATGCAGTAAGTAAGGAAAATCAAAGTCACTTAAGGCATATTAGAGATTTTTGAGAAAAGGTCTGCTTTTACCTAGGCAACTGTATTATATTTAATGTTACTTAGCAATTGGAGATACATGGCTAATATATTATCTCTGATGATCATCAACATGTTATTTAATCTTTTGAGATCTACCACCTGCATCTGTGCCAGGGAATGATGGTACCCTCCCCTCTAGATCAGATTAGATTAAGTAGATTCTATGTGAAACTATCTAGATTTTACATAAAAGAGTGAAACTCAGTTAATGGCACACGGTAGG
This sequence comes from Hyperoodon ampullatus, assembly GCF_949752795.1. Classification (NCBI taxonomy): domain Eukaryota; kingdom Metazoa; phylum Chordata; class Mammalia; order Artiodactyla; family Ziphiidae; genus Hyperoodon; species Hyperoodon ampullatus. The sequence goes on from NC_136919.1 coordinate 106,860,985, forward strand.
CATTCAACACAAACAAAGCTGTATAATAATATAAACAACATATCACTTTATTTCTCTGTGTGTGTGTGCTCAGTATAAGAAGCTGGATTGTATATTGAACCTCTACTTTATCTATGCATGTTTTAAAAATTCATAATGATATTTACCTGGGATAGTCCATGTAGCTATAGATGGGACATCTGCTAACAGACTATGAGGGCAAAGGTGCCACTCTTGAAGTACTGGATTTGCAAATGCAAACTGGAAAAGTGACAGCAAATATTCAAACCACCCACAATAGTAACAGATTTTTACTGGTTGCCAGTAGTGGAAATGGTATTGCCTAAAAGTCTTTATATCCATTAGTAAACTGAACCAGCTTCTCAGCTGATACTTTTATGCATGTTCAACGTAACTTATAAATTGGTTTAAACTAATGTTTGGAGTTCATTTAATTAAATCATTTACTAAGTACTAATTTGAAATGTACTGAAAGTATTTGTTAATTATGGTATGAAAATATGTCTTACCAACTCTTAATACTTGAATAAGCAGTTGACATCACCACACCATAACTTAATACCTGTCTAGTTTGAAGTTTCTTTCTTGTTTTGCGTACAACTCAAGGGTGAAACATTTTAGCCACTGAGTATATTTTAGTGAGCATGCAACTAAATTTGTTTCTTTTAAATAAAATATTTTATTTTATTTATTCTTAGGGAAGACTTATATAATTACACCTGTCAGGAACAAATAAAAACCAAGTGACTATGAAATATTATTTCCTAAAGGAAAACGTTATACAATGATATTGATGTAGTTGAAAGCATGTTGTCTTCTAAAGTATTACGTTGGGAGGCCATATATTATTCAAATGATGTTGAAATTGCTGAAAATAGAGTTTCTCTTTGGGAATGGACTTAAAAATATAAAATTTATCTTATTTTGTGACCAGTCCCTTGAACTGCAATAACAAAGCCAAAATGATTTTATTTGGTTTGCAAATGCTCTGTAAAATAAAATTATATTGATATTTGCTCTAAATTTTGAAAGTTTCTAAAAAATTAAATAACTGAGCATGTATTTTTTTCTAACTTTGAGATATAACTGACAAAGAAAATTGTACTTATTAAAAATGTACATGACAATTATTGTGAAATATTTACCACAATCACATTAATTAACACATCCATAACCTTACATAGTTAACCATGTGTGTGTGTGTATGTGGTGAGAACACTTAAGATCTACTCTCTTAGTAAATTTCAAATACACAGTACTGTATTATTAACTATAGTTACCATGCTGTACATTACATCCCCCAAACTTATTCATCTTAAAACTGAAAGCATGTACCCTACGAACGACATCTTCCTATTTCCCTCAACTCCTATCCCTGGCAACCACTATACTACTCACTGTTTCTATGACTTTAATCTTTTTTTTTAGGTTCCACACATAAATGATATCATACAGTATCTGTCTTTCTCTGTCTGGCTTATTTTGTTATTTCATAATGCCTTCCAGTTTCATCCATATTGTCGCAAATGGCAGGATATACTTCTTTCTCATGGCTGAATAACATTCCACTGTATATGTGTACTATATTTTCTTTAACCATTCATCCATCAATGGACACTTAGGTTGTTTCCTTACCTTGACTATAGTGAATAATGTTGCAATGAACATGGGAGTGCAGATACCTCTTTGAGATACTGATTTCATTTCCTCAGGAAATGTAAGGAAGTGGGACTATTGAATCATATGGTAACTCTATTTTTAATTTTTTGAGGTATCTCCATACTGTCTTACATGACTACCAGCAGTGTACAAGGCTTCTCTTTTCTCCACATCCTCGCCAGCACTTGTTATCTCCTGTCTTTTTGATAATGACCATCCTAACAAATGTGAAGTGATATCTCATTGTGGTTTTGGCTTACATTTGCCTGATAATTGAGGTCTTTTTATGAATCTGATAGCCATTTCTATGTCTTCTTTGGAAAAATGTCTATTCAGGAGCTTTGCCCATGTTTAACTGGATAGTTTTGTTTTTTTGTTATTGAGTTGTTTGAGTTCCTTATATATTTTAGGAATTAACCCCTTATCTTGTATATGGTTTGCAAATATTTTCTCCCATTCTGTAGATTGCCTTTCCATTTTATTGTTTACTTTCCTGTACAGAAGTTTTTAGTTTGATATAGTCCCGTTTATTTTTGCTTTTGCAGACTGTATTCTTGGTGCTACAGCAAGAAGATTATTGTGAAGACCAGTGTTAATAACCTATTTCTCTATATTTTGTTCTAGAAGTCTTACAGTTGCAAGTCTTGCATTTAAGTTTTTAATCCGTTTAGAGTTAATTTTTGTAGATGGTATAAGATAGTGGTCCAGTTTCATTATTTTGCATGTGGATATCAAGTTTTCCCAACACCACTTATTGAAGAGAATATCCTTTCCCCATTGTGTGTTCTTTGCATCCATATCAAAGATTAGTTGACCATATATGAGTGGGTTTATTTCAGGGCCTTATTTTCTGTGACATTGGTTTATGTGTCTGCTTTTATGACAGTCCCATACTGTTTTGATAAGTAAAGCTTTGTAATATAGTCAGAGATCAGGAATGTGATGTCTCAAGCTTTGTTATTCTTTCTCAAGATTATTTTGCCTAATTGGGGTCTTTTGTAGTCCCATCTAAGTTTTAGGATTGTTTTATCTTTTGTGAAAAATGCCATTGGAATTTTATATTAAATCTACAGATGGCTTTTGGTAGTATTGATATTTTAACAATATTAATTATCTCAATCCAAGAATATGGAATATCTTTCTGTTGATTTGTGTCCTCTTCAATGTCTACCATTGATGTCCCATATTTTTTGGTGGACAGATCTTTCACCTTCTTGGTTAACTTTATTCCTAAGTACTTTATTATTTTTGATGCTATTGTGAATGGGATTGCTTTCTTAATTTCTCTTTTAGACAATGTGTTTTTAGTGTATAGAAATGCAACTGATTTTTGTATGTTGATTTTGTACACTGCAACTTTAATGAATTCGTTTATTAGTTTAACAGTTTTTTGGTGGAGTCATTAGGATTTATATATATATATATATATATATATATATATATATATATATATATATATATATATATATAGTCATGTCATCTGCCAACAGACTATTTTATTTCTTCCTTTCCAGTTTGGATGCCTTGTATTTCTTTTTCTTGACTAATTTCTCTGGCTAGAACTTTGAGTACTCTACTAAATAGAAGTGGTGAGTGTGGGCATCCTTGTCTTGTTCCTGATCTCAGAGAAAAAACTTTCAATTTTTTACCATTGAATATGGTGTTAGCTGTTAGCTTGTCATATATATGACCTTCACTGTGTTGAGGTACATTTCTTCAATACTTGTTTGTTGGGAGCTTTTATCATGAAAGGATGTTGAATTTTGTCAAATGTTTTTTCTACATCTGTTGAGATGATCATGTAATATTTATCCTTCATTTTGTTAATATGGTGTATCACATTGATTGATTTGCAGAAGTTGAACCATCCTTGTATCCCAGGGATAAATTCCACTTGATGGTGTATGATGCTTTTAATGTACTGTTGAACTCATTTTTCTAATATTTTATTTTGGCCTGTAATTTTCTTTTCCTGTAGTGTCCTTGTCCAGCTGAGTTCATAAAGTAAGTTTGAAAGTATTGTCTCCTCTCCATTTTTTTGACAAGAATTGGCATTAATTTTTTTAAATGTTTAGTAGAATTCACCCTTGAAGTCATCTGGTCCTGAGCTTTTCTTTAGTGGGAGGTTTTTGATTATTGATTCAATCTCCATATTTATTCAGATTTTCTATTTCTTCATGATTCAGGCTTGGTGGTTGTATGTTTCTAGGAATTTGTCTATTTCTTCTAGGTTATCCATAGTATTCTCTTAGATACCTTGTATTTCTGCAGTATCAGTTGTAATATCTTCTCTTTCATTTCTAATTTTATTTATTTGTTCTTAATTAGTCTAGCTACAGATTTGTCAGTTTTTAAAATCTTTTATAAAAATAGCTCTTAATTGTTGATCTTTTCTATTCCTTTCCTAATCACTATTTCATTTATTTCTGCCCTTATTTCTTTTATTTCCTTCCTTCTGCTAACTTTGGGCTTAGTTTTTTCCTCTAGTTTATTGAGGTGTAAAGTTAGGTTATTTATTTGAGAGTTTTATTTTTCCTTAAGGTAGGTATTTATCACTATGAACTTCCCTCTTAGTACTGTTTTTGCTTTATCTCATAGGTTTGGTATGCTGTGTTTTCATTTTTGTTTGTATGAAGATTTTAAAAATTTCCCTTTTGATTTCTTCTTTGAGCCATTTATTGCTCAGGAGTGTGAATTGTGGCCTGAAAAAGTACTTGAAAAGCTCTCAATCTTCTTAAATTTGTTAAAATTTATTTTGTGACCTGACATATGATTTATGCTGGACAATTTTCCATCTGTGCTTTAGAAGAATGTGTTTTGTGCTGCTGTTGGATGGAATGTTTTGCGTATGTCTGTGAGGTTCATTTAGTCTAAAGTGTAGCCAAATTCATTATTACCTTACTGATTTTCTGTCTGGATGATCTATCCAATGTTGAAAGTGGGGTACTGAATTTCCCTACTACTACTGTATTGCTATCTATTTCTCCCTTCACATCTGCTAATATTTGTTTTATATAATTAGGTGCTCCTATGCTGTCTTCATGAATATTTACTAATATTATATCTTTTTGATGAATTGACCCCTTTATCATTATATAATGACCTTCTTTGTCTCTTGTTACAGTCTGTTTAGTCTGATATAAGTGTAGCTTCCCCTGCTTTCTTTTGGTTGCCATTTGCATGGAATATCTTTTTCCAACCCTTCACTTCATTTGTGTGTGTATGTATGTGGGTGTGTCCCTAAAGCTGAATAAGTCTTTTGTAGGCAGCATATAGTTGGATCTCATTTTTTAATCCATTCAACCACTCTATGTCTTTTGATTGGAGAAATTAATCCTTTTACATTTAAAATAATTACTATAGGTAAGGACTTACTGTTGACAACTTGTTAATTTTTTCTGGCTGCTTTATAGCTCCTTTCTTCCTCTCTTGCTTTCTTCCTTTGTGATTTGATTACTTTCTGTAGTGATAAGCTTTGATCTTTTTTCTTTACCTTTTGTGTCTTTTCTATAGGTTTTTGCTTTATGGTTACCATGAGGTTTATGTAAAACATCTTATAGTCATACCAGTCTATTTTAAGCTCATAGAAACTTAACTTTAATTGCATACAAATACTCTGCACTTTATTCCTCCCCCTTTTTTATGTTCTTGATGTTACAACTTACATACTTTCATATTGTATATATATTACCAAATTATTGTAGTTATAGTTATTTTTAATACTTTTATTTTTTAACCTTTACACTAAAGTTATAAGTAATTGACACTACAATTACAGTATCAGAGTATTCTGAATTTGACAATATATTTACCTTTGTCAGTGAGTTTCATACTTTCAAATGTTTTTATATTATTCATTAGCATACTTTTATTTCAGCTTGAAGAACTCAATTTAACATTTCTACTAAGGCATATCTGGTGGTGATGAACTCTCTCAACTTTTGTTTTTCTGGGAAAGTCTTTATCTCTCCTTCATTTCTGAAGGACAGCTTTGCTGGATAAAGTATTCTTGGTTGGCAATTTTTGTATTTCAGCACTTAGAATGTATCCCCCCACTTTCTCCTGGCTGGCAAGATTTCTGATGAGAAAACTTCTGATATTCTTATGGGGATTCCTTTGTATGAAATGTTCCTTTACTCTTGCTGCTTTCACAATTTTGTCTTTGTCTTTTATTTTTGAAAATTTTATTGTAATATATTTTGATGAAGTTCTCTTTGGGTTGAATCTGCATGACTTATGAGCTTGAGTATCTGAATGTCTGTATCTCTCCCCAGATTTGGGAAGTTTTCAGTCATATTTCTTTAAATAAGCTTTCTGCCTGTTTCCGCCCCTCTTCTCCTTCTGGGACTCTCATAAAGCAAATACTGTTTCTTTTAGTAGTATTCCATAATTCATGTAGGCTTTATTAACTCTTTTCCATTCTTTTTTTTTTCCTCTTATGAACAATTCCATATAATCTATTTTGAGTTCAAAGATTCTTTCTTCTGCTTGATCAAGTCTGCTGTTGATGCTCTCTACTGCATTTAAAATTTTTATTCATCATATTATTCAGCTTCAGAATTTCTATTTGGTTCTTTTTTAATTATTATTATTAGTTTCTGCTTTATAACAAAGTGAATCAGTCATACATATACATCTGTTCCCACATCCCTTCCCTCTTGCGTCTCCCTCCCTCCCACCCTCCCTATCCCACCCCTCCAGGCGGTCACAAAGCACCAAGCTGATCTCCCTGTGCTATGTGGCTGCTTCCCACTATCTATCTACCTTATGTTTGGTACTGTATATATGTCCATGCCTCTCTCTCACTTTGTCACAGCTTACCCTTCCCCCTCCCCATATCCTCAAGTCCATTCTCAAGTAGGTCTGTGTCTTTATTCCTGTTTCTTCTGTATGATTTCTGTCTCTGTGTTGAACTTCTCATTTTGTTCATGTATTGTTTTTCTGATTTCACTGAGTTATCTCTCTGTCCTCTTGTAGCTCACTGAGCCTCTGTAAAACAATTATTTCAAATTTTTTGTCAGACCATTTGTAGATCTCTATTTCTCTGGAGTCAGTTATTTAGTAGTGTCATGTTTCCTTGCTTTTTAGTGTTTCTTGAAGCCTTTCACTGCTGTCTTTGCATTTGAAGGAGCAATCACCTCCTCCAGTCTTTGCTAACTGACTTCATAAGAGACAAACCTTCATCCATCAGTCTGGCTAGGGATTCTGACGCTTTCTCAGATCTTTTCTATGGCTACACCCACTCCACACTTCTTGTTCCCTCTTGGGGAATTCTTAATTATATGCCTTCTCTCAACCTCAGAAAACCAGGATGGGTACCGAGAGCCTCCCATATGTTTTCCCTAAGGTAGTGCCCTGAAGTGCTCTGGTTTGTGAGCCTTCTCCCCATCTTGAAGCATCAAGAGGGGTTTCTACTCTTGCTCACTAGCTATCTACAAAGGCTTGCTCTCTCCATCCACAGCAGTATGTGCCAGGAACCAGCCAAGAGTCAGTTAGTAAGATGAACCACAAAGTGGTTATTAGTGTCTCTTTGATGAATTCTGAGCCCTGGCTGCTATGCTCCCAGCCTCTCCTAAACCCCAGCCATGAAAATTACCTCAGTATTCTAGGTGAGACAAATAAAGAAGTGGGACTCGAGACAGCAATCCCACACAGCTGGGGAAACCAGGCACTCACTCACACTCTCACTTTCCCCAGTGGGAGAAATCTTAAAGGGTCTTTCCTGGCACTGAGCCACCTTGTGAGAGAGGTGATGCAGGCAAAGTCAAACTGGACCTGTTACCTTTTTCAGTGTGTATACTCTTGGACTTTTTTCCCTCTAGTTGTATGCTGGAACTTCTCCATTGGGCTCTCAGACCTCCTCAAAGACATTCTCCTCTGTGGGCAACAGCCAAAATTGATGTTCTATTGGAGGAAAATGGCAGAGAATTCTTATATTGCCAACTTGCTGGTGTCACTCCTATCATTATTATTATTATTATTATTATTATTATTATTATTATTATTATTGCGTTATGTGGGCCTCTCACTGTTGTGGCCTCTCCCGTTGTGGAGCACAGGCTCTGGACGCACAGGCTCAGCGGCCATGGCTCACAGGCCCAGCTGCTCCGTGGCATGCGGGATCCTCCCGGACCGGGACACGAACCTGTGTCCCCTGCATCGGCAGGCAGACTCTCAACCACTGCGCCACCAGGGAAGCCCTATTATTTTTATAGTAAGTAAAATAAAATAAAAGTTGGGATAAAATATCCTCAAATATAATCACACATGACAAAGATTTGCTAAGAATAAAAAAATTTAAGGTTGTAATGAAATGACTTAAAGTAATTGTAAAAATGGAGTGGCAAAAATATTGACTGCTTTAAAGGATAAATTTATTTCAAAATGTGATTATAAAAATATCAAGCTGGAACCCCTATATATTGCTAGTAAGTGTGCAAAATGTTACAACTCCTCTGGAGGGGAACTTGATTAGTTCTAGAAAAATGGCACAGGCATTTATCTTTTAATCCAGTAACCTTAGAATTTTCCCTAGAGATAACTATGATACTGTGAAAAACTAAGAAATACATGTATTTTGTTCTTCATCTACAGTTCCTAGCACAAAGCTCATAAAACCCTTGTAATTTCCTACTTGGTTTTTGCCTTAGGCCCTTGAAACCAGCTCTGGAGTAATAAAGGTGAAAGGAGTATCTTTTGTTATTCATAACAAACCCCTTTCAACCACACCCGAGTTTATGGTAATGAGGTGGCTTTTGGAAAGCAAAAGAATGGGGGGCTGGTTGCCAGAGAAATCAACCTTGTGATTAAAGAGTTGGAATTTTCAGTCCCACCCTCCAACCTCCAGGGAATGGAGAGTAGCAGGAGGTTGAATTAATCACCAATGCTCAGTGATTTAATTACTTGTGCCTATGAAATGAAGCTTTCATAAAAAATCCTAAATGAAAGGCTTTGGAGAGTTTCCAGGTTAGTGAACACGTGGAGGTACTGGGAGAGTGACATGCCTGGAGAGGTCACCATAGCTCTCTGCACCCCTCCTCTCATACCTTGACCTATGCATCTCTTTCCGAGTTGTGTCTTTTAATAATAAACTGGCAATCTAGCAAGTAAACTATTGTCCTGAGTCCTGTGAGCTATTCTAGCAAATTGTTGAATTGAGGAGGGGGTTGTGGGTACCTTGAATTTATAGCCACTCTGTCAAAAGCACAAATGACAACCTGGATTTGTGACTGGCATTTGAAAAGGTGGGGTCTTGTGGGACTGAGCCCTTAACTTGTGGAATCTGACGCTATCTCCAGGTAGATCATGTCAGAATTGAGTTAAATTGTAGGACACTCAGTTGGTGTCTGCCCCAGAACAGGAGAATTACTTGGTGTGGGAAAAAAGCACATATCTGGTGTCAGAAGTGTTCTGAGAACAGAGTAGAGGAAAAACAGTAGTATCTTCTTTTCAGATGCCACACCACAATTACAGATCAACTCATGCACAAAGTTATTCATTGTGCCATGATTGGTAATAGCTAAGGGTGGAAGCAATGTAAATGCCTAAGCATAGGAAACAAATACAAGGCGAGGTGGGAGCACATTGTTGTACCATAAAGCAAGAAAAGTACTTAAACAACCTGATAGGACATGTGAAAAGGACATAGGTGTTCACTTAAAGGGACTTCCACTCACCATAGTTGGACGATTTGGGCATTATAAAAAGGGGTTATAATACATTGACCAAAAAGAATCTTCAGGTCCTTAGTAACATCTTGAAAATGGAGAGAAGAAAGCTCTTCTTTATAGAATAATACTTATTAATAAATGTAGAAGGAATTCAACAATTCAATTTGGCTACCACCAAGCTAATGACTGATTTAGGCGAGAATTATCAGTGAATCCTAAAGTCATTGGGTGAAGAGATGTGAGGAACACAACCTCAAAGCATCACTACACAGGTTATTTATAAATACAAAGGAGAAAAGGATCCAACTTGAAGAAGAGATCAAAGGCAGCATCACCCAATCACTGGACACCCAATGATGTAAAAGGAAACACACTACATCACTGAGTAGTTTTCTTGTTAAAGATGTTTAACCTTAATCTAATCAAGAGAAAAAATTTACAAATCCATTCTATAAGACACTGGCTTAGACTCTTCAAAAATGCCAAGGTCATGAAAAGCAAATAAAAGTGGAGGGACTGTCGTAGACTGAAGCTGACTAAAGAGTCACAGTAACCAAATGGAATGCATGACCTTTGATGGCATTCTGAATTAAAACAAAACAAAACAAAAAACCTTAATGGAGATCATTAATGTTGAAGTACATTAATGTTGAAGTACAGGTGGCTGTAGCTTATTTTCAGATGGTTTAGCAGAAAGTGTGTGTGTGTGTGTGTGTGTGTGTGTGTGTGTGTGTGGAGAGAGACAGGGGTAAATGAGAGAGAGAAAGCAAATGTGGCAAAATATTAACAACTGGTGAATTTGGAAGGAGGGTTTATAGATGTTCATTGCACAATTATTTCAACTTTTCTGTGAGTTTGAAATATTTTAAAAGAAATGGGGGAAAATCCAGCTGATGACTGTACAGCTACACTTGACACATTAATCTATGGAATGTGGTTTTATGTGTATGAATTGCATGATTTTCATCATTTCAAGTAGACCATAATATCACTGGCAGGAATCAAGAGTAGATGTTAATAAGAAGTAGATGGTAAGTTAGTAAAGGAGGTTTAGACTCTAAGGCAGGGCCTTGCACACAGTAAGTACTACACTCTTTTTTTTTTTAATGAATTAATGGTGTCTACATTTTCACCTCCACCTGGGTAAAAACTAAGACTGAAAGATTCCTAGCCACAAGTGCTTTTCCCATGTGTAGATGACAAATGTGGAGAGTGTACAGTTGAAGAGGTATTAACACCTTTCAGAAGAGCTAATTCAGCACATGATCATGGTGACCAAATTGCCCAAACTGCATGTAGCACACATCTGGCTCTTTAGTAACCCAAACTTTGATCTATTTACATTTAATAGACCATTTGCATATCGGTGAAGAAATAAGGAAGGGATCTCGAAGTTTGCTTTACAAAACAATTAAGCTCTTCAGTCCTCATGATGATGGAATGTTTGGCATAGAGAATTAACAATTTTCATAGATGATGTTTTCACCATAATTGAGGGTTGAAATATCCAGAGAATTCCAAGTGGGGCCTCTATACACCACAGGATTGCCAATGGAGAAGGCATCTGTCAGTGGTTTTCATCAGAGCACAATTATTTAGACTAATCAACAAGTATGTTCTAATGAAAAGTATTCCAAAGATATTTATGAGAGTAAAGAAAACCCTCAAGCTTGTAACTATATAAAATGATACCTAGTCATTTACTGAGAACTTCAATAAAATTAATTCCTATGCATTTTGTTTACTATTCTTAACTGTACATATCCTGAAATAAATTTCATAACTGATTTTTTATTTTCTAGATGATCATGTTAAATAGCCAGGATGCAGGTGTTTAATAGCTTATTCATAAGTTTTTGCTGTTGACTAATGACACTTATATCTGAATGAGTCTTCTTAAAGCTCTTCCTTACTCTTTCCCCTGTGCTCATCAACACTAAAAATTCATCTCTCCAGTTTTCAGAAGCAACCATTCACAGTGCTGCTTTCTTCTCACACTCATTTGATCCCCTCATTCATACCCACTTACCGCTCTTCCAAAGACTCAAAGGTCCCTTTTATAATGAGAGCATCTCAACATCAGCAGGAAATGATAGCTGACCTCCTAGGCAAACCCAGAAGAAAAAAATCACAAGAAGCAAATCACAGAAACTTCCTTATACTTCCTATGTGTTTATACATATAGTTCATATATATATATATTCATACACACACACACACACACACACACACACACACACACACACACATATATAGTTCATATACTTACATAAACTTCCCAGCACTCTTTCTAAGGTTGGTGCAATCCCAGCACAGCTCAATATCCGTGCTCCTACTAAGTCATTTTTCAGTTACCTAAGTGATTTAAACATCAGCAACCATTAATTTGTTCATAATTCTGCAATTCGTGTAGGGCTAGAGACAGCTTTCTCTCCTTCCTGCAACATTAGGTGGGACAGCTCAAAGGAGGCTGGAAGATCCACTTCCAAGATGGCCAGTTGGTGCTGGTTATTGGCTGGGAGTTCTGCTAGGGCTATCGACCTCCACCCTCCTCCATGTGGCCCCTCCTTGAAGCCAGAGTGGGTTCTCAGGGTATAAGGATGCTCACTTCCCTCAGAGCCCAAAAGTGGAAGCTGCCAGGATTTCACAAGGCTTAGGCCTGGACCTGGAAGAGTGTAGCTTCTGCTGCATTTTCTTAGCTAAAATGAGTCACCAGGACACCAGATTCAAGGGGAGCAAACTACACAAAGGTGTGAATGCCAGGCAGTGAGATTCATTGGGGGTCCCAATGTATCAGACTACCACATCACTTGAATCATCCAGAAAAGGTTAAATCCAGACCCTCAGGAAGGAAGGAGTCCCCAGCTTTTACTTCATATGTGAAGCACAAAAATGATGTGGGCACTGTTGGGAAAACCCAAAAAGACCAAATTAAGAGCCACAAGGGAATAAAAGGGGGAGGAGATAAAGTGGGCAGCTGAGTAGAAGAAGCTATTTCTTGCTCTGCAGCTCTCCATGGGAAAAAAAAAAAAAACGCTATGAATCTTCTTTTCAAATAGAAGAAGCTATACTTCCTCTGTTCGAAGGAAGGGTTTGAGGCTAATGTAAGAAGATTGATGAGAATTCTTGTATAAGGATGCTGAACCTATGTATGGAAGGGAAGATTTGGGTTTAGTGTTGACTTATGTTCCCAAAGAGATGATCCCCACCCCTGATGGAATCCCATGCTAAGAAATTAGATGACCATGTATTTCACCCATGAATTTCTTGGGCCTCTGATTACTGAATGAGGGAATTTGTACCCCAATTTTCTTTTCAAGCCTTTAGGGTCCTCTTTTCTAAGATTCTTAATGAACATAAAATAAATCATCATAATCCACCTACTCTCACTCCAATTCAGTAGGTAAAACTAGGAAACATAGTTTGGAAAAGATTTCAGATTGCTTCCAGGTTTGAAACACTGTCTCTGTGATAAAGTCTTATTGTATGTATGCTCAAATGTTAGACTAGCCAGAATGCTTCCATAGCTTACAGGGAGGGTGAGATAGAATAGTAGGGTGCTTGAATAAAGACTATTCTTTGGGAAGTTCAGGCTAAGGGAACACACCCTGGGACCAACCCAAGAGTGTGGAACAACTTAATCAGTAATGGATACAAAGGAATAGGAGCCATGGAAGAAACGTGAAGTGAACTAATTTGTGGATATGAGGATGGGGGGAGATTGAGGGTCACTCAGTCAGGTATATCCTCCTCTACACATGTGGGTCCCTTCACTCTCACACTCCTGATGTACCCACCAGTCTCCTGTGGATGAGAACCAGTAGGGAGAGAGACTTTCAGAAGGACTGGCTCTGCTTCTCTGGTTAAACCTTGACTGATACATTCTTCAAAAATAAAAATGACATTTTAGAGAAAAAAACTGTCTTCAACAGAACTGCACTATAAGAAATACTAAAGAGTTCTTCAACCAGAGGGGAAATGACACAGCTATAATCCAAAAATTATTTTCTTCAGAAATAGAGTAGAGGGAATACTTCAGGAGGAAGAGAGAGTGACTTTATTTTATGAGGTCAACATAATTCTGAAAGAAAACTAAACAAAGACATTGCAAGAAAATTACAGATATCAACATCCCTCATGAACATAGACATAAAAATCCTTCACAAAAATGTTAGCAAATCAAACCTAGACGCATCTTGACTAACTAGGAGTTATCCTAGAAAGTTAAGATTTGTTTATATTTTTAAAAGCAATCAATGTGATTTACCACATTAATTGGATAAGAGCAAACCAGACGCAGGAAAAGCATTTGACAAAATTTAACACCCAATGATGATAAAAACTCTCAGCCATCAAGGAATACATTGCAGGTTAGTTGTAGAAGGAGGTGAAGCAAACCTATACAAATATGAGATGCACCATTTCTGGTCAGTGCAATTTATCTAATAGTGGTGGGGGATGGGAGGAAGGCTTAAAAGTCCATAGCTGGTGGGACTAGGATATCTAAGAGTTTCACAGCAACCTCAAGGCAAACCATTGCTTTTATGTATATGGTCACAGAGCTCACAACTCCGAAGAAGGATTTCAAATCCCCAGAACATTCTCAGCTAATGTTTGTTGAATTAATGAGTGTTCTGTGTGATAAAATGAGTAAGTACGATACTATCTTTGTCTTTAGTTTTGGTAAATACTCTTTCTTAAGGACATGTTCACTCATTCTTAGTGCACTAAAATGTTCCTTTTAAAAAAAAAATCAGGATGTGAAAGTTTGCAAAATGCCTCTTGGTTTCTACAGATGTGATCCTATTTTTTCTTATTTTGTGATACATTAGTAACATAAAATATATTTGTAGAAATTCCCAGAGTAGAACCATCCTAGAATAAACTTATTTGATCATAGTTTGTTATATTTTCCTAAGTGTGCTGGATTTGATAATATATATTTAAGATCTTTGCACCACTAGCCATAAAGTACAATCATTTTATAGTTAATTTTCTATGTTATCTCCTTAAGGTTCAGTAATCAGAGTTAAAAAGAAAAATTCCCCTTTTATATGCACAAACATAAGAAAAAACATGAGTAATAGTCTGTCCCTTAAAGTTTTATGAGAACATGTCCCTCAAGTTGTTTCGAAGCAGGTGTATGACTTCTTGCCTTCTGGGCTTCCTGGTCTGATGGGGTTTTTCTCTAGGTTTAGGAACTATGATGGCCAAGAGAAGAGCAGTCATTTGGGCCAGCAGCTCCTTCTAACCACCAAGGAGTCCTATAGTAATATTTCTACCCATGTACTTCAAGCATTAAAAGATTTCATCTACTAACCTGATTGCTTTCATTAAGGAAAAACAAGTAAATTCTACAAATATTGATAAAAATCAGTGGCAGCAAAAATGATAACTCACAGCAGTAAACCAAGATAAAAATAGCATTAAGCTAGCTAGATCTCAGGTGTGTGAAAAGAAACAGGTCATTCCAGTTAACCTTCGAGGGCTTATTATTTGTAAATGTTTGGTTTCTATTAAGCTTTAGGAAGCCTTGAAAATAAGTCACAGAAGTACTCAAATTACCACTGTAGCACTTTAAAGGGTCAAAAGATCCCATATTGGGAGAAATTTTGCATGTTGATTCTTTTAAAAACATAAGCTAAAAGTAAAAGCAGATCAGCTTCTCAGGAGAATACCCTCCTCTTCTAACAGGACAGGAATTTCTTTGAACATCATGGCTACTTTAAGCGATGTGCCCACAGGCTAAGCAAGTATGCAAGATACAGCTGAAGTCTCCTCCTTTTGAAAGACTCCATGAACACACAATTGTTGCCTGTTCACTGTGGTCCTCACTGTTACCACGGATTCTACGAGTAAACTATATCCCGCTTAACCTTGACTTGTACAGTGCTGAACATCTCTTGGGCTCTGGCACTGAGCGCCCTGTGGTGTATGCAATGCCTGGTGTGTGTAGAGTCTATAATAAAACCTGCAAGAATCCCTAAGCCGACCCTCAAGAGGATACAAATTTGCATTTGCTTTCTATTCCTCTATCATCAATTGAACCCCTCCTCAGACAAAACTCAACTACTTCCCTGACCTAAAGTAATTCATAGTTTAAAAAAAGAGATGAACATGAATGTTCCTATGAAATTATGCTCTAGTATAACCCACCCAAACCCACCCAAAGAAGGAGCCAGACTGCCTGGAATAAACTTCCAAAAGGCAAAAAAAAAAAAAAAATGGATTTTTAAAGGGAGCTGTTCTTTACCCCACACTGAAGGTGATGCTCAGACAGTGGTTATGGTAGAAAAGTCTGTGAAAGCTCAAGAAGATGCCCAAGATGATGGGATGACAGCCCACATGCCAACATGTCCAGCTGCTAGTACATCCCTCTTGTTAGGGGTGATTGATCAGCCTTTCTGGAGGGTATGTGACCTGCTTTCTCTCTTCCTCTTTTGACTTCCTTTTAACATTTTTGTTTGTTCATCTCTGAGCTTGATGTGGTCCCATTTGCCTTTTGGGGCAGTGCAGTCAGTGTTAAAATTATTTATCAGTCCCACAGTGAGAGGGTTTCTATTCTATAGGGACAAATATAAGTAAATGAAGTTATCTGATAGCATGTCAGCAAATGGCATTTTCTATTCTCAGCTCTTCAGGGATTAGCCAACTCACACATAAGAAAGAAAAGAACAAGGAAAAATAGAAAATCTTTCAGTACCACAAGTTGAAATGAGGAGCAGGAGGTGGAGGTGGGGATCAATTTCATGATCTTCACTGGCTGGAGATTAGGGGCTGTGGGGACCACCTGCCTCGGTCTACCTGTAAGCTCAGGTGAGAAGTGAGCATCCTCTCTTGGTGACCTTTTGAGACCAGAATTTCTCATACCTGACTGTCTGTGGAATCGTCTGAGGATCTTGCTTCAAGACAGATTCTGAATCTGTTGGTCTGGGCCTGAGACTCTGCATTTCTAACAAGCCTCCAGGTGGTGCTCCGGCTACTGGCCTGTGTCTATTCTTTAAGAACAGTGACACAAAGCCTGTGCAGGGCTCTGGCTAGCCCTATTCCTGAGGCAGAGCCCAAGGGGAGACAGGAGCAAGGGCAAGACATCTCAGGGAAAATAAGGTCTCTCCACTGAATTAAGAAACTCATGTGAAAGGGACAAAATGAACTGGCCTCTTCCCCTCAGGATAGATATCTCAGCAACAAACTCTCAAATGCAGGCCCCAGGAGGTATTCATCATTGATCCTTCTCATCAGAGGTTTACATACGCGAGGAACCAGATTTGGATCACTCATCTCTTTGGCATTTTTGTTTTATATTTCATTAATATCTGTTCTTATCTTCATTTCCTTCCTCATACTTTCTTTGGGATTATTTTTCTGTTATTTTCCTAATTTTATTTTTTCTTCCTGCTTAGCACAGTATATTCATTTAAAATGAAATTTTTTTTCTCTAAAGTATGAACTTTAAAATATTTTTGTCATTATAATTTTTTATTGACCTATTGGTTATTTAGAAGTATAATTTTATGCTCAAATATATGGGAATTTTTTAGCTTTCCTTTTGGTATAGATTTCAAGCATAATAGGACTGTGATCAGAGAAAACATTATGTAAATTATACAATCCATTATGTTGAGACTAAATTTAAGGTGCATTATGCGGGCAATTTTTGTAAATTTTCCACATGTGCTGGAAAATATTGTATATTATGGAGTTGCTAGGTGAGGTTTTTACTGTATTTCAATGATTTTGAGCCATGTTTTCCACATCTTAATTTTGTGAAAATATGGATGCACTTTATAATCAGAGAGGGACAAGTGACAATCTGTGATGTTGCTGTCATTGCTGTGCATACATGAATATGTGTATATATGGGGGTATCACTGAAAAACTACAGCATGTTAACTTTCTGTAGACAAATCTTTTAAGGACCATTTGGGGAGGAAATGTGCATCCCCATTTTATCTGAAAATATTCCATTGTCACTTTCAGGTAGGATCAAGCATCAGAGCCTTAGAAGCACTATCACTGGATAGACAGTAAGGACCTCTCTCTTAGGAATCTCCAACCCTCTGATAACACAGAGGATTATAATATGTGAACACACATGATCATTGGATGATTCTGAGTCTTAAACAGATTCCGAAGAAAAGAATTCTCAAAGATGTTTTAGAAATACCTTATTCAATTTATTTCACGTATATTTTTCTATTTACATATGCATAAGAACAACATAATTAAATGTAAAAGAGCTTTCTCAATAAGTGTGGAATAACAGTTCGAAGTGATGAGGACTCACTGTGTCACAGTTGACATTGTTTTCTTTTTTCTTAGTGGCCCATCAAGTAATTGCAGGTGTTAGGGTCAATGACTTCTTAGAGTCAAGGAAATATGTCACATAGCCTGTTAGGTTAATATCATGTTGAGCAAATCTTTCCCTTCTGGATTTTTGGTTAGTTATTATTCAGTCAATTACTGAGAGCTACATATTCAAATCTCCCACTGTGATTTGGGTTTTTGTAGTTCTATCAATTTTTGCTTTACATATTTTGAGGCTAAGTTGTCCAGGTGAATTCAATAATTCAGTCATTATATAGTGATTCTTATTGTCTCTAATAGTGCTTTATTCCTCAAAGTATATTTTGCCCTATATTAGTATAAGCTATACCAACTTAATTTTGTTTAGCACTAGATTGCATTTCTTTTTCCATCCTTTATTTCAACCCTTCTGTATCCTTATGTTTGCAATATGTCTTTCTGTTTTTCCACCTGTTCTGTTATTTTCATTCTTTTCTTACCTTATTTGTAGTGACCAAGAACTTTTTTATTCCATTTTCTCCTTCTATTGGCTGCAAAGTTAAACACTCATTTTCTATTCTTTTAATGGCTGAACAGCTACTTTAAAATGACAAAATGCATTGCTGACTTACCTAGGTCTAATATAAGTTGTTCTTATGCTCTGATCCTAGCTAATGCAAGACCTTAGAACACAACTCCATTTATACCATTCATTCTTACGTGCTGTTTTTGTTACATACTTGAATGAATTTTTCACCATCTGGGACATTATGATTAATGCCTTATGAAGTCAATGTCATTTTAAATTTAACAACACATTTGCCATTTTCATTGCTCTTCACTCTTTCCTGCATCTCTGACTTCCATCTGGCATTGTTTTCTTTCACCAAAAAATCAGCATGTAGAAAGTTAGTGCAGATCTCTTGGCAGCCAACTCTATCAATCTGAAATGTATTATACACCCTTATTCTGGAAAGATTTTTTCACTGGGTATAGGATTACATGTTGTTAGTTGTTCTCTCATTTCATTAAAGCAATCATTCCAATGTACTCTGCTTCCATTGTTCCTGTTGAAATGTCAGCTGTCAAAACAACTGGTTTCCCCCAGCCTCTGGGAACGCCAATGAGAAGAAAACTCTCAGCTGTCAGCAGTCTTTGGGGACTAACTCAGCTGAAGAAACAACCTGGCCCAAGGTCATGTCTGTTTCCAGGGGCAGGCCACAATCACTGACTGATCAATGCCAGGGAATAAAGACCCAGCCTACTCACTCCAGCTCAGGCAACTCTGAAGGGCCATCCCAGTTCCAAAGATATCTGTAGGATTAGCTCACACCATCACTAGAACTGCATGGGAGCTCAATTTCTCCCTCTTCCCAATCCTGCTTCCTTAACTCTCTTCTTCAGCAGTTGTTCTCAAGGGCTTTCCCTAATAAACCTCCTACATGCTACTCTTTTTTTCAGACTTTGTTTCCCAGGGACCCCAATCTATGGCAAAAAGTATCAGAAGTAGGCTAAAAAAGTGGTCACTGGGATGGATCACCCCCTGCCTGCTTGGCAATGAGGACTCCATTGCTGGAGGTAGGTGGTGCACAGACAGCCCAGCATAAGGAAGTGGTGCAGGTGTTAAAGCTTCCATTGGTGGTGGACTAGAGGAAGGCAGCACATTAACTGAGGCCATATATCAGGAGTTTGAGAAACATTGGGGAAATAGTAACTCTAATGAAAATGGTATTGGGTTGATTGGCCTTTTGGAAAGATAATGAAAAGTGGAGATCAATCAATTAGCAACTAAAAGCTGAGCATGAAAACCTTTCTTGTGAATAAAAACATTCTCATCTCCTGCAGTGTAAGAGCAGAGAAAGCTGAGAATCAGCACCAGGGCTTAATTGTGAGAGTACCAGAGCACCATGTAAGGGTAAACTCCCAAGCAAGGCAGAATGTTATGCCAAGGTCAAGTCATGGCTGGGAAAGAATGGAGCCCTGACATACAGAATGCGGACATCTGGATGAATGCTTCCCCAAATTGTGAATCTCCAGATTCCCCCAACCTCTGAGCCTGCATAAGTGGCTCTCCTGCCAGTTGAGGGATAGCATTTGCTCCCTATTGAATATGATTCAGGGTCTTCTCCTCCACAAAACCCACACGCCTCTCTCAGGACATGTCTCTACCTTCCCTCCTGGCTTCCAGGCCAGTAACTCAGGTTAAGTCACAACACAAACCATCCTGGCATTGCTGGGCCTGAAAGGGAGGAAGGCAACTGTACCTCAGGAAGCTGCAAAACCTGGTCAGCAGGTACCAGAAAGCACTGAGGAGTCCATGTGGGATCAGAGGATGCTTTCAAGGGAGCATGAATGAAAAGCTGAATAAGGGAAGCTATCTGAGTTATTTCGAGTATCAGAGTTATTTCCTCCAGTAAATCCCTTGTGTGTCTAACTCTTCTTGGAAACCACTTCTTGGA